>NW_028227261.1:76295000-76895000 GCF_978045245.1 Mus caroli
ACAGGAATGACAGTAAAACTGTTGTTGAAGACAACACCTACATATATATTTCATAGATTACTAAGAAGTCAAGTTGGTGTCTACCTACCATATTCAGACTTACTGCCTAGTATTCATGCTACTGTAAGGTACTTTGTATGGTACTACAGGTCAAAAATAATCACCAACCCTGTTACACACCCTATGATCTAAAATGGTGACCTTTATAAATGAATCACTGTTGTTTTAGTAGTGCAAACTTTGATAGAATTTAAGATCTTATTGGATTTAGGACCCAGTACAAAAAATGGAGCCTGACACTGATATGGTATCTAAGAATTTGAGTTAACCAAGGTTTACCTTAGCTGTTAACCTAGGGAAAGGGCAAATATAAAATGTCTCTTAATGACATTCTGCTATTCCTATAGATCAATATCTTTTTCAGCTATCATAAAAAATGCTTTCTCTTACAGTAGATAGAAAAAAAATACAGAATCTCAACTGTACAAGCAAGAGAATCAAGTTTAAATATAATTTATGCTTGAATAAATACTTGGTTTTATAAATACAAATCTTGATATTTGAAAAAAAATTCAATTTTCCACTCTGGTATTTGAACAGTTCCTATTACTGTCCTTTGAAATCAATGGAATTTCCCCATTTCCAATTAGTTAACCCATAAGATTTTATATTTGTTTTCTAAATACACACATGTATTACTTAAAACACAGGACAAATCAGACTTTATGGTACATGATTTTAATGCACGCAATTAGGAGGCAAAGGCAGGAAGATCTCTGGGAGTCTAAGACTAGTCTGGTATACATAATAAATTCAGGAATTCCAGCTGAGCCTACATAGATAGAATTTATCTCAATAAAATCATAACCAAACCAAACAAACAGTAAAAAATTTAGAACAAGTAAAAACATGGATATGGACTGTTAGAAATTTAGAAATCATTATTTGTAATGAAGCACACATATGCAAAAGATAACATGTACATATAGGAAAAATATTCAATATTAATCAGTTAGGGTTTGGATTATCCAGGATCACTCAAAGTGAATGATTCTAGTTGCATTCCTTCACCTGAAATTTTGATAGTTCTTAACAGTTGAACAATATTACATTGTGTAAATGAACTACGTGATTATTATCCATTCATCCTTTGATGCATATCTAGACTAGGCCCAATTTCAGGCTTCTGAAAATTAATAAACTATGGGCTATTTCTCCAAAAAGATATAGAGCCTTTGGGACATAAAATTATATGTATCTTGAGGTAATAGATTTTTCAGATTTTTGAGGACTCTGCACACTGATTTCTGTAATGGTTGTACCAGTTTAATTTCCTACCAGGAAAAAATAATTTTGTCCCCCCTTACTTCCATCCATTCTAGAATGTACTGTCATTTGTTGTTTAGACCTTGGCTCTTCTGATTGGACAGAGTAGTTTATTTGCATTTACTTTATTGATGAGGATATTTAACATTTCTTTAAATCTTTCTTAGACATCTGTGTTTCATGGTTTGCAAACCATGGAGTTCTATACACTGTTATTTAGTTGGATAATTTATTTTCCTGATAATCAGTATTTTATGCCTTTTTAAACATTTTTAATACTTATGATTTATCACTACTGTTATTCTTCTACAGTGACAGAGAAATAACATAATTCCTAATGACATATTACTATGCCCATACAGGTATACATCACTCAAAGCAACATCACAGAAAGTTCTTGGAATAAATGGAAATTAACAAAGAAACCCATAACCAGATAATCTTATCAAAGAAACTTCCCTTTGCAAAAGACTGAGGGCATTACAGAATAATACAACTGGTTAAATTGCATAGAACAAATGATCATGTATTTCTCAGTCCTAACTAATACATCTACAACCCAATTCCTGCATCTAAAATTCCAGGAGCATTGAGGAAGCAGGGTCTGAAAGGTAGTTTAGAGCCAGAAAATAGGAAGTCTACACTGAGACTGTGTCTTCTAGAAATGTTAGGAATTCTATACTCACTAATGCTTCATGACATGATTATCTCAACAAGATTTGAACAAAGGCACCATTAGACAAAGTGGTAGTTAGGCAACTAAGAAATTCTGAAAGTGGAATGAAATACATTCTTCCTACTATTGGATATCCAATAAGAAAAAAATCTGTCCTGAAATGTGTGGCAGTTGGCTATGCACAGACAGCCTGTTCCCTGGTCCAGCAAATGTCTGAAACCCCGGTGACCAGATGGGTGGTGAACTCCACCTGCATGGGACAGCAGGTTTTCTGCCATGCCTCTTGGGTCCTTGGCTCCTGTATTGTAACTACAGTCTCCTCTGACCCTGCAGAGAGGTATGTGGCCATCAGTCAGGTAGGAGCAGCACCAAGCCCTCCTACATGCAAATAAAGTTTCCCCAAAGCTCTCAGACCAAACCAATGAGAAGTACCTGTTGTTGGACCATTACCCACCCTAAAACTGTATATAAGAGTCAGAAGTGGATGCTCTCAGCCATCCACTGGACAGGGGTATGTTTTGACAATGATTCTAAATTCAGCAAAGAAGAAAAAAAAATAAGATTGCTCATCAGAGCATAGGGTCCTCAATCAAGAAGCTAGAGAAAGAACCCAATGAGTTGAAGGGGTTTGCAGCCCTATAGGAGGAACAACAATATGAAGTAACCAATACCCCCAAAGCTCCCTGGAACTAAACCACCAATCAAAGAAAACACATGGTGGGACTCCTGGCTCTAGCTGCATAGGTAGTAGAGGATGGCTTATTCAGTCATCAATGAGAGGAGAAGCCCTTGGTCTTGTGAAGGTTCTATGCCCCAGTATAGGGGAATGCCAGGGCCAGGAAGCTGGAGTGGGTAGTTTGAGGAGCAGAGGGAAGGGGGGAGGGATATGGGATTTTTGGAGAGGAAACCAGAAAAGGGGATAACATTTGAAATGTAAATAAAGAAAATATCTAAGGAAAAAAAAAAGAAAGAGAAAGAAAAAGCAAAGTGTGGGAGAATTACTCCATAGTCAGCCTTCTCTCCAAAGAGCTGTTACACTTGGGAAGAATACTCAGCCTGAAGCTCCTTGCTGGCTTGTTGTCCTTTAGTCAGCGTAGCCCAACCTGACTCAGAGCAGGGCTGCACAGAGTAACTGAGTAAACTGGAAGCACAGCAGAGATAGAGGTGGAGCCAACTGCAGCAGCAGAAGAGGCAGAAGTGAACTCCCCTCTTTGTTGGCCTTTACTTCCCTTCTCTGGACCTCTCCCATTAGTCCAGGCCATAGACCTCCATGGAGAGCTTCTAGTACACAGGCCCACACTGATATACTCTGAAACAATGTAGAATTAACATTATATGGACTGAGCAGGTTATATTCATATATGTCAGAATGTACATACAAATACTTTCATAAAAAATAATGAGACCAATAATTGAAGAGTAAGTGGGCATATTTGATAAGGGGTAGAAGTAGAGAAAATATAGAGGAACATAATTCCATGGCTGTTCCAATCACATCCAAAGAGTTATATCTGTGTGATCCCGATAGAATGCAAACATGCTCTTATTACACATCTTTAATCTCTCTGGCTGGAATGCTTTAGTACAAGCATTTAATCACCCCACACACACCCCGCCACGCCCCGCCCCCCCAAATCGAAGTGGTCGGCATACAAAGTGCTGAGTCAGAGAATGTCTTGACAGAATGAGACAGAGATACATCCAACTTTTAGGAGGAGAGTTATTTAAGAACAGCACAGGGAGAGGAAAGTAGCTAAGTTAGTGAGAAGTCAATGTGGTGAATGCAGTGCTGTCATGGTTACTTTATTAGTGAGTTTACACAGCCCAGCAGAGGTAGTTGAATCCACAGAATAAGAAGAAATCAGAAGTTTAGAACACATTGCCAGAGTTAGTTTGAGGCCAATCATAGCAATTCAGTGAGAATTGTTGAATCAGCCAGCCAGAGTTTAGAAGAAACTCAAAAGTATGAGCTCATTCATCAATAACTGTCTGAGACAAAATTTATATCAGGTGATTAAAGGATTCTTTTATAAAAAATGGAACAGGAAAAAATGATATAGTGGTATTTAATTTCAAAAACTATAAACTAATGATATATATATATATATATATATATATACATATGTATATGTATATATACTTTTGAGGTAAAATTATTTTCTTATTATTAGTGGATAATTTATTTATTTACATTTCAAATGTTATCCCCTTTATGCTTCAGTCATTCGTAGACGGGAGAACAAAAGACTCACAAGATGAAATATGGAGACAAATTATGGAGCAGGACTGAAGGAAAGGCCATCCAGAGATGAAAATTTGTATCTATCTGAGTAAATTATTAGTGTCCTTACTATAAAAATATGGGATTCCTTAGAAATAACTTAGTTCTATTTTGCAATACTTAAAATTTAATACTGCATTTATCTTTCTTTTATTAATGTAGTTGTAGAAAAGAACTTCCAAAGTTGAGGATGTACAATTTTGAAAGTGGATCATAAATACTGTGAATAGTTGAATATCAATATGACTATATCTTACCTTTTCTGAAGACATTGTGATAGAGCCTGAATTGATCATTACCATATTTCAAGGAGCATGTGCTTGTAAATTGCTTGTAAAGCATCATTTTTCAGAGAGATCAATATTAATCTGTATTTGCAAGACCGAGAAACAAAGAAAATTGGCACAATTTCCTGATTTTGATATACTGGGGTTATAGACACTGAATTAGGTGAAGTAATACAATAAATTTCCTCAATGGTGAACTTTTAGGTTAACACACAGACACACAAAAAAACAAGTTTCATTTAAAATAAAACTTCAGAGTAATTCAAACTTAATTTTAAAGTAATGAAATTGGAGATGACAAGTCAGTGCTCATTCAGCTGCATTCATTTCTAATTTAATCTCTGATAGAGGAATTCAGCATTGTAAGCTGTTATTTCCTTTTACATGGTAAATACTTTTCTAAATTTTTTGTTGATCATCACACATAGTTGTATTTGAGTTATTGAAATATATACATTTAAAAACTGCTTAATCTGAAGAAATGTGGGAATTTTGAATGAATTAACTTTTATGAATTCTAATGTATGTACATTTTATGACTCTCCAATTATGAAATTTTGCATTTTGTTAAGATCTAATTTCTAAGAAAGATGTAATTTCAAGTTAAAAATAAGTCAAAATAATACAGACATGTATATTTCTAAGGTATTAAAATAACTGATATTTTTCTTGACAACAAAATAAACACACAAAATAGCCTTAATTTTAGTCAAACTTTAAATATTCTCATGTTTATAATTAAAGTAACTCTAGGGACCCTGTTTCTAAAGAAGCTTAATCATCAAGAGAATTTTATTCAAGTAATAAAATGAAGCTTCCCAGAGTCATATCTTCTAATAATTAAATAGTTGGGGTCTAGGATTCTCTGCACAACTACTCAGATTCTGATATCAGTAAAACACAGCTTGTTTATTGAAAGTCACATCCTATCCCCACAACCCCATACGAAGAACAACAATACCAACCAACTAGACCCTCCTGAGCTCCCAAGGGCTAAAACACCAACCAAAGAATACACATGAATGGACCTCTGGCTCCAGCTGCATATGCAGCAGATGATGGCCTTGCCTGGCATCAAAGAGAGCAGAACCCCTTGTTCATGTGTATGTTTGATGCCCCAGCTCAGTGGCAGTGGGGCAGGAGTGGGCGGGTGGGTGAGGGAGCACGTCACAGGTGAGGTGTGGTGTGGGATTTTCAGAGAGGAAACCAGGAAGAGGGATAACATTTGAAGTGTTAAAAAAAAAGTAACCAATAATAATAAAAAAAAAAAAGTCACACCCAGGACTGATGGATCAGGGACAAAAGTCAGACACATGAGCTATGAAGTTTTAAGCTTGTGATCTAAAAACATTCGTGCCAAGTTAGTTGAACAATCAGGAATTTTGGATAAGAGGATTTTTTAGGAACATGTTTTATTGGACATTTATCCTGTACCCATTGTTTGGTGTATTCAGCTGTGGCAGGAACTTGCCTTGTATCACATTCATGTCTTAACTTGCCAACTAGTATGGGATTTATCTAACATTGATGTCTTAACTTGCTAACCAGATGTCAGTTCCCAGGGATGTCCTGAGAACTTAAACCTTACTTGAACCCTATTCAAGTTACTTGACAAGACATTAATGCTAGACAGGGCTTGTTCCCTTCCACAGTTGAATATCACAACCAATTGGTACAGGATAAATGTACAACTTGAGATGTCTTATTCCATATAGTTTCTTATATTAGTGTAAATGTCTCTTTTATTTAGGGTTACCAAGGTTATTGTGGACAATTATACAAACCAACTGTACTGTCTTCTATTGTGATTCATTTCCAAGGGCATAGAACATAACAGTATATGTAATTACCTTGGTTATAAGAAAGCTTCCTACTAACAGAAACAGCATATGATAATGTTTGCTTATAAAATTATTAAAAAATGTCAGGCTAGCCAGGTAACAGTTACTTAGGATTTAAAATTCTACCTAGGCCTTAATATTTTACCTATGTATCAGACAAAAAGAGTGGGGGAGAAAGCTGGTGGGAGAGAAACGGTGTCTTGCCAGAGTTCCTGTCTGTGCTCTGGGTGGGCAGATTTGGAGGACTGCCACTGGCTCTCCACACATCCCTTGGTGGGTATCTGGCTGTGGAAAGCTATGGATCCATTTCATGGGGGATGGACAGTCTGAGGTCTCTGGGCCTCATGGAGGCCAGAGACAATGGGTTCTCAGTCTTGGACATCCCACACATCTCTGGACACCACAGAAGAGCTGAGA
The DNA here is from genome assembly GCF_978045245.1 of Mus caroli. Classification (NCBI taxonomy): domain Eukaryota; kingdom Metazoa; phylum Chordata; class Mammalia; order Rodentia; family Muridae; genus Mus; species Mus caroli. The sequence continues at coordinate 76,301,829 of NW_028227261.1, forward strand.
AAAAAGTGGGGGCTCCTGAGGCAGCTCAGTCAGCCCCATGGATGAAAGAAGGAAAAGGCAAAGGAAGAAGGGTGCTGGATGGTTCCCACTCGGGCATCAGATCTTTAGGGGAAAGCCTATTCCATCTTTCAAGTACAGCGGGTCTTTGCCGCAGACCCTCTGGGTCCCGTGTCTGTGTAAAACGGTTCTCTAGAGTAGGTGGGCAAAGCTTAGGATGGAGTGACAGACAGACACACACACACACACACAAGAGAGGTGTTGAATCTGAATGTAATTTTCTGGTCGAGCTTAGACTAATTATATTACAACGAATATCATAAATTGTAAAACACAGCAGATAGGGTACATAGAAGTTTTCCAGGTGCAAGAGGAGTGACCCCAAAAAGAATATGCAGGAACCAGATAAATGTTTATGCTAGAGATTAGTATCCCTCCAGATGCAAGAGGAGTGACTTCAAAAGGACTATGTTTACACCCTGCGCCAGGCAAGAGTTTCACACTTTACTGTTAATTGGGCTAGGGGGTATTAACTCTTGCCTGGCTTCAGGAATAAAGTAGTGTCATGAACCTTGGAATTCTTAGTCCTTGTTAATTCTTATCTATGTCTGGAGAATTCCCATTTATCAGTATAGTATATTAATTTGCTGTTGGCATGGAATGTAGTCTGTAATAAGAATTTCTATCTCAGTGAGAATTCCAATCTCTTTCTGCAGATAAATGAGTTAATGGATAGTGCTAATTGGTTACTGAATAGGTTAAACTCCTTGCTGCTATCTGGGATTTTAGAAACACTGGGAAAAAACTTTAGCTATGTCAGAATTCAATCTTAAAAGGCATTACATTAAGGTAACACTAAATAGAGCGCACGTGAATCCGTACACTAGGCTAATGCGAGTAGTAGAGAATTGATATTATGGTTTATAAGGATTAGGGGAGAAAGTGCCAGACTCCAGGAATAGAGTTTCCTTGAAACTCATTGCTTCATCAGTCAGCTTCCCAGCTTTTGCTATGTCAAACTGACTCAACCAAAGTATGTGGCATGTCTTGATGCGCAGAGATGGTCTACTATAAGCTTTATTGTAGAAAGGCAGAGAGAAAGTAGAAAGAGAGAGGTAGGCCATGGACACATGGGGAGGTGGAGGAAGGGAGAGGGGCAGAAGGAAAGCTAGAGATAAGAATGAAAGATAAGAAGTAATGAAGTATCCACATGTCGGTATTCCCTCTTCTTGATTTTCTTGTATTTTACAAATTGTATCTTGGGTAATCTAAGTTTCTGGACTAATATCCACTTATCAGTGAGTGCATAGCTAATTACTTCTTTTGTGATTGGGTTACCTCACTAAGGATAATATCCTCCAGATACATCCATTTGCCCAAGGATTTCAGAAATTCGTTGTTTTTAATAGCTGAGTAGTACTCTATTGTGTAAATGTACCACATTTTCTATATCCATTCATCTGTTGAGGGACATCTGGGTTCTTTCCAGCTTCTGGCTATTATGAATAACGCTGCTAAGAACAGAGTGGAGCATGTGTTCTTATTACCAGTTGGAACATCTTCTGGGTATATGCCCAGGAGAGGTATTGCTGGATCTTCTGGTAGTACTATAAAAAACCCATGAAAGGAGTTACAGAGACAAGTTTGGAGCAAAGACGAAAGGATAGACCATCCAGAGACTACCCCACTCAGGGATCCATCCCATAATCAGCCACCAAACCCAGACACTATTGCACATGCCAGCAAGATTTTTGCTGAAGGGACCCTGATATAGCTGTCTCTTATGAGGCTTTGCCACTGCCTGGCAAACACAGAAGTGGATGCTCACAGTTATCTATTGGATGGAACATAGGGCCCCCAAAGGAGAAGTTAGAGAAAGCATCCAAGGAGCTGAAGGGGTCTGCAATCCTATAGGTGGAACAACAATATGAACTATCTAGTATCTCTGCAGAGCTCATTTCTCTACCTGCATATGTAGCAGAAGATGACCTATTTGGCCATCATTGGAAAGAGAGGCCCCTTGGTATTGCAAACTTTATATGCCCCAGTAGAGGAGAACGCCAGGGCCAAGAAGTGGGAGTGGGTGGGTAGGGGAGCAGGGCGGGGGGAAGGTATAGGGAACTTTTGGGATAGCATTTGAAATGTAAATAAAGAAAATATCTAATAAAAAAAGAAAAAAAAGAAAGATCTTTTGCAAGGGGAATATGGTGGATTTTATCAAATAAAATCAAAAGTGAAACAGAGAGAGAGAGAGAGAGAGAGAGAGAGAGAGAGAGAGAGAGAGAGAGAGAGAGAGAGAGAGAGAGAGAGAGGAGAGAGGAGAGAGGAGATTAAGAGAGAAAGGAGGGACCAAGCAGCTCCTTTTATAGAGGACTGGGCTACCTTGTTGCCAGGTAACTGTGGGGTGGATTATACCTGGTTATCATCAGGTAACTATGTGGGATGGAGTCTAGCCAGAATGGCATGTGCGTGGGACATTGTCTGCATGACTTATAGTCATCAGATCATGTAGTTGGGGGCTCTGTGGTGACAGGTGCTTATGTCTGAGAATGTGGTTCACTGTTCAGTCCCTTTTAGAGTTTTCTACTGGGTCTCCAGATCAAGCTTCACTCAACCAAAACAGGCTGCCTTTCACTGTCCCACACCTATGCCTTAACATAAATAAACATATAATGATGACAGAGGAAGAAGTCCCTAGGAAAACTTAAAAAAAAGTTTTGCTTTTGAATAAAATGTGAACCCCCTCTGTCCATCTCATCTACCTTTCTGTCACAGTTGCTGTTATTTGAAAACCTAAGCAGCACCTGGTTTATCTGCTTTCCTATCAGGCCAAATTCACCACACACCGTGGACCAAATAACACACTGGAGGTGCATACGCCAACCCAGGCTCACAGCCCTCTCCTATCCATCCGAGCACAGATGATTCTATGAGGGACAACTGCATTCCTGAGGGGGCAAAGCCATAGGCTTCTCACCTGAGGGCAGAACTCAGCACAGAACCTGGGTTATGGGTTTTGGGCCTGAGGATCATTGAGCTGTTTGGCCTGCTCCTTGTTTGTTTCTATTCTGATACCAAGGATGCTTTCTGTAGGGTGTCTGTCAGTCTTGCTCTTCTTGCTCTGACTGCTAGTCATTTCCTGGAAAACCTCACTCTTCATATGGGGACAGATAATAATTGGATAAACTGGACATCACAATTTTCCTTGATACCAATATAGACTTTTGCTTGTTTGTTTTGAGGGTAGAAGGATAGAGACAGGAGTAATGTCATTTAATTTTTCTTGTGTCTAAAGAATCAAGGACTGGCTGTCTCTCAGCATACTAATGCTTTAGACTTGATCTAGAACCCTTCTAGCTTTTGGATCTGTTTTATTTCTTATCTCTTTGAATTCCTGTTTGGTTGCCTGGCTTCCAATGGAGGTGAATTTAACAACCATATTTGAATATTCCATTTTGACTTTTTAAACTGTGGCTACTTAAAATGAAGTTTAGCTGGGGTTGATGGTTGAGTGGTAGGTTTTGCAGTGTCTCAAGGCAATAGGATGTGTATTATTAAACTGTAGTTATCTTAGTACAGTAAATTTATGCTGACAATTTTATTTTGTATAATTTTTACCTTTTTGCTAATATTTTCCTTCCAGTTTATTGGTTTATCTCCTGAGCTACTGCTTTCCTTCCCCTTTCCTTCTCCCCCAGTGTTTCAGTAAAATCAATTTAGGGTATCTAGAAATAGCAAGTATGTATTCTTTTTTGATTTGTATTTTATTATGATTTACACAAACAACTGGGCTTGTGAACTGTATTACTCCTGGCATCTTTAAACTATTGTGGGTGTTTTAATACATTTTATATTTATTTTTTGCACTCAGAAACAAAAAGAAGTAAAGACAATTTCTCAAGGTCATGCAATAAAAACAAAGCCAATGTTCAAGACTTCATGATTCTGAGCTGTTTACAACACACCATTAAACTCTGAAAGACTGATGTAAACAAAGGAAAGGTACTGGAGTGAGGTGCTGTCATTGAAGATGTTAAAAAATACCATCCGGATATATTCAAAGAGCAAAGAAGTCATAAACTTTAGTATGAGTCACTACCTAAACAACCCTATTAAAATATCTAGTTTTAGTGAATATTTGAAGGGAGACTGGAAGGTTATCAATAGCTGTGACAAAAGCTTTAAAATGAAAATATATAAACTCAGAAATTAATGAAAATCTGATTTATATTTTAGAAACAGTGAATTAAAATTTGATATATGGGGATTTAATGCTATTTCAAGTGATTCCTTATTATGTAGTGTCCTATCTTGCTGGAAATTTCCAGCAAAGTTTTATTGAATACCAGGACTCTGAGCTATAAACAGTATGAAGTGCCTCGTCACTCCATGTCCAGATGTAAAAGTTCCTCTTGGCAAGATACAAATTGTCTGTGTCCAAGTGATGCTGAAAACTCCTGGAGCAGAAGCATTCCACGTTATGTCCTGATTAAGATTACTTTTCTGAAAGAAAATGGAGAAGCAGGAGCCTCAGGGAGAGGGGAGGTGGCAGAGGGACTGAGAGGAGGAGACATAAGGGGAGGCTGCTGTTAGGTTGTATTGTATGAAGGATAAAGAAAAAATGATAACTTTAAAACAGAATCATTTTGAAAGTCCACTTTCTATTAATATCTAGTATAATCATTCATAGTGATGATGTCATATACAGTTTAGAAGATCTACCCTTATCGTCAAAATTTGTCTATTCACCATAGAATAGTGAAATACTTATTATATATTTTTCTTTTTTTTCCATCATTTTTCTTTTGGCAATCATTTTCTCCTGATCTTTATAATCCCAGTCCTCTTATGAAAGGATGCTGAAACATCTTTTATTCAATCCCTACATGATTCACTACGCCTAACAAAGTTGCCAACAAAATCACCTTAAAAATACCATGCATGGTAGTGATAGCACAACAACTAACCCAAATATGAATAAAACTTAAGATCCTGGTATTGTTTCTGAGATTTGTTTTTCCAACAGAAAGACTGAAATGCACAGGGACCTCTGCTTTGAAGGAGCAGTGAAGATAAGCTATTGCTCTGTAACTGGGATGACTACAGTAAAATTACTAAACACTAAACATCTCTATAATACAGACATAGTAGAGCAGAAATTATATAACAAAGAAAAAAAAACCAAGTTCTTTAAAATTAGCAGATCCTGAAATGAATGTTTGATGCTCCAGAGTTAAGTGAAAAAACAGAGCTCTTGTTTTGATAAGTAATTAGAAACTGAAATGGAAAAATCACTTAATAAAAAAAAAACGCAGAATATAAAGACTTAGCAAACTTATGAATGTGTTTAATTAAAAAGTCATGCAATCCGTTTTAAAATTATGGGTTGGTGTTTCAATTAAGGCAATATTAAAATGTGTTTTAAGAGACCAAGGATTCTTTGCATAATAAAACAAAATTGCTAGACACCAAAAAGTTCGGCAATAAAGATGGGATCTTTTCCTAGAAACTGACATGACAAAGTAGATCCATGCACACATTGTACCTGTCCTAGAATGCCAGCCAGGCCTGTTTCATACTCTCTTGAACATACATTACATATCTAAAGGAGAAGTTGAACGATTCTTATCCATCCACTTTAGTTTTTTGTTTTTCTTTTGTTTCAATATGAAAATAACTATGGGCACTGTGTGCTGGAAACAGTCAAAGTGCATCATGGTAATTGTTACAGGAATTATACCATAAAATGTGTTTGTTCTTAAAATGTAATCATATGCATACACTGTGTCACTGTGTATTTCCTAGTCCAGTTGTGTTCAAGCATATTTGCTTTAATTCTTTCACTCTTTTTGTTTCTCTTTACTTTATCCCAATATCTTGTCCAACATGCATGCTCACAAAGACTCATCTTCTTCCCTTGGGCTGCACATCTTCAATGCTCTGCAACATTCTCATAGTGGCATAGGTCAGCAATACAGCTCCTCAGAACATAGTCCTTGAGATCTTAAGGTTGTAACAAGATCATTATATTATTACCATACAAGAAATTATGCAGAAAATAATGAACATTAAGAAAGTTTACTTTCAAATTTGGTTAATTACTTTTAAAAAATACTTTTAAAGCTAAACTTGAACGATTACTTTTTTTTTCTAGATCCATATTAAAGGTGAAGATTTTCTATTTTAGTGTAAAATTTTTATTTCTGGACTCTTGTGGTTTTCTTTTAAAGGAAGTGAAGGCCATTATTTAGTGTCCTCTGCACTCTGACATGCATGCTTGCATCTTGCTCAGGTTGTTCGCTGTGATTCTCCTCAGTTTTCATTATGAATTGGAAACCACATACAAAGATTACTTCATAATCCAAAACCACACATTTTACAGAACACATCACTTGTTATGATCAGTTTTGTTCTTTGCAGCAAACTATGTATAATGATATTTAATTGAGAAATGATATAGGCTTGAATGATTAATTCTTTAATGACAACATATCTTTTAATAATTTGTAATTTTAAAATTAAGTCACTACTTGTATAAAACTGAGTTAATGGTGGTTCTTTTTGTATTGAGTTATTTCTTGTTAATGATTTACTGTCAAAATATTATATCAAAATGAAGCATTTGTGAGACGCCAGGAATTTATTATGTTTTTTCCTCTATGTTATTTCCTGGAATGGACTGAGTCATTTGCTCTTTCTTGGATACCGTCTGTCAGAAGAGAGGAAACCCTGAGTGTGTGAGGACTTACACAAATGTGTGTTATAGATGTGATCGGAGCAGGTCAAGTACACTTCCCCTCAGGGATATTGCTCAGAGATCTCAAAGCTTTCCTCTGGCTATAATGCCCACCATGGCTTTCTCCTGGTAATTTATGGTCTGAAAACTGCTTCTCTACAGAGACTGTTCCTGCCAAGATTATCTAACCTCTTTGATTCATATCTTTAACATAAAATCTGTCTTTTGGCCTGGGTATGTGTAATAACCCTGCTGTCTGTTGAATTGTACATGATAAACAAGATGAGCTTCCTGGGCACTGTGATTACTCCATCAGAAAGTCTAGTCTACCTCACTTGAACTTTTCTTTGTAACTGTTTGTCCTTTCTTCATTCCCTAGTCTTCTCTAACTCAGTTAAAGTCCTGGAAATTGGTGCAAGAATACAAGCAGTGGACTTAAAGTCTCACTTGGATGTTTTGCTAGTACAGCTTTAGAATTTACTTCAATGAGGTAATTAACAGTTATTAATACTAGTTTGAAGGGCATGATTGCTACAAGCACCCTTTGTGTACAGTTCCCACAGAACCCAGAAGACAGTACCTGATGCTCTGAAGCTGGGATTATGGATATTTATAAGACACCATTTGGGTATTAGAAACTGAACCCAGTTCATCTAGAAGATCAATGAATCCTTTCAACCTCTGAGCCATACCTCCAGACCAGAGTTAGTTCTTCTTAAAAAGTGAAACACCAAAGAAATATCAACAGAATATGTTGAAAGCCAAAATATGTTTTAAAAATCACACATTTTTAGGATACTAAGAATCCTGGGAAATAAGAGGAGTAAGAAACTAAACAGCTCCTCCATAATTAGCAAAGAGAATGGAGAACTTGGTGAAAGTTCTTTCTCTTGAAACTACATATATTTGTAGGTGAAGAGGACTGAGTTGATACTTTTAGTGAAGGTGTGATGAAAAGGAACATTTATCTTCTAACATGTATCATATAATATTTTACTGAAATATCACAATTGTGCCTACTCTTTTAAAAGTGTCACTGGTCTCAGTGATGACAAGACTCTCGTCAAGGAGCTATTCCAGGGTGGATGACAAGGAGATGACGGTTCATGCTCAAGGTGAACATGGTAAATAGACAGACTTGGACAAGCAGTGGAAAGCTACATTTAGCTGCAGGCTGCAACTTGGTTTTTTATGCAGTAGCTTACTTGTGGGATGCTGACTGAGAAGGATGAAGCTGAAAGTAATGAAGTGATATTTAACAAGGCAGGAGCATGGCTCAACGAGAAGAAATCAATGAGGCAGAAAGAGACTCCTCTTGAAAACAAATGAGGCAAAAATGGACCAACTCCCAGCCCCCTTCAGGATCCCTTTTGTTGTTGTTGTTAGCAACTAAGTCAAGCAAGCTGAGTTATAGTCATATTTCTTCCTACTGTGAATTGCCTGTATTTATGTCCAGTTACAGACATGAAAAATAGTCCACTAGACACATAATTGCCCATCCTCCTTACTCCTCAGCCCAAATTGCTGTTTATACCACACTGGTTCTAACTCACAATGTGCTTAAATGTCATCACTCAGTCAGCATCCAGCTTAAACTAAATGCATCATCCCGTTCTTGTTTTCAGAATATTGAGTTTGGAGTAAACAAGGACATTAGGACAGACATTGTGCTAATGGATGGCAGTAGAATTCACACACTAAAATTTTAGTAAAGGAGGGGAATCTAGAGCAAAAGTTACTTTGTGTTTACAGGAAAGCCTTTCAGTTGTGTAAGGTTGCTGATATTGCAGTATGTCATTTGGTTCATTGTTAAGAACCTGCCCTAGGGAATATCTTAAAATCATGGATGAGTTTTAAATTTTGGAAAGAACAGAGAAGAAAGAATGTGTGGAGAGGGAGGTTTCTTTGTAAAGAAACAAAGTCTGGAATCTGTGAATTCATGAATCTCTCACCTTCGGGTTGAGACACAAGATGAGTATCTTAAGCACAACAGAAATGTTGTAAAACTTTTGTGTGCTTTAATACAATATGTAACATTGTAGACAAAACTGTAAGTTAGAAACTTGTACAGGTATAACTAGTATTTTAATATCTATATATTATACCAACTGAAACAATAAAAAATTAGATTAGATTTACAGTAAAACTAGCAATTAAGTAATAAAATTTATGAAGGAATTCACAGCATACAACACAAAATAAACAACTAATAATCACTTTCTTTTTCAGTCTAAAAGAAGACCTTGACTAAAGAGAAGAATTCAGGTTCTACAAAATTTTCAGCAGGATTGGCTCAGCTAAGAGATTATAATATAATCATAGCATTTATTCCTTCCCTTCCTTTCCTTGGGTTTTGCCTATTCATTCCCCAACTCTAAAAAAATGTTTGGCCTCTTTTTGTCTCACTCATTGTTTTGTCATACATATTTACACATGTACATTCAGATATATTTCTAAATAAAGCCTGTTTGGTCAATATATGACAAATGGAATGGGTTGAAAGACCAAGAGGCTTCAACCTCCCACAAGAAACTACAGGCAACCAAATAAGCTGGAAGCACTGGTTCATCCCCAGTGTTATGCCAATTGGTTGTCTAGTGCCAACTCAGCACTGAAACCAAACATACAAAGACAACTACATTTAAGAGAGATGTGATATGCTACATGGTGAACCAGATGAGAGATCAGACAAAGATAGGAAACAGAAAAGAGTCAAATTTTAATTTGTTATGTCTATCATCATTCATTTCAATGGGGAATAATCTTGACTCATTACTTGGAACACTAGCTGGATCCTATAGTTTCTGTGATGAATCAAGGTTCACTACACAATCATCCCATCAAATTGATAGGTAAACAAAATCCAGCTATGCTAATTGTGTTTTCAATTATTAGAAACTTGACCAACACATCACATGTTAGTATTTTTTGTTTTGTTTTGTTTTGTTTTTTGGTATTTTCTTTAATTACATTTCTAATATTATTATTCCTGGTCTCCCTCTGAAAGCCCCCTTCCCTTATTTCCTCTCCCCTCCCCCTGCTCTCCAACCACCCACTCCCTCCTCCTGGCCCTGGCATTCCCCTTCAATGGGACATAGAGCCTTTATAAAACCATGGACCTTTCCTCCTATTGATTACTGACTAGGCCATCCTCTGCTACATATATAGCTGTAGCCATGAGTACCACCATGTGTATTATTTTGTTGATGGTTTAGTCCCTGTGAGCTCTGGGGGTACTGGTTAGCTCATATTGTGGTTCCTCTTATGGAACTGTAAACTCCTTGGGTCTTTTTTTTTTCCTTTTTTCTCTTTTTTTTAATTAGATATTTTCTTTATTTACATTTAAAATGCTATCCCAAAAGTTCCCTATAACTTCTCCCCACCCTGATCCCTGATCCACCCACTCCCACTTCTTGGTCCTGGCATTCCCCTGTACTGGGGCATATAAAGTTTGCAAGACCTAGGGGCCTCTCTTCCTAATGATGGCTGACTAGGCCATCTTCTGCTACATATGCAGCTAGAGACAAGAGTTCTGGGGGTACCAGTTAGTTCATATTGTTGTTCCACGAATAGGGTTGTAGAACCCTTCAGCTCCTTGGGTACTTCCTCTAGCTCCCCATTGGGGGCCCTGTGTTCCATCATATAGATGACTGTGAGCATCAACTTCTGTATTTGCCAGGCACTGGCATAGCCTCACACAAGACAGCTATATCGGGGTCCTTTCTCTAGCTCCTTCATTGGAGACCTTGTGATCAGTCCAATGGATGGCTGTGAGCATCCATTTTGTATTTGTCAGGCACTGGCAGAGTCTCTCAGGGGACAGCTCTATCAGGCTCTTGCAGCAAGCAGTTGTTGGCATATACAATAGTGTCTGGGTTTGGTGACATTATATGGGATAGATCTCCAGGTGGGGCAGTCTCTGGATGGTTATGCCTTTAGTCTCTGCTCCAAACTCTGTCTCTGTAACTTCTTCAATGGATATATTGTTTCCCCTTCTAAGATGGATTGATGTATTCACACTTTGGTCTCCCTTCTTCTTGAGTTTCAGGTTGTTTGTGAATTGTATCTTGGGTATTCCGAGCTTCTGGGCTAATATCCACTTATCAGTGATTGTATATCATGTGTGTTCTTTTGTGGTTGGGTTACCTCACTCAGGATGAAATCATCCAGATCCATCCATTTACCTAAGAATTTCATAAATTCAGTTTTTTAATAGCTGAGTACTATTCTATTGTGTAAATGTACCTCATTTTCTTTATCCATTCCTCTGTTGGGGGACAGCTGGGTCCTTTCAAGCTAATGACTATTATAAATAAGGCTGCTATGAACATAGTGGAGCATGGATCCTTATTACATGTTGGAGCATCTTCTGGGAATATGCTGAAGAGAGATATTGCTGGGCCTTTGGGTAAATAATATGTCCAATATTCTGAGTACCACTCCCAGATACTCTAACATGTGATAGTCTTATGACTATCACTTTGATCTAAGTACTTTGCACCACTATACTATTATCTGTTTTCCTGAATGTTGACACATAATAAGAGGTCACTGTCTTAGACTTAAACACAGTCATGCGATTATTTGCTAAAGAAAATTCCTGATATTTGCTTGCTGCCCAGGACAAAACCAGTCAGAGGCAAGCAAGTAATTCCTGCATTTTTTTCTACCCCTTTATAAATAAGGGACATCTTTGGGTGAAAAGCATATGAATGAAAGTATTCTTACTACACACAAGGGACATTCATACTGAAAGGTTTCTCTTTAAGTACAGAGAAATTGTGATAAAAACTGCATGGTACTGGTATAGTGACAGACAAGTAGGCCAATGGAATAGAATTGAAGCCACACACCTATGGTCACTTGATCTTTGACAAGGTAGATAAAACCATCCAGTGGAAAATAGACAGCATTTTCAACAAATGATGCTGGCAAAACTGGTGATTATCATGTAGAAGAATGTGAATTGATCCATTCCTATCTCCTTGTACTAAGGTCAAACCCAAGTGGATCAAGGAACTCCACATAAAACCAGAGACAGTGAAACTTATAGAGGAGAAAGTGGGTAAAAGCCTGGAAGATATGGTAACAGGTGAAAAAAATCCTGAATAGAACAGCAATGGCTTGTTCTGTATTACGAGAATCGACAAATGGGACCTCATAAAATTACAAAGGTTCTGTAAGGCAAAAGACACCGTCAATAAGACAAATAGGCCACTAACAGATTGGGAAAGGATCTTTACCTATCCTAAATCAGATAGGGGACTAATATCCAATATATATAAAGAACTCAAGAAGGTGGACTCCAGAAAATCAAATAACCCCATTAAAAAAATGGGGCTCAGAGCTAAACAATCAATTCTCACCTGAGGAAAACCGAATGGCTGAGAAGCACCTGAAAAAAAAGTTCAGCATCCTGATATAAAGGACAACTTTTCTGCATACTATTAATTCCTCTTTAGTTTATAATTGACACCAATTAATTATCCAATACCAAATGGTCATCTGTGAAAACATACAAGTAGCATTATGCAAACTTAAAAAGGCTTTCCATATGTATTTAAGAAAACACACATAAAAAGCAATAACAAGAATAACAAGAACAATTTATAAAACATGGCCATAAATATGAAAAAGAGGTGTAGTGATATTTTGAGGGGTATTTAGAAAGAAAAGAGATGGATGAACTGATGTAATTACATTATAATCTGAAAAAATGAAAGACATAATTAAAACAATTAATTGATATTAAATTACTATATTTTCAGAAGTAATCAAATATTATGTTACAGAGGCTCAATAGCTATACAGATGTCCAAAGAGAACCAATTGTTCAGTATTTAAAGAATCTCTTCTGGGTTGGATAATAGGATATTTTAGAGTGAGTTTTGTGCTCATTCTTTTAAATCAGTGCATTGTCTAAGAGTTTATATAGAAATATTCTAGCTGTGGATATTGTTTACTGGGGCCTATCTTTGAAAATCTATAGCAAGAAAGAATAGGCCCCAAGAATTGACTGTTCAAACAAAGGACTAAAATTAATTCCATCCAATATATCACCAAAACTTTAGGTTGGAAAGAGACAACTTGTTTCCAATGTAGCAATGCATAATATAAGTAAAACAGGATCTAGCATTAAGATTTTCTGCAACTGCTATTTCATAACCACTAGAAAATCTGTGACTAATTGAAGCACATGAGAATAACTTTCAAAAAAGGGTTTATTTCTAATGAAAGATTATGTAAGAGATAATGGCAAATTAACTAAATAGTTTATTTTCCATCATTTTGTGAGAAGCTGAAGGCACTCATGACTACTTTAAAAGGAAAGCAATGGAGATTAAAAGAAAGAGATATTTAGAAACTAACCCAATCTTTATGAAATTTCATTAAACTTGTTGTTATATGGAAGAATTAAAAATCATCTAGTAAGTTCACTGAGTGTTTGAAAAAGATCAAGATGAAAAGGAAAGCTAGTCAGAGTATGAATCAAACTATGGTCATCCATTGAAAACTAAGTGTGCAGAAATATCAATTGAATGTTTTAAAAATTAATTCTTTCTAGATTCCATCAATATGTTTTAATCATATTCATCCATTTATGAACACCTCCTTGATCTATTTCTAATTCTAATTAGGTCAGTTTTAATCACATACTATTTTATCCTTTGTTTTTTTATAAATTCATTAAAGCCAATCAGTAATAAATATAATATTAATATTGCTTCCTGTTTGTTTTATTAAAAAAACTCAATCCTTTTAGCAATGAAGACTTGGGATCCAAATGCTGTTTTGAGAACTTGTTAGCTCAGAGAGTCAGAGAAAGCATCCAGCTGACCTTCCTCCTTAGTCAATTTCCTACCAGGAATATCCTATGTTACACTGTCTCAATAAATATCCTTCAAACAAAAGGCTATACTCAACAAAACTGGAAAACCTGGATGAAATGGACAACTTCCTAGACAGATACAAGGTACCAAAGTTAAATCAGGATCAGATTAATAATCTTAACAGTCCCATCTCCCCTAAAGAAATAGAAGCATTCATAAATAGTCTCCCAATCAAAAAAAGCCCAGTACCAGATGGGTTTAGTGCAGAGTTCTATCAGACCTTCAAAGAAAACCCAAGTCCAACTCAACTCAAACAATTTCACAGAACAGAAGGTACTCTACCCAATTCATTCTATGAAACCACAAATTCTCTGATACCTAAACCACACAAAGATCCAACAAAGAAAGAGAACTTCAGACCAATTTCCCTTATGAATATAGATGCAAAAATACTCAATAAAATCCTCACAAACTGAATCCAAGAAAACATTAAAATGATCGTCCATCATGAACAAGGAGGCCTCATCCTAGGGATGCAGGAATGGTTTAATATAAGGAAATCCATCAATGTAATCTACTATATAAACAAACTTAAAGACAAAAACACATGATCATCTCATTAGATGCTGAGAAAGCATTTGACAAAATCCAACACCCTTCATGATAACAGTCATGGAAAAATCAGGAATTCAAGACCCATACCTAAACACAATAAAAGCAATATACAGCAAACCTGTAGCCAACATCAAACTAAATGGAGAGAAACTCGAAGCAATCCCACTAAAATCAGGGACTAGACAAGGCTGCCTACTTTCTCCCTATCTATTCAATATAGTACTTGAAGTCCTAGCCAGAGCAATGAGAGAACAAAAGGAGATCAAGGGGATACAAATTGGAAAGGAAGAAGTCAAAACATCACTGTTTGCAGATGGTATGATAGTATATATAAATGACCCTAAAAATTCCACCAGAGAGTTTATAAACCTGATAAACAGCTTCAGCACAGTAGCTAGGTATAAAATTAAGTAAAAAACAAAACAAAACAAAACAAAACAAAACAAAACAAAACAAAAAACCCAGTGGCCTTTCTCTACACAAAAGATAAAGAGGATGAGAAAGAAATTAGGGAAACAACACCCTTCATAATAGTCACAAATAATATAAAATACCTTGGCGTGACTCTAACTAAGGAAGTGAAAGATCTGTAGGATAAGAGACTTGCAAACTTTATATGCCCCAATATAGGGGAATGCCAGGGCCAAAAGAATGGGAATGGGTGGGTAGGGAAGTGGGGGTCACTATGGGGGACTTTTGGGATAGCATTGGAAATGTAATTGAGGAAAATATGTAATAAAAATATTAAAAATAAAAAAAAAAGAACTTCAAGTCTCTGAAGAAAGAAATTGAAGAAGATCTCAGAAGATAGAAAGTTCTCCCATGCACATGGATTGATATAATAAAATAGTATAGGATAGTATAACATAGGATTAATATACTAAAAATGGCTATCTCGCCGAAAGCAATCTATAAATTCATTGCAATCCCCATCAAAATTCCAACTCAATTCTTCACTGAGTTAGAAAGGGCAATTTGCAAATTCATCTGGAATAACACAAAACCTAGGATAGGAAAAATTATTCTCAACAATTAAAGAACCTCTGGGTGAATCACCATACCTGATCTCAAGCTGTACTACAGAGCAATTGCGAAAAGAAATGAATGATACTGGTACAGTGACAGACAGGTAGATCAATGGAATAGAATTGAAGACCCAGAAATGTACCCACACACCTATGGTCATTTGATCTTTGACAAGGAAGCTAAAACCATGCAGTGGAAAAAGGACAGCATTTTCAACAAATGGTGCTGGCACAACTGGTGGATATCATGTAGAAGAATGTGAATTGATCCATTTTTTATCTCCTTGTACAAAGCTCAAGTGTAAGTGGATCAAAGAACTCCACATAAAAAACCAGAGACACTTAAATTTATAGAGGAAAAAGTGGGGAAACCCCTTGAAGATATGGGCACATGGGAAAAATTCCTAAACAGAACAGCAATGGCCTGTGCTGTAAGATCAAGAATGGACAAATGAGACCTTACAAAATTGCAAAGCTTCTGTAGGGCAAGTGATACTGTCAATAAGACAAACAGGCCACCAACAGATTGGGAAAGAATTTTTACCAATCCTAAATCTGATACAGGATGAATGTCCAATATATACAAAGAACTGAAGAAACTGAACTCCAGAAATTCAAATAATCCCATTAAAAATGGGCTAAAGAGTTAAACACAGAATTCTCAACTGAGGAATAGTGAAGGGCTGAGAAGCACTTGAAAAAAATGTTAAACATTCTTAATCATCAGGGAAATGCAAATCAAAACAACCCTGAGATTCCACCTCACAGCAGTCAGAATGGCTAGGATAAAAATTTCAGGTGACAGCAGATGCTGGCGAGGATGTGGATTGCTGGTTGGATTGCAAGATGGTACAACCACTCTGGAAATCAGTCTGGCAGTTCCGCAGAAAACTGGACATAGTACTACTAGTAGATCCAGCAATACCTCTCTTGGGCATATACCCAGAAGGTGTTCCAACTGGTAATAAGAACCCATGCTCCACTATTCATAGCAGCCTTATTTATAATAGCCATAAGCTGGAAAGAACCCAGATGTCCCTCAACAGAGGAATGGATACAGAAAATATGGTACATTTACACAATGGAGTACTACTCAGCTATTAAAAACAATGAATTCATGAAATTCTTGGGCAGATGGATATATCTGGAGGATTTCATCCTGAGTGGGGTAACCCAATCACAGAAGACGTCACTTTATATGCACTCACTGATAAGTTGATATTAGACCAGAAACCTAAAATACCCAAGATAGAACTTCCAAAACAGAAGAAAATCAAGAACATAGACCAACGCGTGGATACTTCATTCCTCTCTAGAATACGGAATAAAATATCCATGGAAGGAGTTGCAGAGACAAAGTTTGGAGCTAAGAAGAAAGGATGGACCATCCAGAGACTGCCCCACCCAGGGGTCCATCCCATAATCAGCCACCAAACGCAGACACTATTGCATATGCCAGCAAGATTTTGCTGAAGAGACCCTGATATAGCTGTCTCCTGTGAGGCTTTGCCAGTGCCTGGCAAGTAGAGAAGTGGATGCTCACAGTCAACTATAGGATTGAACACAGACCCTCCCCCATATAGGAGCTAGAAAAAGTACCCAAGAGCTTAAGGAGTCTGCAAGCTATAGGTGGAACAACAATATTAACTAATCAGAACTCCCAGAGCTCGTGTTGCTAGTTGCAATTGTAGGAGAAGATGGCCTAGTCTGCCATTATTGGGAAGAGAGGTGCCTTGGTCTAGCAAACTTCATATGCCCCAGTACAGGGGAACACCAGGACCAACTGGGAATGAGTGGGTAGGGGAACAGGGTGGGGAAGGGTATAGGGACCTTTTGGGGTAGCATTTGAAATGTAAATGAAGAAAACATGTAATAAAAAATGTGGGAAAAAATGAGTATCCCCCCCTTCTACTTTCTGTATGTCTGTCTTTTTTTCTGAAACTCACTTCCCTGGTTATGTTTACTTCAAGATCTTTGTTTTTGATGTTATTGTAAAAAAAAAAAAGTGTCCCAGTGATCTTTTCTCAGTGTGACTGTTTTAGTATAGAAAAAGTAATGACTTTTATAACTTAATTTTATATGCTGTTAAATTTGCTGAAACAAGTACCTTTTAAAAGAAATCACATTAAGGGATTTGGGGATCTCTAATATTTGATATCATATCATGTAAAAACAGGGATGATTTTACATCTACTTTTTCAATTTGTATCAATTTAACATTTTTTCCCTAGCCCAATTGCTGTATTTAGTCCTTCCTGGTTTATCTTGAAATGGAGTGAAGATAGTGGCCATCCCTATATCATTCTTGAATTTGATAAGATAATATCAAGGTTTCTCCATTCAGAATAATGTTGCCTGTGTGTTTGTCATATAATCCCTTTATTATGCTAGAATATGGTCCTTCCAAATCAAAGCAAGCAAGCAAACAAACAAACAAACAAAACTAATGACAAGCCAAACAAATAAGTTCCAGAGAATAGAAAGCTCCTTTTGAATGGTTGATCAGTGCAGTTCCAGACATTTCTGTTTTTTGTTTGTTTGTTGTTGTTGTTTTGCTTTTGTTGTTCTCTCAGGAATTGATTCTGAGTCCTTATTGCTGAAGACCACATACACGTAGGATGCTGGACTGCAGTGATTCAAGGTGGATCTGAAAATAAAAGCCTTTTTCTAGTGGAGTAGCTTTCATTCCAGAAAATACTATTTGAGCTGCCAAGGGAGAAGAGCAATTACATTGTCCTGCCAAGCAGCAAGACCTATGATCCACAATTACCTTAAATGACAAGACACACTTAAAAGAGCAAACTGCAGCACTAACATGCCAATGGAAACCCAAAACTGCCTAATTGGACTTAAGCCCTACTCATCAGGAGGTGCCCTAGTCTCACCACTGGAAGTTATGCCTGGTTACAGAAGATGACCCACTTGTGCTCTGTATTCTCCATTAATAGGACTGCTCACTAGGGTATCCCTTATAGGTTCCAGGGAGTTTCTGCTGTACTAATTTCCACATATCCCCTAAGTGCCTCCACCAATTCCATTATCCCTCTCTATAGCCGTTCTTCTGCCCTTCCCTCCTTTAACCATAATAAGAAGTCCTGAAAACTTAGCCAAATTTCTAGAGCTAGGAAATCCATACACCTTTGAAGAGAAGTCACTACTGTCACTTTGCTGGAATGGAGTAATTCCTTACAATATTCCATATCATATCCTTTACCACTGATAAGTGTAGCCATCACTCTCATCAAAGAAACCCCTAGTTACAAAAAATAAAGAACATCCCAGAAAACCACAAAGGGGGACAATGTAGAAATAAACAAACTAGAATAACAATATCCCTGAATATGTTAATGTGACACAGGGAGTTTGTGAGGTCCAACTGATAGACAGTGTAGTTGGTTGGATTATCTTTGCTCTAGGGAGTGGCACTATTAGGTAGTGTTGTCTTGTTGGAGTGGGTGTGACCTGTTGAAGGAAATGTGTTGGGCTTTGAGAATCTCCTCCTAGCTGTGAGGAAGACAATGTTCTACTCTCAGCAGCCTTCAGATGAAGATGTAGAACTCTCAGCTCCTCCTAGACCATGCCTACCATGATGTTACAATGTTCCCATCTGTATGGTAATGGACACAACCTCTGAACCTGCAAACCAACCCCAATAAAAATTTGTACTTAAGTGTTACCTTGATCATGATGTCTATTCACAGCAGCAAAACCTTAACTAAGTTAGAGGTCGGTACCAGGGATAAGGGAGTTCCTAAGATAGGTTCACCATGTTTCTTGTTGTTGTTGTCGTCTGTCCTCTCAGCCCAAAAGGGGGCACAGATGTGGATCTTGGGACTTTTGAAAGCAGTGTACATTTTAAGTGGGGGTTAATCAACCATTCTAGTAGGGATATGGAAAATATTGTTACAGAGGATGATTTGAACTATGCAGACCTGGATCAAGAGGTTTCAGTGGAAAATAATGTTAGTATGTGGCCTAGCAATTGTTTTTGTGATACTTTGGTGAAGAACACGAGTGCTTTTTGACATTGTCTGAAGAGTCTCTCTCACGCTAGAGAGATTTAGATTAATTTTTTTGATAAAAGAAGTCTCAAAACAGCCTGATATAAATTTTGTTCTGTGGTTACTAAAGTTCACTCTTCTGAAGAACATTTTAATGAAAAGGAACAAGCTGAGAAAGGAAAAGTACAAAATGTATGGTTCAAAGATTAAAGGTGCACCACCAAGAAGTAGAATGCAGCTGAATCCTGCATTCAAGGAGATCAATAGATTACGGGAGTGGTCATCTCAAAGCAAGATCCCACACTGTTAAGATTATTGGTTTTGCTCTATCAGTTGAACAATGGACTTGGTTGTTAATTTCAGTTAAAATTTAATTCTGAAATGAACTATAAATCAGAATTGGAGAGCATGACTGTGACACAAATCTTGAGGCTGGAAGAAAGGCTTTTGATCCATAGCTTGAGAAATAGTGGCCATGAAAATCTTAGTTTGAGGCAGGGTAGTATATGACTTTAATCCCAGGAGACAAAGGTAAACTGATTTCTGAATTCA
The DNA here is from genome assembly GCF_978045245.1 of Mus caroli. Classification (NCBI taxonomy): domain Eukaryota; kingdom Metazoa; phylum Chordata; class Mammalia; order Rodentia; family Muridae; genus Mus; species Mus caroli. The sequence continues at coordinate 76,321,585 of NW_028227261.1, forward strand.
AGGCCAGCCTGGTACATAATGTACCAAGTAGAAAAAAGCTTAGGTCCAGGCATGGTGGTGCATGCCTATAACTAGAGCATTCAGGGGACAGGGGCATGCAACTTTCTGAGTTCAAGATTAAGCTACAGACCAAGTTCAAGGACAGACAACTATAGGCAGTGATGTAGCTGGAAAACAGAAAGCTGGTGATAATGGAATAGAGCAAGTTTGTGCATGTTCCAGCTCCAGCAAGCAACATAATGTGGCAGTTTCAGCAATGTGGTTCTGACCTTAGCATCAAGAGTAGAAGGAGAGACTACTGGGACAATTGATCATGCTGGTAAGCTAGTGCTAAGAAATTAATAGTGATTAAGAAGAGACCATCATCACTGAGAAGAAATCATCTGGGGGCTGTTTTCTGAGAGCACTAAGAAGCTGACAGAGATAGCCAAGGTTGTACCTCCTGCTGCAGCTGGAGTTGGTATTGTGTAAGAGTCACCCAGGTGATATTTATTTTGAGGCCACTTGTAAAAATGCAGCCTCAGTTTCAGTTGAAGGCTCAGGACTGAAGGGGTCCTGCAAAGACGTTGAGACTTGTGACCAAAAAGGAAGCCTATGAGAGCCTATTGATGAAGCTTAAGATACAGTGAAAAACCCCTGCCTGTTTAGAGATGCCAGTGCCATGAGATGACAACCAGAAATAGCAGTGGTAGTGGAGTGTACTCAACCAGACCCTAGTGTGTTACAGAGGACAGAGCTGGAGGTGAGACTAAATCCCTTTGGAGGAACCCAGGAGCTTATGTGAGGATCCCAGATATTGATAGAAGAAGCTTTAAAGTTTATGTTGCCTTGGATACCCCAAGATGTTAGAGATGCCAGAGCCAAGGGATATCTTCTGAGGAAAGCTACTAACACAGGGTAGAACCAGCTCAAGAGAAAGAATTGTGTTGCACTCATCATAGCAGAAAGGAATTAACAATATGATGATTGCTTTGACATCATACATAGAGACTCAGTGTTCCAAGTATGTCCAAATGGTTTTTAGGCTTGCTTTTTGTCCATAATTTCTTCACTATGACATTTTTGAAGACTAACATATATCCTGTGATGATGAAGGTATGTCATCTGCTTTTTTATTTTGGTTTCATAGGGAATTAAAGTTAAGCAATTTTATGAATCTCAGAATAGACTGTTAACTTTGAACCTTTAATTGTTGTTGGGACAGTAATAGACTATGAGGATTTTTTGGATTTAAATGTACTTTGCATTATGCATAACACCCATAGACTCATGTGTTTGAACTAGCCTATGAGGGTAGGGAGTAGAATGTGGTGGTTTGAATATGCTTGGCCCAAGGAGTGGCACTCTTAAGAGGTGTTGCCTTGTTGGAGTAGGTATGGATGTCCTTTGTTGGAGCAAGTGTGTCACTTTGGCAGTGCGCTTTGAGACCCAGCTCCTAGCTGCCTGGAAGATAGTAATCTACTAGTGTAATTCAGATCAAGATGTAGAACTTTTTCTCTTCGAGAATCATGCCTTCCTGGACACTGCCATGTTCCCACCTATATGATAATGGGTTGAACCTCTGAACAAGTAAGTCAGCCCAGTTAAGTGTTGTCTTTAATAAGAGTTGCCTTGTTCATGGTGTCTCTACAAAGCAATAAAACACTAAGTAAGACAGATACAGAACAGGCAACCAATGACTACTTGTAGAAGGATAATTCACCTCTCTCATTGATGAGTCCTTTAGTGGTTGTCCCATGCAGAATTCTCTTGAGTGGAACCATACATGTACCATCAGAAGGAATGGACTCAGTGGATTGTATTTATATACATGTGTGTGTTACAGTATTAGTGATAGAAAAAGTGGGTATCAAGTTGAGAGTTCATAAAGAAATAGGGGAAGAATTCCAGTTCCAGGAGCTGGGAGGGTCTGGAGGGGAAGAACGGGTATAGGGGACAATGATATAATTCTACTTCAAGTGAACACATAGAACAAAATATTAAAAAACAGAGAGGGGCAACATTTGGGATTTAAATAAATAAAATAATTAAACACAATACTGTTCTTACATTTTTCTCTGAGAAAGAATATTTCATTTATTTTATTACTTCAAGGAAAATGATTCAGAAATTCACCTTCTCAAAGTTCCTAGAGGTAGTAAAAAGTTCTTATACTTTATAATATTTTCTAGGTAGAATTCTTTCCTCTCAAGGAACTAGACATTATTCCTGGGCTAACATAGTTTCAGTCTTACTGTGAGTCTTTTACATTTTTCTTGCATTAATTTTCTACATTTTCAACACACACAGTAAAATTGTTAACTTAGAAGACATAAGTTGTCTTCTGATTTTTTCAGGGATTTTTCTTATATGCTATATTGTAATAATTCAATTAAAAATGAGTTGGCATCATATTAATGTAAGTAATAGTGCACACAATATTCAATATATTGTATATCCTGCCCTTTATGATATGTTTGTTTCATATCTGATTTGTATATATTCATAATTCTCCATTTGCATGACAACAATCCCCCCTTTCTTTTTATTTTATTTTTCACATATTCAGCAAAACTTTAATTATTCATCTTTCTATTTTTAAAAAAATCATATTTTCTTTCATTGATTTAATAAAAATTGTGAACATAGTGTGTACCAGACATAAGAATAAGTCATTTATTATAAGCTCAACCTTTTAACAAACTTTACAGTTTTTGGTATCTTATATGTCCTAATTATATATATATATATATATATATATATATATATATATATATATATATATATAATTGTATGTATATGTATGTATATATATGCCCCAGCACAGAGAGTCATATGACTCAAACTTAATTGGATACCACTCTAGTCATTCTAAATATGTACCTATTTTTATTAGGTTTATCCCCATAGCTGTTGGATTTCTGTTTTTTAATTTAATTTAATTTAATTTTTTTTGTGGTGTCAGAGACACAAAGTTAATCCTCTAAAAGGACTCAATAATTAAAGCAAATGGAAGATTCAATGTTCAGAAATGAGGTTAATGGCCTAAGGACTGCTCTAAACTTATTTTTGTCAAGAAAATGTAATATATAGTCATATGATGGTCCACAGAAATGTAAAGTTGGATTGATATGGACAAGGCTGTGTGGAAGCATAATGAATAGTCTTGATACAGGCATAAAGAAATAAAAGGTTGCTATAAATTGATCTTTTACAGTATCAATACATATTTTAAGGACACACTGAAAAGGAGAGCCATGTCCAAAATCAGTGTATTGTAATATTCCCCAAAAACCTAACTACTCTAAAATAAAAATAGATTTAATTTTTCTGTTGTCTTTGACTATAACATTCAAATGATCAAGTTTCAACTCCAATGTCAGTGTGAGATGACTCTTCAGTTTTGGACAGATTTTACTTTATGACTAATCACTATAGGTTTACAAGGAGAGAAAGCATATTAGCACTTGATTGTGCATTTACATATTTAAACTCATGTTTAAATGCATCAATTAACTTAATGATCCATCAGAATCAGAAGTTTGTCATAATATTTGCTATAGTCATTCTGTTTACTTCTACAGAGGATAATTGGAAAAAAAAACCAGAAATAAAAAGTAGTTCTGCAAATATAATCTGATCATTTTAAACTATATTTGAAAAATATTAGGTTACAGATCATAAATAAGTTTATAGTTTGATTTTGAGAAGTCTTTAAATGGAATTCAGCTAGATAAAATTCCTCATATGTGTAGTTTGCTTATCAAACAAAATTTATCAAGGCGAACTTCAATAATCTCATGAAGTTAATATCATTTCTAAATATTATATTATTACGTTTTATAATTAATATTCAACAATATCATAGATTGACAACTTCCACAATGATATAGGTTAAAACAGCTTCTTTAAGATATTAATGTGCTACGTATAGACATGGAGCTACTAGAATACTAAATAGGAAATGTTTTTCAGGGAAATATTCCTCAATGTGGTAATTCAGTGAGCTTTAGAAAGCTGTCTTGAAGGTTAGAACCAAAAGCAAACTGCAGAGGAAAGAGAGTGTATGCCTTACAGTTCTGTACCATAGTCCATTACTGAGGAAGTCAGGGCAGAAACCAGGAGGCAGGAAGTAAAGCAGAAGCCTGCAAGAAACACTGCTCAGTGTCTTTACCCACATGGCTTGCTCAGCCCCAATCACATACATTCTGTCATCAACTTCCCAGTGATAGCATTGGCCAAAGTAAAATGGGCTTTTCCATACCATCATTAATTAATAAAATGTACTGCTTCCTTATTTGCAGGCCAATCTGATAGAGCCACTTTTCAACTGATACTCCCTCTCTTCATATATGTCTAAGCTTATTGAAATTGACAAAAACTAATCACCACATTTGCTGTTTAGTAAGAAGTTGAAATTAGATTTGAAATGTTATAAAGTATATATGCACATGTATACATACATATATACATCCTTGATTCAATTCTTTACCATCCTCATTGTATGCATTAAGAGCTTACCAGGACATATGCTGGTATAACATTTGAGAAATTTGAGCTAAATGAAATTAAAATATAGCAAACAAAACAGTGTAATGGTAACATTGTTCAGCTTTCATATGAATGTCGGTCAGGGAGGAAATAAAAACAGGCATCACAGGAATTGCAAAGAAAACATAGAATTTAGCTCGATTGATAGTAGACATCAAACCTGATCTCCAAGGAGAAAATGAAGAGCTATTTGAAGCACTGATGTCAACAATTACCTGGAAACTGTGCCAAACTCTTTTTCAGAGAACCATTTTATGTCTTTCCCTGCACAGAGACTCAATGACAGTAACAATTTTATCAAAGAAAACTGATATATTTACTTAAGCTCAGTAGTAGAGCATCATTGGGACCTTCATAAATATCACCATATAGCTAAATATTAGCGGAAATCATAACTGTTAGGTAAAACCATCTAATTTTAACTCTAACCAGATATTAAAATACCTGAGAAGGTACAATGATTTGCCTCCTTCATATTAAACATTTTATCAAAGGGTATGACTTGAAGATTTCTTTTTTTTTTTTTTGTAATCTTTAATCCTCTCTATGACAGTATTGAAGATAAATTGTTTTCTTTTTTAGTATCTTTACTTTCTGAGTTAGTCAAACATTTCACAAACTGACATATCTGACAGATACCCTATCAATGTTAGATGTACCTTTCCAGAAGTGTTATTGCAAATTCCTATTATGCCAGTTATCAGATGTACCAGACATCCTTTTCCTCAACTTAGCTGTCATCCCTTTTGTTAATTCTTTTTCAGCAAAGGAAATGGGCATCATTGATGATTACCACTGTGACGGCTGACTATGAACATTCAGTGCCTCTAAGTTGAGGAGTGCTAATCCTGTGGAGTTCACATTTCTGTTCACTGCATTTTGTCAGTGATTAGAAATATTTTTTTATTTGAAAAAGGTGCTACTGTTTCTTAGAAAAATGATATTAAGATGTTTTGGGTTGTTTAAACAAATTCTGAACATTAGATGCTTTTTCCCCCCGTAGGATCTCTTCTTAGAACTAGGATTTTCTGCTTTAGATTGCAGATTCATTGAAATGCTATTTATTTGTCCCAATTATAGTTTAAAGGAATTCACTTAAGAGACAAATTAAAAATTAAAGCCTCCGAGCCAGAGCTAGGATATTTTATTCACTCTGCTTCACCTTGGAGATGTTGGTCATTTAACCATAACTCAAAATATTAAAAATAGATGGAAAATCAAAATTAAAATTTAAACTAAACTTTCCTTTTTCTATAAAGCAAACATTTACTTCTTAAAAGGCACAGTGAGCTTGAACTTAAAAAAATGACTATTTTGTTTATTCAAGTCAGTCTTATGTCTTTTGTTTAAAATTCTTCTATTTCACAGGAACGTTTTTTAAAATATTTTCTTCTTTAGTCCTCAGTTTTCATGTTGACTAAAGGTCATCCATTATGCTCATCTGTGTTTTGACTAGCCTGTTTCTTATACAAAAACATTTATTCATCTGAATGATTCTTTGTTTTTTTTTAATTAATTATATAAGCTGCCACACAATCTAATATTCTTTATATCCACACTTTTATTTAGCTCCTTTATTTAGCACATATATGCATGCATATATATGATTATTTTTCAATATTTTATATTTAAATATGTGTATGTATGTGAGGTATCTGCCATTGAGTGTGAATTCTTATGCAAGCCAGAAGTCAGCATCAGATCCCATAGACCTAGAGTTAGAGTTATAGTGGTTTGTGAGTTTCTCAACATGGTTTCTGGGTACCTAACTATGGTCCTGAAAAGAACAGCATTCACAATTTACAGCTGATACATCTGATTGTCTTCCATATGAGTCATAACTACCAGGCACTTGAAACATCTTCTAATTGCTACTATATAGAATGACTAATGATAGATAATATAAGCAATGATGTCTGAATCTCTGTGAACCTTGTTTGGATGTTAGCATAAATATGATGATGGGTGTATTTTTTAATTAAGTAAGTCATAATGCAATCAGATTTCTCCTTTGGGTATTTAATTGTTTTTTCTATATTTATTTTCTTTTTTTGTAAGTATCTAATGTACTGAATACTTACTCTCTTCTAAGCACAGAGCTTCACATTAGAAATTCAATTTCGGAGCATCACAAGCTACCTGAAGAGCACTTAGATTTATTAAGATACAATACCTTGATCATTGTGTGAAGTATAATAATTTAAGTTCAAGGAAGAAAATAATGCAAGAACTTTCTGCTGTGTGGATCTAAAATTGTTGATCCAATGGAAGTTTATAGGAGAATGGTGTTTGTTAAAAGCTGCAAGTTCTGTGCATGGTGGGAAAAGAAGTGGAAATGCGAGTAAATGGCTACTAAGGTAGATCCAGATGGGAGAGACAATTGATGGTATTCTCTTAAACAGCTGAATGGCAACAAATAACAATATCTCAAAATGAAATACCAGAAGAAAAGATCTTGAAAATTTCCAACACATAGAGATCATAAACATTCTGACATTTTCAAAACTATGAGATTTTGAAATATTTTCTAGATATATGACCTACTATTATGTAAGAAGATATACTTGTAGACTCTTAGTAATAAAAAAAATCTATTTCCAACTATTGTAAAATTGTTATTTGTATGACAAAAATGATAATAATTTTATATAATAAAGATAATAAAAGGGTAACTAATCTATTTATTTTTAATTTTATGATCAGTTTGTCTAATAATAAAGTGTTTTAATGTGATTGATACTCTATTTTTCATAAAATTTCATGGTTGAAGGAAGAAACACAAGAAAACTGAGAGATAAAATTGTTATTTGTTGAATAATGAAGTTTGGGGAAGAATAGATAAAATGTTTAACCACATACGGAGGAAGATTTTGTGTACTGCATGTATATCAGCTGACAGAAAAGCACAGGATCTTCTCCTGTAAAGTTTCTATTATAGTAGCAAGAGACACTCCAATGGTATCCATGGAAATTGGATGATCACAGTTACTATATAAAAATTAAAAAAAAAAAAAGAATAAGAAGAAAAGAAAAAAGAAGAAGAATCGATAGAGTTCATGAGAAGTTGCATAAGACAGAGTAAGAGAATTTTGTGTGAACAAAGTATGAGTGAGAGAAAGGGGTGATGAAAAACTCGCATTGGAAATCTGCAGCAATATTGCCCATGAATTGAAAAGTTTCAGAAATAGAAAAACAAACTTCTCAAAGAGGAGATTAGAAATTAGAACAAAAAAATTATTAAGTTGTTTGCTTTTTGCTTCATCTAAAGTTAATTGAGACTAATATGGCTTTAAGAGAGAGAAGTTATTTGAATCTTAGCTAAAAACAAATCTAAAATTAATATTCATTTGCATTTCACTGAGGCCTTGGGATGTTAAACATTTTCTCAAAGTCCTTCTAAGCTGTTTGCACTTCCACTTTGTTGAAGTCTGTAGTATATATGTAGTATATATGTAGAAAAGGGGGAAGACTGGTTCACTGCTGGTGGTCAAAGAAAGTGGTGACACCATAATGGAAGGAAGTTTTGCAAGAATATGAAAGTACATTAACAAAATAATCTAGTTTTAGCACTCTTAGTCATCTATCCAAAGGACTCTAAATCCTCCTGTGTAGATGCTTGGTCATCCAGGTTCACTGCTACCCTTGCTTATTCTATTAAAATATATATTGCTTGTACACTTACTGTTTGTTTGTCTTTCCTTTCTCACTACTGCTATTAGAGCTTGCTGATTTTCTGCTTAAACATGATAAATCTCTGCATGACTTCCTTCTTACTCCTTTGACCATAACATATTTTATAAATATTCTACAATCTTTATTTGTAGTCATGAACTGCAATCAATTTTTTTAATCTTTTGAAATCTTGACTTATCTCTTCTATTTCAAAACTGCTTTTTCAGAGAGCAATCATTTTGTTTCTGAGTATAAAGCATTTAATTTTACATTTTAATGGCTTTTTAGGTTCATATAAAATCTGACAGTATTATAATATGTTAATTTATATGAGTGAATTGATTTGATAATTTTATCTTCCAATTTTAAAAATTGTAGCTTTACGATCTTTTCCAAAGGTTTCAATTTTTTTTGTTTTTAATTTTAATTTTGTTTCATGGGAACTTTTTTCAGACAATAAAAGCTATTTAAAGAAGATACTATATATTCTTCATTAAAATTTGCTATAAATACAGAAATAAAGAAAAAATACTGCCACAGGGTGTGGAAAGAAAAAATTAGGAAGCTATGAAAAAAATCATCTTTTTCTTTTCTATTTTCTGCGAATATACAGTTAAACATATATAAACCCCATTTGTTTTGGTTTTAAACAACATATCCCTTACTTAAGTCAAATAATGTAATGCCAAAATAACATATAATAGCCATTTTCTTTTGATTTACTGAATTAAATAGCACACTAAAACCTTAAATATTTTATGATGCTTAATGAAGTATATATTGCTTATGTTGAAGTTTTAGAACAGCTGAAACTAAAAGCAAATTAGATACAGATAAGTATAACTCAAGTTCCATCCCCAAACACCTATCCACATATATGGTGGTGGGAATGCAAACAATCTCCTTGGGCTCATAGGGAGTGCCACAGTTAGGAGATGAGGCCTTTATGGTGGAGTAGGTGCTGCATTGTTAGAGGAAGTGTGCTACAATTGTCTTCCTGCTGCCTTGGCATCCAGATGTAGAAATTTTACCTCTTTCACCATGTTTGGCTGCATAATGCCATGTTTCCTGCCATGCCAATAATGGACTACACCTCTGAAACCATACGCCAGTTCCAATGACATGTTTTCCTTTATAAGAGTTGCCATGGTCATTGTGTCTCTTCACAACAATCAACTACGACAGAAGTTTGTACCAGGAATGTGGTATTGCTATAATAGCCCTGAATATATTTGTGTTCACAGGAATGTGGAATTCAGGCTAGGAGAACAGTGAAATGCTTTATGTAGGTTTAATAGGACATGCTAGTAGAAACAGGGAAGACAGTGGTGCAGCAGATGATTTAAACTGTAGGTATCTGACTAAAAAGATTTCAGAGGAGAAAAATGTTAGTATATGGCTTAAATATTATTATAATATTTTAGTGAAGAGTTTGGCTGCTTTCTACTTTAGGCTAAATGAACTACGGATTGACAACTTTATCAGAAGACATCTTAAAAGAGCCTAGCATTGACTCTGTCATCTGGTTATTGGTGTTCACTCTTAGATATATTTATAATGAAAAGAAGCAAGCTGAGCAAGAAAAAAATATGTAAAACATACAGTTCAAAGAGAAAAGGGCACGAGGAAGAAGAACGGAGCTAAATCCTGTGTTCAAGAAGATAAACAGATTAAAGAAAAAAATGACATTACGTGAAATAAAGAGAGTGTTGAACTCAGGGTAAGATTCCATCCAGATAAGTTTACAACTTGTTAAAAGGAATTAAACAAAGCTTAAAGCTGGGAGTAGTGGTGTATAAGTTTAACCACAGCACTCCCAAGGCAGAGGCAGGAGACCAATACAACCACGTCTACAGAGCAAGTTTCAGAACAGCTGATCTTAAGCAGTGAAAACACTGGTAAAAATGTAATTGAAGAACATGACATGTTCTAGCCCCAAGAAGCAGAAGAATGTAGTAGCTTTGGCCACATGGATCTGGCTTTAGAATCAAGGATAGAATAAAGGGATTCTGGGATCCTTTTGAATGATTAAAGATAGCTCCTGAGGCCAAGCATGTGTCATGTGTATGTATCCCCCAAATGGAGACCTATAGAAGACTGTGGAAACTGTGAAGGTGAATCTCATATTGGCTTTGGAGACCCCAAAGCATTGGAGATGCCAGAGTCATAGAATATCTGCCAAGGGGAGCTGCTAACCACTAGGGGAACTAGCCCAAGAGAAGAAGCGGTATAGTAAACAAACCTGAAATGAGTCGAAGATCTGGGGAGCATTTTGACATCAATGTGGAGACTCAGAGTTTGGCACACGTAAATAGTGTCTCTACTTTTATTTATTTCAATTGATTATGAGATTACAAATCGAGTTGTTGACTTAGTAAATACTCATAAATAATTATATATAGTTAACACACAACACATGTATACATGTTCTCAAATTTAGCATTATGTTTTCAATTTCTCTTCGGACATGTAAGTGCTATAAACATGAGTCAAATTTTAGGAATCTCTGAAGCTTTAAATTTAAACTAAGTATATAACTTGGGTGTTGGGTGAAATCTATTGCTTCCGGATTTATATTCTCTTCATAAATATCTGCTTTATTTTTTCCAATATATTTTTATGCTGCTCAGTCATTTTTAATGTCCATGTTCTTAATACCTTATTATTTTTCTTTTCGTGGAAATAGTTAGGAATTATTTATTGGGTTTTCTCTTGTAGAAAAAATAAAACAAAGAAAGGAAAAATGATTGAGTGACTCCACTTTTTACTAATTGAAGATTAATTGGCTCAGTAAAGTATGCATTTTAATTGATAAATGATCAATCACATGACAGCATTTAGTAGTCACTACACACCAGAATGTATGCTTGATGCTACCTCTGATCCTCTTAGTAGAACATATAGTTTAATGGAGAAAAACTAGGGTGTTACATAATAACATTGATCACTATGTCTTTAAAGAAGTGCCATATCCCTTTTCCTTTCTCCAGGTTTCTATGGGTTATCATTTCTGGTGGCTTTATGATTGTTTCTTGAAATGTAAGTGTGCTACTGAAGCCAAACTGAGAGTAATTTCTTTATTAATATTGTCAATTTCCTTCCGTTTTAATGAATATATTTATTAGCAAATGTAAAGGTATGCCTGTTTTTGTTCTTTAATTATGTTTTTTCAGATCTTGGAGTCCCTGTTACAATGCTACTTGTCTACTGTACCTTCAGAAAACTACCCAGACACCAATCCAGATACAAAGGTTTTATTGCTGAACTATAGTACTGATCCTGTAAATGTTTTCTCTTGAATATTTTTTCTGTTGATTTTGTTTTTTTTTTTTTCTGAAATATCATTTTCATGCTGGAGAACAAATATAATTTCATAGACTATTTTCTGCTTGAAATTTCCATCTGTTTTCCAGGTAAAATAGCTCATTTGATTTATTCCCATGTTAATTAAGCTTTTTAATTTAATGAATTAATATTTATTTTTTTAAATGGAATTTTACATGCATTTTATTTAAGATTTGTTTTCTATTACATGCATTTCTTTGTAGGTTCATGAGGATGCAGATGGCTGTATGAGTTAGAAGACACTCTAGGATCCTCAAGAGTTGGCACTGTGAGCTGCCTGACATGAGTGCTAGAGGAACCAAACATGTGCACTCTGCAAAAGCAGTATGCACTGTTAATCAGTGAGTCATCTCTCCAGCCCCCCAAATTAAATTCTTAGCAGATAATGGAGATGTCTGCTTTGTCTCACACTGGTCTTTAATTTGGCAAAGAACCACATTTTCATTTTTGGCAGCTGTAGAGTGATTGTGGATTCTGTACTGGCCACTGTGATGTTGTAGCACAGAGGATCTGGCACATAGGATGCTTCTGAGTAGCGGCCTTTGTTGTTCTCAAAGACACTTTTGATGCATTCAAGCTGCACTTAGCAGCCTGGGATCTCAATGAAAATTTCAATGTGTTTTGAACATAAAAATTTTACCAATAAAAAAGATAATGGAATGATAACCAAAGCAAGCTTAGTCCTATAAGGCTAGACGAGTAGGGCACTTAGACCCTAAGAGGCAGATTAGGTGGTTCCCACACATAAAGTTTATTTTTGAATTAGCCAGTCACAGGCTGATTCAAACTCTCTATCACTATACACTATTTAAAAAGAAATAATACTAGTACTATTAACTGTTCAAATACATGTAAGAAAGCCATCCCCTTTCACATTCTTTAACCCTTTACACTAATATCCTTCTTATGGTGCATCCATTTTTAAATTTTAGGGTTTTTTTTGTTTTTGTTTTTGGTGTGTGTGTGGAATTAGAATTTATTTTGGCACAAATTTCCCCACTCCAAATTAAAAGAAAAGTACATTTTAGTTTTATTTAAACTGTAATTCCATCATTTTGCCCTCCTTTCTATACATTCTCATCAAATTCATGACCTGGGTTTCTTTGTTACATTCTTTGATGTGATATATATGCATATATATGTCTGTATATATATATATTTTACACATTTATATGTATGTGTACATGTATGTGTATATGTATATACATGTATATGTTTATGTTTTTAGTCTGATATTTTCTCTCATAATGAATAAACAATGATTTCTGCACATCATGTCTGTCTAAATGCTAATAATATAGCATCTGCTGATATGAATTCTCACAGGGGCTAGACGTCTTTGAAGAAGCAAACTGGCTGAGGTGGACACAATTAGCACTGAGCCACATCCAGATTCACAGGATTTAAAAGTTCAAACAGTTTGTCTGTAAAGTCCTCAAAAATCTAACTGGCTAGCACATTTGTTTCCTTTAATGAGCTCATGATTGTGATACTGGGATTCTGCTCATTTTTTTGTCACATAATATTTGTTTCCAAACTTTATGACATATACCCTAGCCTAGACTTTCACATCATTACTCCTTTCAACATGCAATATTTCTTAATGAAATGAAACTCCTGTGTTTTCTCACGATAAGATGGTCTATCATTCCTCTTCAATTTATCTAAATGAAAAGTGTCTATAAAGACTTGAAAATATCTCAATTGCACCTGTGTCATGACTTTTACTCATAAACTTTACCATTTTTAAAAGAAAATTTTAGTATGATCCATTAATCAGGAAGAATTGCACTTTAAACAGTCATACTACATAGTGCTGCGTTAATGGGAGCCAGGATGAACACTGGTAACTGATGCTTGTGAAAACGTCAAGACACTGAAACTACATATGTTTATAAATGTATTAGCTATTTGTTACAAGTTCTTATGGCAAATATGACCATTACATGTGTGGCAGTTGTTACTATTTAAACATAAATTAACTTACACACGTACTTTTCTGTTGAAGGGATTTTTAAAGAAATATTACATTAGTCAATGATTAATGAAGTAGATTTTCTTTTATTATGTGTGTGATATACTTCAATGCATAATGGGCATGTCAATCACACTCCTTGTTTATATGGCTCATGCAAACAGAAGTCACTTCCCATAATTCCCCATAAGCAAGATACATAAACGTAGCTAGCTGCATCATTACATTCAAATTCTTTCCCTTTTGTAAGCAATGCTGAATAGTAGCTGTGCCGTCTCTTAAGCATCCCAATATGTTTGGCTGTTTAGGCAATTATGCCAGTTTTAGAGCTCATTTGTTTTTCAACCAGAAGATTTATCCATTTTTCGTCTATTATTCTTAGATTAAATGTGTTATTGATCTTTGTTTCTGTAAGTTTTCTCAAGAGCATTTTGATTTCCTACAATGTATCCTTTACATTGTCTCTATATTTCTATATCTCTACTCATATCTGGAGATTTCTTATAATGCCATGATTGTTTTGAGGTTTTGAATGATTTTCTATCTTTCATAAGTACAGTTTTAGAATTTATTTTAAACTATTTTTAACATTTCCTTTTAATCTAGTAAACATTTATACATAATTTTTCAATATTTGGAAGTGTGTGTGCTGTCTCAGAGTTCTGTGGCACAAAATACAATCCTATTTTATATACAGTTTGGTACTTTTTGATTCATGTGCTTATGGCTATCTTGACTCATGGTTTGAGTGATAATTGTTTTCTTCTTTTATTACTTATTCTAAAATCAGTACAAGAATAGCAAGTTTTGCATCTGAAACAGCAAAATGAACCATCATAGACACATACTTAAATGGTCACAGAGAGTCACCACACACACACACACACACACACACACACACACACACACACCAATAAATGCTAGAAGGAGAAGCTTGTGATGTGGTTTATTTGGGAAATTTTGTTCAATTCATCATGAAATCATTCTAGATAAAGTCTCTTCTGTTTCTGGTACTGTCACAAGTAAATAACTGTTCTTATATTTCCAAGCATGTACCCTATGTGAGTATAAAAATATATCTGAGATATCTGAGCTCTTTGCACCCCATTGACCTCAAAACCTTTCATTATGAGTGCTTTCTGTGAGTTGTAGAATGTAATTTAGACTATTAGTTAACATTCTTCATATAATCTGTGAATTTCTATTTAATAACAATTTTGCCATTTTATTGTACATAGTCTATTCAAATAAAACATATTTCTATCCTTCCCAAGATTACACTTAGGACAAGTGTTGTAGCATTTCTGTCTACTTGAAATAATCTAATACTGATTCTCAGTAGGGTGTTGAATAATGTTTTTCACATTCTCACATTCTTTTTCACACAATACTCTCCCTAAAAATTGTTTAAGGGAAGCATCTAACAAAAGAGTCAGAAGCCACTGAGATTGCTGCTTACAAAACAATGCACATCCATTCCTCTGTTGAGGAACATCTGGGTTCTTTCCAACTTCTGGCTATTATAAATGAGACTGCTATGAACATAGTGGAGAATGTGTCCTTATTACATGTTCGAGTATCACCTGGTTGTATGCCCAGGAGTGGTATAGCTGGGTCTTCAGGTAGTACTATGTCTAATTTTCTGAGGTACCACTGAACTGATTTCCAGAATAGTTGTGCCAGCATGCAATAACATGCGCAGTGGAGGAGTGTTCCTCTTTCTTCACATCCTCATTAGCATCTGTTATCATCTGCATTTTTGACCTTAGCCATTCTGACTGGTGTGAGGTAGAATCTCAGGGTTGTTTTGATGTGTGTTTCCCTGATGACTAAGGATGTTGAGCATTTCTTTAGGTGCTTCTCAGCCATTCAGTATTCTTGATTTAAGAATTCTTTGTAAGCTCTAAACCCCATTTTTAATAGGGTTATTTGGTTCTTTAGAGTCTAACTTCTTCTTCTTCTTTTCTTCTTCTTCTCCTTCTCCTTCTCCTTCTCCTTCTCCTTCTCCTTCTCCTTCTCCTTCTCCTTCTCCTTCTCCTTCTCCTTCTCCTTCTCCTTCTCCTTCTCCTTCTCCTTCTCCTTCTCCTTCTCCTTCTCCTTCTCCTTCTCCTTCTCCTTCTCCTTCTCCTTCTTCTTCTTCTTCTTCTTCTTCTTCTTCTTCTTCTTCTTCTTCTTCTTCTTCTTCTTCTTCTTCTTCTTCTTCTTGAGACAGGGTTTCCTTTGTAGCCCTGGATGTCCTAGAACTCACTTTGTAGGCCAGGCTGGCCTTGAACTCAGAAATCTGCCTGCCTCTGCCTCCTGAGTGCTGAGATTACCACCACGCCTGGCTAGAGTCTAACTTCTTGACTTCTTTGTATATATTGAATATAAGCCATCTATCAGAGGTGGGGTTTGTAAAGATCTTTTCACAGTTTGTTGTTTGCCATTTTGTCTTATTGATAGTGTCCTTTGCCTTATGGAAGCTTCTCAATTTTATGAGGTCCCATTTGTCAATTCTTGATCTTATAGCATAACCTATTGGTGTTCTGTTCAGGAAATTTTGCCTTGTGCCCATGTGCTCAAGGCTCTTCCCCATTTTCTTTTCTATTAGTTTCAGTGCATCTGGTTTTATGTGGAGGATGAAAGTCTCAGGCAAATTAATTGAACTAGAAAATATCATTCTGAGTGAGGTAACCTAATCACAAAAGAACACACATTAATTAATTTTATTTAAGGACACATATTAATTAATATTTTAATTAAAAAATATCTAATTAAAAACAAACAAATATACAAACAAAAAAACAATGTGCATCTACTTTTCCTAAATATACTCACTGATAAGTGTATATTAGCCCAGAAGCCCAGAATACCCAAGATACAATTCACAGACCAAATTAAGTCAAGAAGAAAGAAGAACAATATATATATATATATATATATATATATATATATATGTATATATATATATATATATATATATATATATATATATATACATACATATTGGTCCTTCTTAGAAGAGGAACAAAGTACCCATGGAAGGAGGTATAGAGACAAAGTGTGGAGCAAAGACTGAAGGAAAAACGATCCAGAGACTGCCCCACTTGGGGATCCATTGCTTACTCAGTCACCAAACCCAGACACCATTGTGGATGCCTGGAAGTGCTTGCTGACAGAAGCCTCATATGGTTGTCCCCTTAGAAGCTCTGCCAGTGCCTGACAAATACAGAGGTGGATACTGTCAGCCAACCATTGTACTGAGCACAAGGTCCCCAGTGGAAAAGGTAGACAAAGGCTGGAAGGAGGTGAAGAATCTTGCAGCCCCGAAGGAGAAACAGCAATATGAATAAACCAGTAACCCCAGTTATCCCAGGGACTAAATATCCAACCAAAGAGCACACATGGAGGGACCCATGGGTTCTACTGCATATATAGCTGTGGAGAGCCACGCATGAGCAATCGCCATTATAAGATGGCGCTGGCTTCCACTGTGCCTAACTAGTAAACAAGCCTTGTGCACAAGTGCGAGAGTGAACTCATGCCTAGTCACTGCCCATCTCAGGGCATAGTAATGAGGTGATGGGCTAGCAACCAATCAGGAGCTGACATGCCACATCAGGTGCTGAAACGCCACACTGAGGGCTTTATAAGCAGCACCATTTTCCCGGGTCTGGGTCTTCCCTCTTTTTTTTTTAAAATATTTTTTATTACATCTCTTCCTCAATTACATTTCCAATGCTATCCCAAAAGTCCCCCATACCCTCCCCCCCACTTCCCTACAATCCCATTCCCATTTTTTTGGCCCTGGCGTTCCCCTGTACTGGGGCATATAAAGTTTGCATGTCCAATGGGCCTCTCTTTCCAATGATGGCTGATTAGGCCATCTTTTGATACATATGGAGCTAGAGTCAAGAGCTTCGGGGTACTGGTTAGTCCATATTGTTGTTCCACCCATAGGGTTGCGGATCCCTTCAGCCCCTTGGGTACTTTCTCTAGATCCTCCATTGGGGGCCCTGTGATCCATCCAATAGTTGAATGTGAGCATCCACTTCTGTGTTTGCCAGGTCCTGGCATAGTCTCACAAGAGACAGCTATATCTGGGTCCTTTCAGCAAAATCTTGCTAGTGTATGCAATGGTGTCAGCGTTTGGAAACTGATTATGGGGTGGATCCCTGGATATGGCAGTCTCTAGATGGTCCATCCTTTCGTCACAGCTCCAAACTTTGTCTCTGTAACTCCTTCCATGGGTGTTCTGTTTCCAATTCTAAGGAGCGGCATAGTGTCCACACTTCAGTCTTCATTCTTCTTGAGTTTCATGTGTTTAGCAAACTGTATCTTATATCTTGGGTAGCCAGGAGCTGGAAAGAACCCAGATGCCCCTTAACAGAGGAATGGATACAGAAAATGTGGTACATTTACACAATGGAGTACTACTCAGCTATTAAAAAGAATGAATTTATGAAATTCCTAGCCGAATGGATGGACCTGGAGGGCATCATCCTGAGTGAGGTAACGCAATCACAAAGGAACTCACACAGTATATACTCACTGATAAGGGGTCTTCCCTCTTTAAGAAGCAATAAAGCTTGCTGCAGAAGAATCCGGTTGTCCGAGTGTGTTCTTGATGGCGAGAACAATAGCTCGGGACATATAGCAGAGGATGGCCTTGATTGACATCAATGGGAGGAGAGGCTCTTGGACCTAAGAAGCCTAGAAACCCTAGTGTAGGAGAATGTCAGGACATGGAAGCAGGAGTGGGTGGGTTGGTGAGCAAGGCAAGGATGGGATAGAGGGTTTTCAGGGGAAATCAGGAAAGGGGGTAACATTTGAAATGTAAAGAAAGAAAATATCTATGCCCCAAATGCAAGGGCAGCCACATTCATTAAAGAAACTTTACTAAAGCTCAAAGCACACATTGCACCTCACACAATAATTGTGGGAGACTTCAATACACCACTCTCATCAAAGTACATATCCTGGAAACAGAAACTAAGCAGAGACACAGTGAAACTAACAGAAGTTATGAATGGATTTAACAGAAATCTACAGAACATTTTATTCTAAAACAAAAGGATATAACTTATTCTCAGCACCTCATGGTACCTTATCCAAAACAGACCACATAATTGGTCACAAAACAGGCCTCAACAGATACAAAAATATTGAAATAATCACATGCATCCTATCAGAAAACAATGAACTAAAGCTGATCTTCAATAACAACATAAATAATAAAAAGCCAACATTCATGTGGAAACTGAACAACACTCTATTCAGTGAAACCTTGGTCAAGGAGGAAGTAAAGAAAGAACTAAAGACTTTTTTAGAGTTTAGTGAAAATGGAGCCACATACCCAAACTTATGGGACACAGTGAAAGCATTCCTAAGAGGAAAACTCATAGCTCTGAGTGCCTCTAAAAAGAAACTAGAGAGAGCATAGACTAGCAGCTTGAAAGCATACCTAAAAGTTATAGAAAAACAACAACAAAAAAAAATACACCCAAGATGGCAGGAAATAATCAAACTCAGGGGCAGAATCAACCAAGTGGAAACCAAAAGAACTATTCAAATAATGAACCAAACCAGGACCTGGTTCTTTAAGAAAATCAACAAGATAGATAAACACTTAGCCAGACTATCTAAAGGGCACAGGGACAGCATCCTATTTAACAATATCAGAAATGAAAAGGGCGATATAACAACAAATCCTGAGGAAAACCAAAACACCATCAGATCCTTCTACAAAAGGCTATACTCAACAAAACTGAAAAAACTGGATGAAATGGATAACTTCCTAGACAGATACCATGTACCAAAGTTAAATCAGGATCAGATTAATTACTTAAACAGTACTACATCCCCTAATGAAATAGAAGCAGTCATTAATAGTCTCCCAACTAAAAAAAAAATGGCCAGGACCAGATGGGTTTACTGCAGAGTTCTACCAGACCTTAAAAGTAGACCTAATTCCAGTTCTTCTCAAACTATTCCACAAAATAGAAACAGAAGATACTCTACCAATTCATTCTATGAAGCCATAATTACTCTGTTACCTAAACCACATAAAGACACAACAAACAGAGAAGTTCAGAACAATTTCCCTTATGGATATTGATGTAAAAATGCTCAATAAAATTCTTGCTAACTGAATCCAAGAACACATCAAATCAATCATCCACATGACAAAGTAGGCTTCTTTCCAGATATGCATGGATTGTTTATTATATGGAGATCTGTCAACTTAATCCACTATATAAACAAACTCAAAGACAAAAACCACATGATCATCTCATTAGATACTGAGAAAGCAATGGACAAAATCAAACACCCCTTTTATGATAAAAGTCTTGGGAAGATCAGGAATTCATGGCCCATACCTAAACATAATAAAAGCAATATACAGCAAACCAGTAGCCAACATCAAACTAAATGGAGAGAAACTCGAAGCAATCCCACTAAAATCAGGGACTAGACAAAGCTGTCCACTTTCTCCCTACCTATTCAATATGGTACTTGAAATCTTAGCCAGAACAATTAGACAACAAAAGGAGATCAAGAGGATACAAATTGGAAAGGAAGGAGTCAATATATCACTATTTGCAGATGATATGATAGTATATATAAGCAACACTAAAAATTCCACCAGAGAACTCTTAAACCTGATAAACAGCTTCAGTGCAGTAGCTGAATATAAAATTAACTCAAACAAATCAATGGATTTTCTCTACACAAAGGATAAACAAGCTGAGAGAGAAAATAGGGAAACAACTCACTTCACAATAGAGAAAAATAATATAAAATACCTTGGTATGACTCTAACTAAAGAAGTGAAAGATCTGTATGATAAGAACTTCAAGTCTCTGAAGAAAGAAATCAAATAAGATCTCAGAAGCTAGAAAGATCTCCCATGCTCATGGATTGGCAGAATCAATATACTAAAAAATGGCTATATTGCTGAAAGCAATCTACAGATTCAATGCAATCCCAATCAAAATTCCAACTCCATTCTTCAACGAATTAGAAAGGGCAATTTGCAAATTCTTCTGGAATAACAAAAAAAACCTAGGATATCAAAAACTCTACTCAATCATAAAAGAATATCTGGTGGAATCACCATGTTTGACCTGAAGCTGTACTATAGAGCAATTGTGATAAATACTGCATACTACTTGTATAAGGACAGACAGGTAGCCCAATGGGATAGAATTGAAGACCCAGAAATGAACACACACACCTATGGTCACTTGATCTTTGACAAGGGAGCTAAAACCATTTAGTGGAAAAAAGACAGCATTTTCAACAAATGGTACTGGCACAATTTGTGGTTATCATGTAGAAGAATGAGAATTGATCCATTCTTATCTCTTTGTATTAAGATCAAGTCTAAGTGGATCAAGGAACTCCACATAAAATAAGAGACACTGTAACTTATAGTGGAGAAAGTGGGTACAAGCCTTGAAGATATGGGCACAGGGAAAAATATCATGAATAGAACAGCCATGGCTTATGCTCTAAGATCAAGCACTGACAAATGGGACCTCATAAAATTGCAAAGCTTTTGTAAGGCAAAACACACTGTCCATAAGAAAAAAAGTCACCAACAGATTGGGAAAGGATCTTTTAATCCTAAATTAGATAGGGGACTAATAATAATATATATTATATATATATAGGGGACATATATATATATATATATATATATATATATATATATATATATATATATATGAATTCAAGAAGATGGACTCCAGAAAACAAAATATCAACATTAAAAATGGGGCACAGATCTAAACAGAGAATTCTCAACTGAGGAATATCGAATAGATGAGAAACACCTGAAAAAATGATCAACATCCTTAATCATCAGGGAAATGCACATCAAAACAATCCTGAGATTCTACCTCACAACAGTCAGAATGGCTAAGATCAAAAATTCAGCTAATAGCTGCTGCTGGCGAAGATGTGGAGAAAGAGGAACACTCCTCCATTGTTTGTGGGATTGCAAGCTTGTACAACCACTCTGGAAATCAGTCTGGCGGTTCCTCAGAAAATTGGACATTATACTACCTGAGGACCCAGCAATACCTCTCCTAGGCATATATCCAGAAGATGTTCCAACTGGTAATAAGAACACATGCTGTATCATATTCATAGCAGCCTTATTCATAATAGCCAGAAGCTGTACAGAACCCAGATGTCCCTCAACATAGGAATGGATACAGAAAATGTGTTACATTTACACAATGGAGTACTACTCAGCTACTAAAAACAATGAATTTATGAAATTCCTAGTCAAATGGATGGATCTGGAGGATATCATCCTGAGTGAGGCAACCCAATCACAATAAAACTCACATGATATTCACTCACTGATAAGTGGATATTAGCCCAGAAATTTAGACTACCTGAAACTTAGAATACCCAAGATACAATTTGTAAAACACATGAAACTCAAGAAGAATGAAGACCAAAGTGTGGACACTTCACCCCTTCCTAGAATTGGGAACAAAAATCCATGGACGGAATTACAGAGACAAAGTTTGGAGCTGAGACGAAAGGATTGACCATCCAGAGACTGCCCCAACTGGGGTCTATCCCATAATCAGGCACCAAACAAAAACACTATTTCATACACCAGCAAGATTTTGCAGAAAGGACCCTGATAATAGCTGTCACTTGTGAGGCTATTCCAGTGCCTGGAAAACACAGAAGTGGATGCTCACAGTCAGCTATTGGATGGAACACAGGGCCCCCAATGGAAAAGCTAGAGAAAGTAGCCAAGGATCTGATGGTGTCTGCAATCCTATAGGTGGAACAACAATATGAACTAACCAGGACCCCCAGAGCTCGTGTCTCTAGCTGCATATGTAACATAAGATGGCCTAGTTGGTCATCATTGGGAAGAAAGGCCCCTTGGTCTTGCAAACTTTATATGCCCCAGTACAGGGGAATACCAGGGCCAAGAAGTGGGAGTGGGTGGATAGAGGAGCAGAAGGGGGGAGGTTATAGGGGACCTTCGCGAAAGCATTTGAAATGTAAATGGAGAAAATACTTAATAAAAATTGGTGAAAAGAAAGAAAATATCTAATTAAAACAAACAAATATACAAACAAACAAAATATAACGTGCAACTACTTGTCCTCAATGTATTCGATGTAACCATCCACTACTCAGTTCTCCAACATGGCTTCAATATGTAGATCACTAAATGTAAGGTGTACTTTAAGTTGATGACAATCATAAAATCAGAGTATTTAACAATTACCATGGAAGAGCTTAAAGCTAATGTTCAGCTTACATTCAAATGCCACAATGTTGAAATTGTATGAGGGCAGCTTCTGAAATTACTAGGAAACACAATCTTGCAGCAAACTTTTTGATTATCTGGCTTCTATAGTCTGCAAACTTTTCCTGAAAGTTCCCTGAGCTTTAGATGTGGTAGTGTTGTGTGCATGTGTCCACAGTTTGAGACTGTACTTCCAAACAGCATTTTGATTGATTTTTTTCTGTAGTTTTATCCATCTGTTGTAAAGACACATTTCCTTGATGAGAGATAAACACCGTGCTTGTCTGTGTGTTTTGGAGCAAATAATTACAGATTTTTATTAGGGATCAGCCCTGGAAAGAACACACTTAATATTATTCTTACTAAACAAGTTATACTTGCAAGTATATAATTGTATATATGTATATATTTATATATATATATATATGAATTTTATAAGTGTATATGTATACACACACATATTTATATACATTTGCAACAACAATAAATGAAAGAATAGTACGTGGATGTGAAGAACAGAAACACGTATTTGGAAATGCTAATAGGGGCGAATGGGAAGGGAAATATAATTATATTTTCATTTAAAATAATTAATTTTCTTCTCTAAAATTACAAAGGTTAAGAGAAGTAAATAAATGTTTCCCATTCATTTGATCCAATTTCTAAAAGATAATGTGTTTCCAATATTGTTTGTGCTAGTTTTTATGCTCTTTCACATAAAAATCTTATACTGCATGAAGGGTAGAGTATAGAAGAAAATATTTATTACAAGTACCCATACAGTGTGAATTAGATTTGAGTATTCAGCATTATATTGGGATTTGAGGACAAAATGCAATAGAAAATTAAAAATGGTCTATTTATGCTTAAAATTTTAAATTCAGCTTTACTATTTACAAACATGTCATCTCCATTGTATATTTTAGACATATTATTAACTTGATAAAATGTTAAGGGTTATACTCTTAAATTTTAAATAAAAATATATAATTCAATATATAGGTTAATTTAATATTTAGTGTTTGTTGTAAATGTGCACATATACTAGGGATAAATAGAAGTCTTCGTTTTTAAAGAACAATTTCACACATGTAAGAAATTTAATGAAAACTAATATTTATAAGGTCAATGTTATGTCAATTATTACAAATAGATCTGCATTCTGAGTTAAAGACAGTCATTATTTCTGAAAGAATAAGATACTTCTGGCAGAGGAAAGGGGATTGAACTTGTCTTTAATTCACTTAGAATTGTTGTATAGACAGGAATACAATTTCACAAAAAAGACCAGTATGTTTCCTAATCTATGTTGCACTTACAAATTATCTACATAGATCTGCTTTTAAATCAAACAGTGCTTCTGTTATATGAAACAATTTGTTACCTTTATTTTTAAATGTAACATTGTTTAAAAGGAATTAGTTATTTAATAAATAATTTTAAAGCATTTTGAAGATAGTACATTTTTCTCTTCAATTCATTTCCCTTATAAAGAATGTCTGCATCTTAAAAAGAACTTATATAGATTAACAGAATCATATATATATAGATAATCTCCAACTGAAAATTCTCAAAGCATCAAGGAAATTGGTTCTTTCAGTATGGTGTCCATTTTATACTCATAGTCTCATGAATCAGATTTAAAATAAAATGATTGTCCCATCAATTTTGGCTTAGAAAATTTATTGACTTGAAGCACAAAATTACTCTAAGTTGTTATTATCTCATAGTGTTTTGATTATTTCTCAGTGTTTTTCTTCATACCATTTGCAAATCTACGACTTCTCTGAATACACACATATATAAATACAAAGCTACAGGTCAAAATCTGAGTCATGGGATAATATTATGATATGCAAATAGCATTCTAAGTATAGTAATGAAACTCCCACTTTTAAGCTTCTACACCCTTATAATAAACCAGTCTTCCAACATTAATCTCTTGAATTGCCTGTCATTTTCTCACCCCCATATATCTTTCTTTATTTCCCCCCTCACACTAAGTTTTGATACTTGTTTTACACTTAGCTTATGGCAATAACTTAAATCTTACATTTTGATCAAAGCTTTTGAGAAATCTACCAGGTCCTTGCTAAGAGAACCGTATGTAAGTGTGCACTTATACAACATGTATTGATCATACCTATTTTCTTACTCTTTAGCTGCTGTCTGGATTCTACAACACATGTCCATTCCAACTTCCTAATCTAATTACAGTGACACCTATGCTGTTCTATCCTTACCTACTGAGTTAACCATTCACCTCTTAGCAACACAGATGTCCTCCTAAGTTCTGAACAGTTTTCCAAACCTTCTTCTCTGATTGTAACTCATGGGTGACTGTAACACCTAGTGTTCTATTTCCTGTCACTGATGTTAACATGATCATCAGTTTTACAATGCATAGTCTCATTCTCTTTTTATTTTACTTAATATACACTTAAATGAACTTAAATGCAATACAATGTGGTATTTCAGAACAAGTATACAACAAACACTAATAAAATATAACTCTTTTCACATCTACTTCAATATCATACAATATATTAATCCTGATTTCACAGTCACACTGATTTTTTGAAAGTTCAACATCTCCGTATTATAAAAGGAAGAAACTATTGTATAAATAACACACTTCAACACAATAATAATGATAATAATAATAATAATAATAATAATAATAATAATAAATATAATGTATGAATCAGACTTGTAGCCAAGATTATACTTCACAGGGTGGGAATGGGGGTACTAAAACCATTGCCCCTAAAACCTGGAATGAGGCAAGAGGTCTGCACTCTGAAATTTTTTTAATTTAATTTTATGTGTTTTGCTTATTTACTTTACATGCTACTCACTGACCCCCCACTAGTCACTCCCTCTCAAAATTCTCTTCCCATGCCCCCTTCCCTTCTCCTCTGAGCCCCCTTGGGTATCCTCCTATCCTGGCACTTTAAGTCTCTGGAAGGCTAGGCATTTCCTCTTCCACTGAGGCCAGAAAAGGTGTTCCAGCTAGCAGAACATTTTGCACATATAGGCAAAGGTTATGGAATAGCCTCCATTCCCATTGTTCAGCCTCCACATAAAGGTACAGCTGCACATCTGCTACATATGAGTGCAGAGGCCTGTGTCAAGACCACATATGTTATTTGGTTGGTAGTTCAGGCTCTCAGAGCCACAAGGATCCAGGTTATTTGACTCTGTTGGTCTTCCTATGGAGTTCCCATCCCCTTTAGAGCTTTCAATGCTTCCTCCTCTTCTTCCATAAGAGTCCCCAAGCTCTATCCAGTTGGGTTGTGGGTGTCTCTGTCAGAGTCAGCTGCTGGGTGAAACCTCTCAGAGGACATGTTCCTATCTGGAAGCATAACTTAATATTATCGGGGATTGATTCTTGCTCATGGGACAATCTCAAGTTGGGCAGGTTGTTTGCCATTCCCTCAACCTCAGCTCCCTCCCACATGACTGCATTAATTGGAGACAGGATAAATTTTGGGTTGAAAGTTTGTGGGTAGGTTGATACCTTTATCACTACATTGAGCTTTCTGTTTGACTACAGAAATTACACAATTATGTTAATATCAGCTTTATTTGTAATATCCAGAAACTGAAAACAAACTAGATATCCCTCCTCAACAAAAGAATGGATAAAAAAGTGTGGTACATCTAAACAATGGAATACCTTTCAGCTATTAAATTCCAAGACATCATGAATTTTGCAGGCAAATGGATAGAACCTGAGAATATCATTCTGAGTAAGGAAACCCAGTCCCAAAACTACATACATGGTATGAACTTATTTGTAAGTGGGTATTAGTTATAAAAGAGATGTACAATGTTACAGTCCACAGAACCAAAGTATCTAAACAAATAGTAAGACCCAAGTGAGGAAGTTTGTATCTCACTTAGAAGGGGAAAATACAGTAGTCATGAAAGGCAAATGGAGGGAGCAACAGAAATGGAGGAGGAATGGGGAGTGGAATGGGGGACTCAGAATCAGGCTTGAGGAAGGAGAAGAGAGATGTTTAATTGACCATAAAAGAAAATGTGGTATATTTACATAATGGAGTACTACTCAGCTATTAAAAAGAATGAATTTATGAAATTCCTAGGCAAATGGATGGACCTGGAGGGCATCATCCTGAGTGATGTAACCCAATCACAAAAGAATTCACATGATATGTACTCACTGATAAGTGGATATTAGCCCAGATACTTAGAATACCCAAAATATAAGATACAATTTTTGAAACATGAAAATCAAGAAGAACGAAGACCAAAGTGTGGACACTTTGCCCCTTCTTAGAATTGGGAACAAAACACCCATGGAAGGAGTTACAGAGACGAAGTTTGGAGCTGAGATGAAAGGATGGACCATCTACAGACTGCCATATCCGGGGATCCATCCCATAACAAGCTTCCAAACGCTGACACCATTGCATACACTAGCACGATTTTGCTGAAAGGACCCAGATATGGCTGTCTCTTGTGAGACTATGCTGGGGCCTAGCAAACACAGAAGTGGATGCTCACAGTCAGCTATTGGATGGATCACAGGGCCCCCAATGTAGGAGCTAGAGAAAGTAACCAAGGAGCTAAAGGGATGTGCAACCCTATAGGTGGAGCAACAATATGAACTACCCAGTACTCCCCAGAGCTAGTGTCTCTTGATGCATATGTATCAGAAGATGGCCTAGTCAGCCATCATTGGAAAGAGAGGTTATTGGTCGTGCAAACTTTATATGCCTCAGTACAGGGGAATGCCAGAGCCAAGAAGTAGGAGTTGTTCGGTGGGGAAGTGGGGGGAGGGTATGAGGGACATGAAATGTAAATGAAAAAAATACCTAATTAAAAAATAAAAAATAAGTGGGAATCTTCATCTGACAGGGCTGATGAGGTGGTTGTAATCTCTAGGATTAGAAAAAGAGCAGAGATAAAGTATGTGTCCAAGAATCAATGCTGGTGACCTTAGCTGTGACTCACTACATTGGGGACATGGAACCTGAAGAGGTCACACTGACACTTTTAACTTCTACATATGAGAGACAATAGTATGTGCTTTCTTTCTTTCTTTTTTTTTTTCCATTATTTGGCTTCTTTCTTTTAACAAAAAACATCCTGTCCATCTTATTACAAATATGAAGATACATTTTTTCATATTCTGTTTATTCTCTGGTACAATATAACCCCTCCCTCCACTCTTTCTGCCCCCAAACCTCTCCCCGCAGATCCACAATTCCACTACTTTCCTTTAGAAAAGAGTAGGTTTTATAAATATATCAACCTAACACAGCATAAGAAAATGCAATACTAGGCACAAACCCTCATACCAAGTCTGAACAAATCAACCTAGTAGGAATTAAACAGTCCCCAAAAGAGTTGAGAGTCACCATGTTTGTCAGGAACTCACAGACTGAAGCAGCAATCACAATATTTTTTTTCAGTAGAAAGAATGAAATGAAAGTTGGGTCAACATGAAGTCATGGATAAGGTGCTGAATCTGGGCTTCTCTAAATGTTTCTGGTCAGGGATCCATTTGTCCTAGACCCGAGAGATGAGTAAAATATCTGAAAGCTAGATAAGCCAATATTTTGTATTTCATATTCATTTCAAATTTGCATGAAAATTATATCTAATTAGAACATGTTCCTATTTTGGGCAGATAATTTATTGTTTATTTTAGATTTCTGTATATGTGAATGAATGCTTTTTTTCCATTTTTAGGTCACCTTTTTTATTTACTTGGTTCTATAAAATTTTCATAATTTGAAGTAGTCTCAGCATTCCTCTACTGCTCTTTTTTTTTCCGGAATTTTGGGATTACATCAAAAATTTTCTTCAAACTATTTCTTAAATTACTTATATATTTGCCAGTATTTTTATAGATTCAGGTCTTATATTTGGCCCTTTGCACTAGTTCATGTTAATTTTATTTAAGTACCATTGTATTTATTTATTTATTTACTTATTTATTTATTTTACAGAGAACAAGGTAGAAGTCATTTCAGTCTCTTGCACTTAAGTCTCTAGTTTTCTAACCACATTTCATTGAGAAAGCCACATTTCCTCTAATATCTTTTTTGATAGTTTTTATATTTTCTCTCACTAGTCAAAGCTTCTATAAAAAGTCAAATTATTTTATACCATCTTTGTGAATGTAAAATTCTCAATACCCCCAAAAGTCTAATTTTTATAAACAACCTTACCAAATGTTAAATAGAATACCTTGAACAAAATATTTTTCATCTTCAATTTTTTATTCTTTATTAAATTTTGGATATCAGGTAAATATTTATCTGTGGAGAGCTGTGCCGCGAGCAATTGCCATTATAAGATGGCGCTGGCCTCCACTGTGCCTAACTAGTAAACAAGCCTTGTACACAGAACTCACGCCTAGTCACTGCCCATATCGGGGTGTAGTAATGGGGTGATGGGCGAGCAACGAATCAGGAACTGACACGACACATCAGGTGCTGAAACGCCATGGCTGAGGGCTATATAAGCAACGCCATTTTCCGGGGTCTGGGTCTTCCCTCCTGAAGAAGCAATAAAGCTTTTTGCTGCAGAAGAATCTGGTTGTCCCAGTGTGTTCTTGCCGGCGAGAACGATAGCTCGGGACCCCAAGAACTTTATACCATCACACCAGCGCAAGGGAAATCCCCCATTCACGGGGCCGGAATCATAACTGCAGGACATTAAGGCTCTGTAAGGTATGTACAGTCTTGAAATTTCTCCAGAGTTAGACGCCTTTTTGATTGTTTTCACGGTGATTATTCCTTCCTTTTTGGTTTCATTTTGCTTCCAGCACTGGACTGCTGACTGGTTCTCAGTCACGGATAGGCCTGGACAGCGACCAATATTGCTGACTGGTTCTCAGTCGTGGTCAGGCCTGGACAGCAACCAGTATGGGATTCTCCCACTCTGTAGAAAAGGCCTTACGGTCAGTCTTGTAGCAGTGTGGCCTGAAAATTGCCACTAGAACTATAGAGGGATTTGTCAAGGAGATAGACCATGGGGTACCATGGTATGCTTGCTCAGGGTCATTAACTGTCGCCTCATGGGACAAACTGAAAGGAGATCTAGTTAGGGAACAGCAGAACGGCAAACTTAATGTAGGGACCATGCCATTGTGGAAACTGGTAAGATCATGCTTAACAGATGAGGATTGTAAGCAAATGGTTGAGGCAGGGCAGAAGATCCTGGAGGAGGTTCAAGACAGTCTATCAGAGACAGTGCGGAGAGAGAGAGTAAGAGCTGAGAGGAAACAAAGTGCACTGAAGTATAAAGGCCTTTCCATGGGCCTTGAGCCCGAGGAAATGAAATATAAGGGAAAAATGCCTGGGAGAGCATAGAAAAAGGGATGGAAAGGGAGAGAAGAAGAGAGATTGAGCTGGGGAGGAACATAAGGAAAGGAGCCTCTACCCGCCATTAGATGAGTTCCAGGCACTAGCTGTCAGTAGCTCAGAATCGGATAAGGAACTTAGCTCCTCTGAGGAAACAGACTTAGAGGAAGAAGCTGCAGGCTATGAGGGAGAAAGATACCAGCCAGATGAAAGACGAGTTAATCAGTTAAAGAATAACATGAAAGCAGCTAGAAACAAATGTCAAATCGCTGAGCGGTCTCCGGGCCCTTGACTTCTGGGTCCTAGTGCACCTCCGCCCTATGTGCAGAGGTATCATTCAGAGAGATTCGCAAAGATCAACTACATACTTTGAATGATTTCCAAAAATTGCTGGGAGATATTAATTGGCTAAGACAATTTTTGAAAATTCCATCAGCAGAATTAAAGCCTTTATTTGATATATTAGAGGGAGATACCCACATCTCCTCCCACAGAGCACTTACCCCAGCTGCATGTCAAGCTTTACAAACTATAGAAAAGGCCTTACAAGATGCTCAATTACAACACATTGACGAGTCAGAGTCATTTGAATTCTGCATATTAAAAACTGCACAGTTACCAACAGTAGTCTTGTGGCAAAATGGACCTTTATTGTGGGTCCACCCTAATGCTTCCCCTGCAAAAATCATTGAGTGGTATCCTAATGCAGTTGCTCAACTTGCACTTCCAGGGATAAAAGCAGCAATTACTCATTTTGGGAAAGAACCTCATATGCTAATTGTGCCTTATACCTCTGCTCAAGTTCAAACGCTGGCAGCAACTACTAAGGATTGGGCACTCTGGGTTGCCTCCTATTCAGGACATATTGATAATCATTATCCAAAACATCCAATTTTACAGTTTGCCTTAAGCCAAGCCATAGTCTTTCCAGTAATAACAGCCAAACACCCACTTCCGGATGGGGTAGTAGTGTATACAGATGGATCCAAATCTGGTATATGTGCATATGTAGTAAATGGCCAACTAACATCTAAACAATATAATGAGACATCACCCCAAGTTATAGAGTGTTTGGTAGTTCCAGAGGTCCTTGAAACTTTTCTGGGACTGCTCAATATTATATCTGATTCCTTATATGTGGTTAATGTAGTTAATAAGCTTGAAGTTGCTGGCTTAATTAGACCCTCTAGCAAGCTTGCTCACATTTTCCAGCAAATTCAGTCAGCCATGTTACATGGAAGACATCTTGTGTATATTACTCATGTTAGGGCTCATTCTGGCCTTCCTGGCCCCATGTCTCATGGACATGACTTGGCAGACAAAGTCACTAGAATCGTGCTGCTGCTCTTTCCTCGCAGGCAGAGGCTGCAAGGGAGTTTCATAAACCCTTCCACGTGACGGCTAAAACATTATGCCGCCATTTCACTTTAACCAGGATGGAAGCTCGTGACATTGTCACCAAATGTCAAAACTGTTGTCAATTTCTGCCTACTCCTCATGTAGGGGTAAACCCCGAGGCATCAGGCCATTACAGGTCTGGCAAATGGATGTCACTCATATTTCCTCCTTTGGAAGAAATCAATATTTACATGTTTCCATTGACACCTGCTCTGGTGTTATGTTTGCTACACCTTTAACAGGTGAGAAAGCCTCTCATGTTATACAGCACTGTTTAGAAGCGTGGAGTGCTTGGGGCAAGCCCACAATCCTTAAAACTGATAATGGGCCAGCATATACCTCTACTAAATTTCAGCAATTTTGGCATCAAATGGATGTCACTCACCTGACTGGCCTTCCTTATAATCCTCAAGGACAAGGCATTGTGGAAAGTGCCCACCATACACTCAAGTCTTATTTTATAAAACAAAAGGGGGGAGTTGATGACACTCTGCCCTCAGTGCCAAGAGTAGCTGTATCTATGACACTCTTTACACTTAATTTTTTGAATCTTGATGAGCAAGGTAGCTCTGCAGCTGATCAGCATAGCTCAGACCCTGATAGACCAAAAGAAATGGTGAAATGGAAGGATGTCTTATCTGATCTGTGGAAAGGCCTGGATCCTATTTTCCAGGGGAGCTGTTTGTGTTTTTCCACAGAGTGAAGACAACCGATTTTGGCTTCCGGAACGACTCACCTGCAAGATAGTAATCAAGGATGGTATGGAAGATGCTGACCACCCGAGGACTGCTCCTGATCCTGACAATGCTGAACTTGTCTCAGGTTCCTAGTATGATGGGCGAACAGAGATGGGCCATTCTCTCGACTTTCCCTAAACCAATGCCATTTCTCCATGATGGTATAGTTTTTCCAAAATTCTTTACTACTAATAAAACATTAGATTTACCATATCTACCCTATGATCCCACCCGAGCACCATTAGGAGAAAATCGCTCTTTATTAGAACAGGGTTCTTTATGTTTTCAAATTAATGGACCAGGAAAATGTATTAACCTCACAGCCCGAGATTTGGGGAGGTTTAATGAGTACCGAGGAGGTTGGGTGAGCACAACCCAAGATACTTCCAATGCAGATATAACCTTTACAAATCGGACCTTCTGGCAGGAGGCAATTTGGGTTAATGGTACATTTCTACCACCTGACTTTTCAGACAAAAAACGTCCGCACCAACCAAAAATAGCCCCTCATTGTAGCATGGAGGATGAAGTTCTGATCCTCCCTTGGTCTGATTGTCAATCCTCCATCACTCGTTGGGCAGATCAGAGTAAAACCTTTTCCTTTTCTCCCAACATGATGGCTGACCCAGAGAAGGAATTTGTTATGAAAACGGGACTTTTCATATAGGACTTTAGAATGCATCCCTTTCACAAGTGGGTGCTTTGTGGAGTCAATGGCAGTTGTACAGAACTCAATCCTTTGATCTTATCCAGGGAGGAGCAGTTGGAAAGGCTTCTTTTACTGGCATCTCATGATTTGCTCAGTATTGGGGAATACATGCTGCATCCCTGGACTCTTATGGATATACTAGTACCAGTGTAGAGATCACTGGGTTCAATAAAACTTTGGTAAACCAGATTAATTATCCACCTACCCCAGTCTGTGTTTACCCCCTTTCTTGTTTATTTTTTCAAATGATTCATTTGAAGTCTGTTTTAATTATTCTTGTCGGATTTCTCAATGTTGGGATGTAACAAAGGACACCCGTGCCATGGTGTCACGGATCCCACTTTGGATCCCTGTTCTGATGGAAACACCCTCCACCTTATCCCTGTTTCGACAAAAAAAAAAAAAAAAAAAAAGAGATTTTGGCATTACTGCTGCCATAATCATAGCAATTTCAGCCAGTGCAGCTGCTGCTACAGCTGCTGAGTACGCTATGGCTAGTACAGTTCAATCAGGCACAAAATTAAATCAGCTTTCAGCAGATCTGTCTGATGCCATCACTGTCCAAACTTCTGCTAGTACCAAGTTAAAGGGAGGACTGACGATTTTGAATCAGCACCTTGACCTGGCAGAGAAACAGATAGGCGTCCTATACCAGATGGCCCAGTTGGGTTGTGAAAGAAAGTTGGGCACTCTGTGTATTACCAGTGTACAATATGAAAATTTTACTCATGCAGCTAATCTGTCTAGACAGCTTTCCTTGTATCTTGCAGGAAATTGGTCCAAGGGATTCGATGAGACTCTTGAGGCCCTGAGGATGGCAGTTTTAAGGATCAACTCAAAGTGAGTGGACCTGTCATTGACAGAGGGCCTCTCCTCCTGGATTTCATCTGCATTTTCTTATTTTAAGGAATGGGTGGGGGTAGGTTTATTTGGTGTTGTCACCTGCTGTGGACTGGTGTTCATGCTCTGGTTGGTTTGCAAGCTCAGAACCCAACAAACAAATGACAAGGTTTTGATAGCTCAAGCACTTGCTGCCATTGAGCAAGGGGCCTCCCCTGAAATCTGGCTATCTATGCTCAAGAATTAGTTGACATTGGTGGTTGGCCTTTTTTGTAGAGTTCGCCCTAGGTCAGTTAGTAGTTACTGTCATATAGCACTGCAGTATCCAGGGACAGGCAACTTTCCTCATGCACAGATCAACCTAAGACATGGGCCAGGTGGCAATAGGGTTACCCTATGACGGGAAAGGCTGTGACATTAGAGGAATGACCTAAGACAGGAGCCACAGCAGATGGGCATAATTACACAGACCTAGTCCAGCCTCATTTTAATAAAATAAAAAGGGAGAGATGTGGAGAGCCATGCCGCGAGCAATCGCCATTATAAGATGGTGCTGGCCTCCGCTGTGCCTAACTAGTAAACAAGCCTTGTACGCAGGTGCAAGAGTGAACTCACGCCTAGTCACTCCCCATCTCAGGGTGTAGTAATGTGGTGATGGGCTAGCAACGAATCAGGAGCTGACACGCCACATCAGGTGCTGAAACGCCATGGCTGAGGGCTATATAAGCAACGTCAATTTCCGGGGTCTGGGTCTTCCCTCCTGAAGAAGCAATAAAGCTTTTTGCTGCAGAAGAATCTGTTTGTCCCAGTGTGTTCTTGCCGGTGAGAACAATAGCTCAGGACATTTATCAAGTTTCATCAAGAAGGTTGGTACACTAATTTAGTTGGACATTGTATTACTCTATCTACCATCTTACCCTACATATTGTAGCCTGTTTGATTTCTAATGTATATAGAATTTAATAAAATCAGGTTGCTCACAATTTCTTTCCTTAATTTAGAATTTTTGCTAGATTTTACAAGATCAATAATCACTGAAAAATTACTATTGTCTAAAGAAAGCCCTTACCTTTTCTTGTGTATTGTAATTGATATTAATCGAATATTAGCTTTTGTTCTTGTGGGTATATATTTTTTTTAATTTGGTGTGGATTTTCTCATTGTCTTTTTCTATGTTGTTTCATTTTAAAAGTATGGTTACCAATCTAATTTCTATGAAGATCTGATTCCTGTAAAAATAATTTAACTTCCTGCCCCTAGATGCATTGGCGGTTTGACTGCTGTATCACATGTGTCCATAGGTAGCATGGAGAAATGCTATGTATAGACTCGGGGTTATGACCTATGGACATCTGGTTAATAACCTAGTATTTCCTGAAAAAAAATGAGCTGTGATAAGAACTAATATATCCCCATACAGGGTCCAAGGGAAGGCCCCAGTGCCTCTCATGATAGGGTGCATGCTGGAGAGGAAAAGACTCAGGGAATCAGGCAGGAGTGAATCTGAAACAGACCATGCTCACAAAGGACCATTTGTATGGTCTGGATGAGAAGTGATGCTGAGATGACCACCAGTTGACAGGGTAGAGATGGGGGCATGGTAGACCATGCCCAACATGACCACTGCCTATCTACATAATGCACTAGTAAGGCATAACACTCCTGAGACCACACCTGAGAAGACACAAGACATTTAAGATACTCTGGAGCTACTAAGAGGAACAAGTCATTGGTGGAGAAATGGAAAAGAAAGGGAAAGAAACGGTTGTTTGTAGACAGAATCTCTTATGTACTGTATGTACTGTGTGGAAGTATCATCTGTCAATAAAAAACTGATGGCCTATTACCTGAGGCAGAAATTAGAAGGTAGAACATCTAGTAAAGAAAGACAGGAATTCTGGGAGTGAATAACCAGAGATTTTGCCCCAGACTTGGAGGAAACATATCATTGAAACTGAAGAGAAGTAACTAGCCATGCTGCAGACATAGAACAGGATAAGCAGGATATATAAATTATGAACTAGTCAGGGGATAAGCCAAAATGTAAAGCCTAGGAGTTTATTCATAAATAATTAAGGCTTAGAGTCTTTATTCTGGGAACAAAGAAGCCAGGTAGAAAAGCTCAATATTACATTTGGTGTACTGTAAATGGGGCATAAAATTCAAGCTCAGAAAAGTGATGAGAGGCATATGAACACCCACTCCCCTAGAACAGAGCAGGTACCTAGCTCCATCTCTTTAAGAAATCTAGTCCATCAGCGGTGGACACAGGGAACTGAAATCTAGTGTATTTAATAGGTGGTACTTCTTGAATAGTCAAACTATAGGAGGCCTTGCAAATCCTGTGGCTACTGAGAGAGATGGGAGCTGCCATCTGGTGCTACATAGACATAGGTTGCAACTGCCCAAGGTCAGTTCTCAAAGGGAGTGAGATGCTGTGGTCTGAAGTCACCTTCCCAGAGTGGGCAAAATTAGAAGTCAGGTCCAGACCAGCAAGGCATGTAGGTCTGCATAACTGAGGGATCATGGCCAAGATAGACCAAGTTGCAGTGACAGATTCCAGCTGCAGACATCTGCTAGCCCTTATCATGCAGCATAAAACCTTCACAAGAACAAGGGCCTCTCCTCCAATTGATGATCAACTAGGCCATCCTCTGCTACATATGTACTAGTGCCATGAGTCTTACTATATGTTTTCTTTGATTGGTGGTTTAGTCCCAGGAAGCTCTGGGGGTACTAGTTAGTGCATATTGTTGTTCCTCATATGGGGCTGCAAACCCCTTCAGCTCCTTGGGTACTTTCTCTAGCTCCTTCATTGGGGACCGTGTGCTCTGTCCAATGGATGGCTGTGAACATTCACTCTGTATTTGTCAGGCACTGGCACAGCCTCTGAGGACGCAGATATATCAGGTTCCTGTCAGCAAGCTCTTGTTGTTTGCCATTATTTCTAAGTTCTAAAAAGGTTGCTGTGGAAGTTCTCTAAGAAGAAAAGGGGAAAGGGCTATAACTAGAGGATTAATTGCTAGAGCCTTTTCCTTATTGTCCAGATGCCTCTTGCTTATCAGGCAAGGGGGAAGATTGGACAATAAACTTCTATTGAATCAGGAGAAGAGAGTCATGCTTGCACAAGGAACAAACTTTTACATAAGCAAATATGAATTAGACTCACATAAATTCTTATTGGAACTCATTCATACACTTTCATAAATCTTCATTTAAACCAGTTGGAATCAGATTTCATATTATCTCATAATTACATACTTACACACACTCACACACACACACACACACACATTCATATTTGTATATGGAGTAAAATACCAAGCATCAGTGCAGACAAAACTCACCCATTCTGGATAAAAAAAAAAATGAGCATATCTATATTGCATAGAGGAAAAAAAAAGAGGATTCTACCCTTTTATTGCTAAATAAAAACCCCAAGTCTGTAAGAAGAAAGCTTTGTTCTATTTAGTAACACTAAGCCTGCATTGCTATTAAGACCTCTACTGTCCCATGGCAAGAGGAAGCCTGCCTGATCCTTCTGCTATCTATAGTTTCTTTTTCCTCTTTCACTCTGCATTCTGCATATTGCCCTCTTAATATTTTAAGTTGCCTTATAATTTCTGAGTTATTCCACTCTTCACTATCCTTCTCATCTTGTTCTTTTCTTGTTATAATGTAACATTGCTCTTGTTCCCAAATGCCTTACTCCCAAAGGTATGTTCTCAAATACTATCTCTCCAATGTTATGCCTGCCAATGTTTTATATTCTTCAATGTCATCATTTTAGTCTTTTTGTACCTTTTCTAGAACATATTACATGTTTCTTCCAAGCTCCACCCTTTATAAAGTTCACTAGAAAGTCAAACAAATTCAAATCATAAATTGAGTAAAAAGTTTACTAAAGAATATTTATATGTCTATCCTTTAACAGTAATTATCTGGCTAGACATTCATCATCTGTCATTAGCTCTGCAGGTTCGTGGAAAGTTGAAGGCCATAACTTTTGTGACTACGTTATAAGTAAAGTTTTGTGTCCTTGGGCCTATAGTAAATTGATAGTTTCCTTTTTATGACTTTTGGTTAATGGTTTTACAACCTCTTAGAATGTGCTCTGTGTTGCATATGCCTGTTGCTATCTCAGAAGCCAGTAACCTATGATACTTGAAGACTGGCAGAGTTTTCGATGCAGCTTTGACATCAGAAAAGATTTAATAGCTGTCCTATTATAAAAGAGCTTAATTCTTACTAATATAATTTTAACAATTCTTATAGGATCATCCATAAGAATATATATATATATATATATATATATATATATATACACATATATACTTATATATGTATATATATGTGTGTGTGTGTATGTGTGTTTGTGTGAGAGAGTGTGTCTGTCTATGTGTGTGTCTGTGTAAAAATAACAGGAAAACCATATTAATAGCAGGACTCTGTCCTAAAATGAAATCTCTTGGGCATTGCCTTCAGGAGCAAAGCTCTCATAGATTTTAATTCATTGTGAAACCATTACAGGAAGATCCTATGCTAATTTTTAGCTTCACTTTGATGGCTCTGGGCAAGAATATGACTATATAACCATGTAACTATATAGCTTTATATATATATATATATATATGTATATATATATATACATATATACATATATACATATATACATATATACATATGTACATATATATGTATATAATTCTTCTGGATTTTATTGTGACTATAATTTACAAAAATGATAAAAAGATATATTTATTTTATTATTTTAATTTTGTTTAAATTTTCAAAAATTGCAATAATGATGGAAACTCAGGTATGTAAAATGAAAAAAGTGTATATTTTGTGTATATGTATAAGTAAGCATTACAATATAGATGCATATATGCCTTTGGGACTTTAGAAGTACCTTACTGTTTATGAGCACTGGATCCTCTTCCATAAGTTTCAGGTTTGTTTTCTTGTACCGTCACGATGACATGCACCTTCTTAGCTTGACTGCCTTTGAACTCAGGCAATAACATGGATACACATTGCAAGAATTCTTGCATGAAGGCAATCCACATATATACATGTACACATAAAATTAAGTAAATAATCTTAAAATTGAAGAATTGCAATGTAAGTCTTTACATAGATTAACAAGGATTTCTTTTACTTGTTGGTGTTCAAAGTATTTTAGGCACATTTTGTAATCAAAGATAAACCTTCACTTGTAATTTATAACGTGTTTATAGAAGACTTTGAAAAAATAAGTTAATATAAGTAATGTAAAGTTGAGGCAGGGGCAGCTCTTAATACCAAATTATTTCTTTATTTTTATTTTTCCCTTCATTTTATGGTACTGAGAGTTAAACTCAGAGCCTTTCATTTTTCCACTGACATTTGCATCTCTCTCATTTTTTAGGAAGTAGTTCACAATGTTTCTGTTGCTGGCTTTGAACTTTTAATCTGCCAGATTTAATCTTTAGACTAAATGGGATTTAAGCATGCTCTCCACCATTTGTAACTATGCTCTATTTTGTTTCTTAGAATAGAATGTTTCCTGTGTATCTGATAACTATATCTCCTGGTAAAATACTTGATTCTGATAAAGGATTTTCTATGCATTGAATCTGAATTTAATCTTGGTTCTCTGTAACAGAGCCACTGCTATATGATTTGAAGCTCTGGACTTGAATATGAATCATGTCAGATGAAGTAATATAGATCTGAGCTTTAGATTTGCCATTTCAAAATTTTATTACTCAAAATTAGAAACTGTTCTGAACTAATGAAAATAAGATACTTAATATGACAATGCTTAAAGTCTCAAAAATATTGTAACCCTGATTCACCTTCAAAACTTATATTCTACTTTAGAAAGTTTGTGTTCCTTTCATTCCTTCATTATTAAAGAAATATTCTATTAGTAATCTAATAATGATACAGGTAAAACATTCCAGATATTGAATATATTCACCACTTAGTTTTACTTACATACATAGAAATGTAATTATTTCAATCATTTTAAAGTGGTTTTCAGAATAACTATTTGAAAAGTTCATGTATGACACTAAATTACCAGGTTTTGATCAGAAACAGTGAATAAAATCAATTACCAGCAGAACTATGTTGAATCTTACAAATACAAATTTTAATTTTGAAGTTATGACTATTTTTCGCAGTAAATATTTTAAAAAGTAAGATTGAACTGAGAACAGTGTCGATGCTGACATGAGATCTGTTGCTTTGGATTTACTTAGTCATACTATATGGTAAATGTCTTACCCTCATCATTTGTATACTCACTAACAAATTTCATTATCTTTTTAAAAATTTTCTTATGGATCATCTTGAAATACATGCACTATTATTAAAGATAATTGAAAACATTCTCAAAACACATAAGCAGCAGCTATAGATTATTTTATTATATTATAATTAAGAGGTTTGGGGCATTATATAAAGAAATAATGTTATGTCCTAGGTCACACAAAGAAATATTACAATATGTCTTATAAAGTGGAGGGGGGCTTTATTTAACTTGAGTTACTTTATGAAATTATTTTGAATACCTGTTAAAAATTAGTACCATATTATAAATTAGGTTAGTTTGAATATTTTGCCCATATGATTTTATACTACTTTCTCTTTCTTCCTATGTTTGCATTTTCCCCTCTTCTAACATCTCAAAGATCCTCCATACTTTCATACTCACCCAACATAATTATGTTTACTTTGTTTTTATTTGCATATCCTTGAAGGGTACGGATATTCAGGAGTTTTAATTGAGTTCTTTGCTTTTTGAATACTCAGATTCAATCTCTCTGTCTCTCTGTCTCTCTCTGTCCTTCTGTCTCTCTCTGTCTCTCTTTGTCTCTGTCTTTCTCCCCCCCCCCCGTGTGTGTGTGTGTGTGTTTATGCCTGTGTGGACTTTATATGACTACTTTGGATAGTAAACCTCTTATAGATCTGTAATTGGTAAATTTCTCCTATTGGGTTGTTGTCCACATTCTTTGAAAGGTATCTTAGCTGTTTAAGAATATTTTTATCTTTCTAATGTCCCGTGTATTAACTATTGGTCTAATGTCTGTGCTAATGGATCCTTTCCAGAAAGTCCTTTCTTGCACTAACTAATTCAAGCCTAGTCCTTGTATTTTTCCTCTATCAGAAACATGATGTCTGCTCTTATGTTTAGGTCTAGTTGATATTCCTTCATTCATTTGGAGTTGAAGTTTGTTGAGGACTATAAATAAAGATTCATTTTCACTGTTCTATAAGCAGTTGATCTATACATGTTGTAAAATGTGTTGGCTTTACAAAATTTTGGTTTTTTTGTGAAGCAATAGGTATCTATAATTGTGAACACATGCCCAGGTTTTCAGCTCTGATCTATTGATAAATGTGTTTCTTTTATATATGCTAATGTTATGCTGTATTTGTTACTATAGTTCTGAATACAATTTAAAATCTGTAATAGTAATATCTACAGAAGTTCATTATAATTCAATACTATTTAAACTGTTATGTATGTGCTGTGTGCTTCAATATGAAGTTTATTACTTTTTTGTTTTCAATCGCTCTGAAGAATTATGTTAGAATAATAGTGTTGATTATATCGAATTTGTAGATTTATTTTTGGTAATTTTTACAATAATCCTATGTATTCATTAGGTAGGTAGAATTTTCTATCTTCATATGTCAATATTTTAATTTTTACATTTTTATGTAAGTCTTACATTCTATTGGTTAGAATTTCTCTAAGCTACATGTATCTTTAAACCTATTGTGTAGGGTACTCTTTCCACTTTCAGAATGTTTGTGTTTTTTATAGAAATTTCAGTGTGGAGTTTTCTTGATTCAGTAGGTATGAAATAATATCAACTACATATAAGAATACTTTGAGCTATTACTTTCCTATTTGTATCAATTTTATCTCCTATATTTTGTTGACTGAAACTACAGAAAGTGCATATCATTTTCTTGTTATCATTTCTTGTTATTTTTAGTTATCATTTCGAATGTTAGCTATTTGTTTGCTGTAGATTTTCTTTATTTTCAGATGTTGAGATATTTTGCTTTAATCACTAATCTTTCATAGTTATTTTCATT
Organism: Mus caroli; assembly: GCF_978045245.1. Lineage (NCBI taxonomy): Eukaryota > Metazoa > Chordata > Mammalia > Rodentia > Muridae > Mus > Mus caroli. Next base: position 76,363,496 of record NW_028227261.1, read on the forward strand.
AATGGAATTTGGATGTATTCAAAGGCCTTTCTGTATATAAGAAGATATTCATGGTATTTGTGTATTATATTCATAAATTTACTCTATTGTATTTAGCCAACCTGCATAACTAGTATGAAGTTAAGTTGATCATGGTTTGAGAATTCAATTAATTACTTGATTTAGTTATTATTAACTTGATATATTTTTGATTTAATTTACAAATATTTTCTTAACAATGCTGGTTTATGCCACATTGGTTTATAATTTTAGATTTCTGATGAATTTTTGAGTGCTGTTTATATCACAAAAAAGTAGCTCCATAAAAATAATTTGGAAATGTTCCTTCTGTTTCCATTCTGCAATGCAAGTTAAAGAATACCAGCCTTAATTTGCATGTGAAGGTCTGTAAGTACTGTGCTGAATCCATCTGCTGCTGCACATTTTGGGGGTTAGTGGAGAGATTTTTAATTATAACTTCTATTTCAATAGGGGTTCTGAGACGGGTGGCTTTTTTGAGGCTTTATTTTGGTTTACAATTTTATAGGGAATGCTTATAATGGTGGGGGGAGCATGGTAGTTGAACAAATCCCTCCCTGTGAGCAGAAATCTAAGAGATCGCATATAAACAAAACAAAGAAAACAAAAATGGAAGGTAGGAAGGCTATAAATTATTATATTGTCCTACTATCAGTGCTCTTAACAGTGTACTTTTTCTACTATGCTATTGATTTATGATATACACATTTAGGACTCTGAGGTGCTTTCTGAGATATCAAGTGTGAAAGATATTTTCATAATAAATCTTACTCTTTATTTGAATTCTTTTTCTACAACTTTTATTACTATTATCATCATTATTATTTCTCCTTTCATTGAAAATACTTTCTCCTTCAAATTACTTACCTTATATTAATTTACCTGTCTGTAGATCATTTATATCCAGAGATACTTAAAGTTTTATAATGTATACATTTTTAAATATATATTTATGATTTTCTGAATTTCTATACTGTTTTTTCAATGTCTCATGTTTCATATCTTATATTTACTACTTTGGGCCTAATTCCAGGTTTAACACATAATAGCTGATATTCAATTTTGATATGTTCTATCCTATGCTATTCATAGAAAGAAGGAAAAGAAATGTATAGTGATAAAAAGGCTGCTTTACTTTAAGAGCAAATATTCAGTCATACATTGCTATCTATGCACTGATAGCTGAAATGATATGTAGAGACACTGCATAGTAGAATAGTGTTATATCTAAAGAATAGCATTCTGAATTCAAGATAGTGAGGAGTGAAATGTCTTGTTACATGTTTGCTTTGAGCTTTATTTAGACAAATCACACAATTGATAACCCTGAAGTTCATTCTGTGTCTAAATAAGAACATTTACTAATGATTTGTTTGATCACATGTAAGAACACATTTCAATACATTCTTATTTTTTATAATTCTAATATATGTTATCTACATGATTGGAACAACATACCAGATAAGACTTTTCTCTAATAATGATTTACATCCCATTGACTTAACTTTCTCAACTGTGACAGTTTTTAAGTTAAACATCAGGTGTCATCAGAAATAGGCTATATCATACTCTATAATTTTTAAAAGACAGATTTCAAATTGAAGTAATGATTTTTACAAACAGTTTTGATGTTGATACATAATTACAATATCATAAGAAGGCATGTTTGGAAGGAAACTAAAGTAAATATAATTTTAGTAATCAGTTATATAAAGAAGAACTGACTTATTAAATTATGGAAAAAATCAGATTATATTTTATAAAGTTATGCTAAAAACTTGAACATACAAATATTTTTGGATTAATAGCAATTGCAGAATGATAAATATTCTTGTATGTTCAATATGACATGGAAAGACTTCTAATGTGCAATTAAAAATGACACTTTTATTAGGCTCAATGTCTTTTAAATTATCCCTAAAGAATAAAAATTAATCACTTCATTGTACACTATGAAGTTGCACAAAATTGGTGAAGATGAATACTTTTGATATAATGTAGTCATACTTATCAAACAATGGGGGAAATATTAATGATTTCTACTACACTTATATTTTAAGTAATTATAGCTCAGATTCTAAATGCAACTTTGAATATAAAAAAAAAAAAATCACGCCGGGCGGTGGTGTTGCACGCCTTTAATCCCAGCACTTGGGAGGCAGAGGCAGGCGGATTTCTGAGTTCGAGGCCACCCTGGTCTACAAAGTGAGTTCCAGAACAGCCAGGGCTACACAGAGAAACCCTGTCTCGAAAAAAAATTCAAAAAAAAAAAAAATCACTTACCATTGTGCTACTGTTTCTTAAATAGTTTCTTAACTGTGTCCCAAATCATCTAAACTAAAATAAATTTTATTTAAGAATTTCTGAATGAGATATTTTTGTTATATTTGAGGGAGAGCAATTGTCATTAAACATGTGAATAGTTAATTGTGCAGATGAGAATATTAGCACTAAAAAATGTTCTGTATTTTTGGGAGCAGCATAACCAAAATGAAAAGTCAAGACCCAAACTATCATTATATTTTCTTTACTGTTCAGATGAAAAAGACAATTGAAAAATAAATGTTTGTATTTCAAGATTTTAGTTTCAATATTTTAGATAGATATTTTATTTCTATTTTGTGTATATGTTTATAATTACAGATATATGTATGTATAACACATGCATGTTTATTGCCTGGAAAAAAATATATATACACACACACACACACATACATATGTGTGACACCAGGGTCAAGAAGTGGGAGTGGGTGTGTGTAGAAGTGTGAGGGGGACTTTTGGGATAGCATTGGAAATGTAAATGAAATACCTAATTTTAAAAAAAAACAGTTTTCCTAATATGTTTTTGAATGAAGATATAGTCATTATGTAATAATAGTTCTCATTTTCTCTGGCTTTCTGATGTGTGTGTGTGTGTGTGTGTTTGTGTGTGTGTGTGTTTGTATGTAAATTTGTGTGTATGTGTGTGTATGCACATGTGCAGGTTTACATATGCATGAGTGATGTGTGATATTTTAATTTCTTACTTTGTTTTCAAATAATTCCCTATGATTTCTTCATCAATGATACAGTTTTTGCAAGACATGCATATAAATATCATCTAGTATCATATTACATAACTGTATTTCTGAAGCACACATAGCAATTTTTAGAAGATTGTAGGCAGTGGCTTATTATTCTTATACCTAGCACTGATTTTATAAACTGCAAGGACATACAAGTCTTTACAGATGAAAATAAATCCACAAGTATCATAGTCCTCAGAGGTATATTTCAGTTAAAGTAAGGAGGAAAAAGAATTGATTATTTCGATTGCTGCATGTCTGTCACTTCCTTAATGACATTCTCCTTTGCATATATTTGCACTTTCTTTACAAAAGGAAGAAATCTACCTCCAATTCATACTGACAGATAAAAGCTTTAATCAAGTTATGTAAAAGCACTGGGTATGTTTAGAAGCCTGTATTCCTGTCAGGTTTTGAGAAGGTACTCTTCATGAGCTGACAAGGGAACTCCCAGCCTCTCTTTAATAATGTGAGAGTAATACACTGAAGCATTAAAGCAGACACATATGCATGTGTCATCTAACTACATGAAGATGAACTGATATATTACTTCACATCAGTCATGGGAGCCAAGCGAGGCCCTATGGAATGGCTTATGGAAAGGCATTATATATTTTCTAAAACTAGAAATGTTGCTTTTGCATGGAAAACTTCATAAATGCTGCATTCATGTTGAAAATAAATGCCAAATCCTGTTGTTAAGTGGTTTATTGTAAGTCAAATTGTAAACTGATCTTTTTTAATACCCTTCCAATGAAATCAGACAAGACCAGAAATAATTTATTATATTAACTTTCTTTGATACTGTGATATGCTTACTTGAGAAGATGTATTGAGAGATATGCAGATTTATATTTTATAGACTTTTCTTGATAAATTATATTTTACTAAATATACAAGCTGGCTTTGACTGTGTCTTTCTGATCTATTCTTTCTATATAAATCTGAACAGGAGTCAACAGGAGCAATGTAAAATTGAGATGAATTTCTGAAACTTCTGCATATCTAACATGATTTCAGTACCTGGGCATTTAGGTACTTAGACACATGTATCAGCTAAATTTCGTCAGTGATACTTGGAGATCATATACAGATGTGTGTACAACTACATTCTGCAGCCTGACACTCAGAAAAGAAAGCAGCAACACACACACACACACACAAAAATTAACAGGTAAGCAAATAAGCCATTTTTAAATGTTCATCTGGTCAATGAGAATATTATTTTCACAGAAAATATATCTTTAAAATATTCCTAATTACTAACCATAAAGACAATGCAGATAAAACACAGTGAGATATCAGCTCAAAGCTTTTAATATGACCCGTTTTAAGAAGACATACATACTACAGACACATGCAGAAGCCTGAGGTTGTATTTCATTGGTTGGGATGTGATAGGCTATATCTTGAGTAACATGTACATACTCACTTGTAAATAAAAGGAAACCTCCTATATTGCTAGTATGAAATCACATTGGTAGAAAGAAGAGTAAGTGTAAAATATTGTACAAAATTTTATCAAAATTTAAGATTAGATCAATATATAACTCAGCAGTCCCTCTTCTAGGTGTTAGAAAATATATACACTTAATAGAGGAAATTGAAGTAAATCAAATATGTGACTGGATACTTAACCGTAGTAAACTCTGTGTCCATCAAATAGCTAAGGAAATCAGGAAATTTTGGTATAACCATATGCTATATTACTCAGCTGAGAGAGAGACAGAGAGACAGAAAGACAGAGATAGAGACAGAGAGAAACATAAGCAGGTAGAGACAGAGGAGAACTCAGAAACAGAGGCAGATGAGAGAGATACAGTGACAGAGACTGAAAGAAACGATGACAGAGACAGAAAGAATGCCGGCATCTTCAAACAACACTAATATACCCAGGAACATTAATGTAAATTACATAATTTAAACATAGACATACCCATAGCTTATGAAACTCATTTATAAATTAAAATGTCAAATGTGTTGAAAATGAATAAATGCTTGTCAAAAGCCCTGTATTAGTTAGGGTTTCTATGTTTTTGATAGAAAACACCCTGATAAAAAGCATATTAAGCTGAAAGGTTTGTGTCATCTTTCAACTCTCAAAGATCACAGTTCTTCACTGAAGGGTGTCAGGAAGGACCTAGAGACAGGGCCCTGAAGCAGAAAGTTGCTCCTGATTTTCTCCTTGTGCTTTGAGACACACAGACACAGACACACACAGACACACACAAATACACACACACACACACACACACACACAAGATAGCTTTATTGTATAATGTTTAGGACTACTTATTCAGTAGTGATAGCACTGACCCATGTGGAATGGACTCATCCATATCAATCATTAATCAATTAAATGCCTTCCAGACTTGCCTTAAGACCAGTATGGTAGAGACATTTTCTCAGTTGAAATTCTCTTTTCCCTAATAACTCAAGTCAAAGTCAAGTTGACATTAAAAACTATACCTCACAGGCACACACTATTAATTACCATTATAGATGTGTAATGTTCAGCATGATATCTATAATTAAGAATACTTTGTCAATTACCTGAAATATACTATAGGTAATATTTAAGTGTTCTTAAAACAGAGCGATAACAACTTTCAATACTAGTAGATTTATTAATTTGCACGCTATTATATATAGTATATACAAACATAAGATTATTTTATTGTTTACCTATAATATATACAACTTACTTTCTCATTGAAGTAGTTTCAATAAACAATAGGACCTGGTGGCCTTGTATTCATTCACCCCACTTTCTATGGGACAAAGGAAATTGTGCAAATATTTATTATTTAAGTCGAAGTAATTTTGATACTGTCCATGGGACAAAGATTACATCAAATTCTACTTCAAGAAATCAATGACTAAATATTTGCTCAAGGAGAAAATTAATAGAAAATGATTTATAGAAACTACTCTTATGCATGAATTTACAATATGTTAATTTCTGCTAGGAAAAGAGAAGATGCTACTGTCTCTGTAAATGTATGATTTCACTCAAAGAAACAGGGAGAGAACACTTTATATTATTTAAAATATGTATCTTAAAATTAATCCAATGATGCCAGTATTAAGGCATAAGCAGAAACCGTAAATATTTATTAGTGAAAAATGTTTATAAAACTAGCAAGATTTTGCTGAAAGGACCCAGATATAGCTGTCTCTGTGAGACAATGCAGAGGCCTAGCAAACACAGAAGTGGATGCTTACAGTCAGCTATCGGATGGATCACAGGGCTCCCAATGGAGGAGCTAGAGAAAGTACCCAAGGAGCTAAAGGGAACTGCAACCCCATAGGTGGATCATTATTATGAACTAACCAGTACCCCAGAGCTCTTGTCTCTAGCTGCATTTGTATCAAAAGATGGCCTAGTAGGCCATCACTGGAAAGAGAGGCCCATTGGACTTGCCAACTTTATATGCCCCAGTACAGGGGAATGCCAGGGCCAAGGGGTGGGGGTGGGTGGTTGGGGGACTGGGGGGGGGGAGTGTATTGGGGACTTTTTGGTTAGCATTGGAAATGTAATTGAGGAAATTACCTAATAAAAAAAATAAATAAAAAAATGTAATAAAGAAAATATCCAATAAAAAATAAATAAATAAATAAATAAAATAAAATAAAGTAGAAAAAGAAAGAAAAAAAATATGGTCAACTGTTGCTTTACATTGAACATATATTATCAAAGAAAAAAAAAATCAGTGGTATTCCTCATAGCTAAAATGAAAAGGCAAATATCACACCGAATTCATTTTACCACTTCATAAACTGATTTATTTTCTTTGAAGTGTCTACAAGTATGTATTAGCCCTGAGAATTCTCTCATCACTTTTCCAGTACTGGTAATTAATGTACCCATTAAGAACACCCATCTGCTCACTTTATTTCATGATTTCCAGTTGTATTCCTCTTTCTTATAAATGTTGTGTTTATTCCTTGTTATGTATATAAAGGACATATTTTTGTGTATTCTTCTATTTTTGAATCCTAAACTAGTTCTATAGTTTTACTATTGTAGATAGTGCCACAGAAAATTAAAATGAAATTATCTCTGTAAAGTATTAGCACAGAGAACTGTGGGTACTTTGGGTAAATGTGGGTAGGTAGCTGTACTGGAACTTCAGACCTGGTTGTTCAAACTCACAGAGGTCCACATTTCTCTGTTTCCTAAATTCTGGAGTTAAAGATGTGTGCTACCTTGCTTTTATATTTGTTTGTCCACCACTCCTACTTCTCTAAGAAACCGTCATGCTTACTTCTATTAGTGGAGCTTGTTCCCTTTCTCACCAAAAATTGTTAAAGAGTTCCCTTTGGTCCACAACTCACCAGCACCTGTTATTTCATTTTTTTAATTGCTGACTTTCAATGTAGTTTTGATATGTATTGTGTTGTATTTTGTTGATAGTCAGTAGAGTTTACTCTGTTCATGTCTATTGGCTCTTATCTACAAATAAACTCAATTATGAAAGTGAAAATAAAATTCTCTAGAAGACAGATGTACTGAATGGAAGGGAAGGGCAAGAAAAGATAAAGTATGGTAACATGTGGGCATACAGTCAACATACAATATGAACAGTAGAGAAACTAAAACAAAACAAAACAAAACATTTTTTTTTGTAAAAAAAAAAAATAGGAAACAGTTATTGTCTTCCAAAACCCATAAAAGTTTGAGTCTGAAATTAGCAGAGAAAAATACATATTTACTGACTCTATATTAAAATTTATGTTTTCTTATACTTAATATAAATCTAAATGAAGAAAGTGCCTAAGAGATACTAGTGAACATATATTTGTAGTTCTGTGATATATTGAGGCATTAATTTCTTTGTGCACTATGTGATCATTGTGGACAGTTCTGAGGAGAAAGTGTTTATAAAAGGTAAAGATTTCTTCTTGTTACCAAACATGTAATAAGACTTTTGATACATCCTTGAAAAAACTTTTTAAAGTTTTGACTTTGGCATCAAGGAAGAAAGAACCTTGCAACAACTTCCTACATAGTCTTCATATAGCCCCCTAACATGAGATTGACGAAAACCCAGAGAGAGTGAATGAGCCTTTCATGGCAATTTGAAAGGCACACTATCTCCTTTACTTGAAACAAAACCAGAAAGACCCCCAAACCTATGTCCCTAATAAATCCAAAATACATGTTAATTATTGAGACTGAAAATACTGAGAGTAGGTTAAATCTTTATCATCATGACAGTATCATTTTGTCTTTGGTTTATGGATAATTAGCCACACTAGTGGCTACACTGCTCTGAAATGATCCAGACACGAGGATCCAAGGTAGAAAATCAACCTGAGAGCTTTGCACATCCTCCAATGTTTGGCTTTTGGTGCTTTCACTCTAGTCTTTTACTTAATTTTTAGCTTAAGTCTGTTAGAGTGATGGAAAAATCATTTCAGTTTTCTCTTCTAAAAACATTAATTATGTTTGCATCAGTATATTTTGACATTTACTTACTAAACAGAAAACAAAGATTCTGAAAATCATGTTACATTCAGGCATTCTTTTCTCAAATGAAACTCAATCAATTCTAATAATGAAGAGGAATCACTTTGTCTGATGGGCATTACTATTTTACAAAGGGTGGTATTTAATCAGCATCCTTATAAGTATTAATGTGAGTTTATTAGATACATTATGAAATACAAGGATAAACCAGTTCTGGGTTATTAGTCTCTAAAAAGCTGAGAATGCAAAGCAGCTAGAAAAAATTGCAAACTAAAGACAAGGATTTATGGTAACATCCTAGATTCATTTGATTGCTATATGTCCCAAGCATTCTTTTTTTTTTTTCAAGACAGGGTTTCTCTGTGTAGCCCTGGCTGTCCTGAAACTCTCTTTGTAGACCAGGCTACCCTTGAACTCAGAAATCTGCCTGCCTCTGTCTCCCAAGTGCTGGGATTAAAGGCGTCTGCCACCACTGCCCAGCTTATGCCAAGAATTCTTGTGAATTTGTTTTTAATTGTAAAGAAAGGTGATCTCAGTTGATCTTGGTTGATCACTTTTTCAATAGAATAAGTTTCCAAAAGTGAAGAAGAGTTGTTAACCTTGTCATGAAAAAATAAATTTCTTGGCAAATGTTTACAGGACATATATTTCATTAAGTGTGAATCCTATGATTACTTCTGGGCAAATTTCTGACATGTTTTAGCAGACAGTTATCTTCGTTTTTAATTTGCTAATTTAGCTTGGTGAAGACAGAAACAAAAGATTCTAGACTGGAAGGCACGGATGCTTTGTAGCCAATCAGATATATCTATACCTGATGGGAGTTCTCTTACCACATCCTAGAGTTCTGAGGAGGTTCAAAGCAGCTGGTTCTCTATCAGAACTGTGTGTCACATGGCTCAGCAAACAAAAATGTCCAGTAGAAGCCTAATTTTCCTTGTAGGTTTCTTCCTGGTATTTTTTTTTGTTTGTTTGTTTGTATACTGCTTATTTTTATTGAGAAAGAGTGGCTAAATATCTATGACTGCAAAGCTATTGAGAATTGAGGAAGAAGGGAAAAAAATGCCCCTATTTCTTGGTATCCTGAACTTTGAGCAATGTTAATGGGAGCTGTGTGAGCATAAAAGAAATGCCAGAGCAGCAAGATTGCACCCTCAGTGGTTTCTAAAGTGCAGTCTGAGCTGCAAGCTGCTTTATACATTTGTTGAGTAGATTCAGAGGCTATTTAAGGATTGAATACATTTACCATGAGTCTTTTCATTTATACCAGCTATCTCCAATGAAGTTGTGCTACTATGAAATGAAGATTATATTTGCTATTTAAATAGTACCCCTTTATTCAGAAGTGAGTCTTGTACAATGACAAAGTGCTTCCTTGAGGAATCTTGTGCACTTATATGAAAGAGTACTGTTATAATTGGGTATCTCATGGGTTAGGTAAAAGACCACCCTGAGTTACCCAAAACTATAAAATGTTCTAATCCTTTATCTAAATGTCAAGGTATTTGCATATAACCTACCCCATGTACTTCAGGCAACTACTAGGTTATCTGTAATTCTTAAGACAAAGTAAAATCTCTGAATAATTTTAAAGTATATTGAGTAGGGAATAGAAAAAAAAAGAGAAGCCTGAAGGTGGAGCAGTACAGATTATATAAAGGAATACCTTCATCTTATATTTTTTTGCAAACCAAGGATAGAGAGTCTATAGAGATGATCAATTCTATAATTTCTGATAAATGCTTCTACACACCTTCAAAGAAAGCTAATCAGTAAATAATAATGCATTAAATAAGATTTTTGACAAGACACCCAGAGTTGGTCATTTATGTTTTCCCATAAAATCACTTGCCATTTAATGAATATATTATTTCATCTTTATATTGTAGTGATGCAAACTACATCAAAATACCTTTTTAGTAAAGTTTATAAACCTAAACAATAAAGAAATATATTACAGGAAAATACTTCTGATTACCATCAACTTTATTAATGTAACCATTATTTATTATTCAAGTCATCACTATTTTCACACCTCCATCACTATCATCATCTCTACCACATGATCACTATCAGCATCAATATCATTATTTTTATCACCAGCATCATCATCAGTGTCTTCTTTTTCATTGAACATACCATCATTGTTGTCTCATCCACTAACTATTCTAAAGATGATGTAAGAGTGCTTTTAAAGAAATAACAATCTTAGGGGAAGAACTGCATTTACAGGTGTTATAATTAAATACATGAAAGCAGTAAGTATATTTCTATCAGGGTTTTAACTAAAGCAAAGAACAGAATTATAAATCAGGACTGTTAACTAAAAATAATAAAAGGGATGGAAAATGTCAGTATGCAATAAATCTCAGTTAGAACAAAGATACCAGGAAAGTCTTGAAAGATTCCAAGACCTACAGCTCTTGTGCATCCAGATCGTCTTATACAGTACACTGATGGAATGACTAGAGAATGCATTGCTCTGTGGCTATACATAATGATTTTTTTCTCTTTAGCCTTCTTATTGAATTTCTGTATGCTTCCCATGCAATGTTAGAATATTCTCTTTTCGTTTTTCTCTCTCTCACTCCTGAATCCAGTTCAGTTTCAAACTTTACATAACATTTAGTGGTGCTTCCTCTTTCTTTAGAAAATCCAAGTATAGTGTTTTATTACACAGAATTGTACTCTTAGATTTTTTTAAAAATCCTTTCTATCAAGTAATTCAGGAAAAAAATAATCACTGAGGCGAGTAAGTTAATCTATGCATCTATAATTTAAAGCAAAGAAACAGACATGGATATATATGTATAAATGACCACAGCTGTGATTACACTAAATTTGCTTTTATGTACTTAGTAGGTGACCTCATTCTTTCTACCAATTCCCCAGTAGTTTTAGTGATTTAATTTTAAACCTCAAAATTTAGATTTGTACATTCAAATTATAGAAATCTTGGCTCTCTGATCTTAAAAAAAATGACAACTCTGAGTAATTGAATTAGAATACATATTATTTTTACATTATTCCATCTCATTTATTTATTTATATGTGATGACTTGTGTATGCATGTGTGGCATGTATGAGACATATTCATGGAGCTTAGGGGGCCATCTGAGAGTTAGTTTCCTCCTATTAGGATTAAACTACTGTATTGAGATTTGATCACTAGTCATATCTGCGATTACATATACTATTTTACATATTTCATCTGTCCCCAATAATTTTTTTAGGTGATGCAGGTAGCCAGCATTCAGATAAAAATTCTAGCATGTGTTGTGACACTCTAGTTGACAGAAAATTCTCTAATGTAAGAGCTGGGCTCCATACAGTATTGATATTTCCCTACATATTTTACAAGTGTCCTTGCAGATGCTTCTAGATTTTTACAGCCTAAAGAAAAACGTTTAAAACAGTTTTGTACAAGTACATTACCTATAACTTCTAAGCTAGAAGGTTAATGATCTGTATGATACTTTTATTGAAAGGACAATACCAAATTTGTATTCACTGGAGAATTTTGTTTTGGTTTGTTTTTGTTTGTTTGTTTGTTTTTGTTTTTGTTTTTTGAGAGAGGGTTTCTCTGCATAGGCTGTCCTGGAACTCACTCTATAGACCAGGCTGTTGTCAAACTCAGGAATCTGCCTGCCTTTGTCTCCCAATTGCAGGGATTAAAGGCATGCACCACCACTGCCCTGCTTCATTGGAGTTTTTGATAAATAGTAAATAACAAAACTCAGATGTCTATTCAATTTTAGGCTAAATCGTGAAGGTAAGACATGCTAATTATCTTATGCAACTTCTTACTTCTTTCTTCTTCCTTCCTTCCTTCCTTTCTTCCTTCCTTCCTTCCTTCCTTCCTTCCTTCCTTCCTTCCTTCCTTCCTTCCTTCCTTCCTTCCTTTCTTTCTTATCTTCAGAGATGCAGAATGTTGAGAACTGACAAGAAATAAGAAAAGTGATCAGATAGGAACCCAGTGGATAGCAGTGTCTATCTTTGGTATACTTCCTTAGACTAGAGTTTATCCATTCATCAGTGAGCATTTTTGTCATGAATCACTGTGGAAAACCTTGGGAAACACTAATATAGAACATACTCAACTTATTATAGTCCTCTCACACACATACACATGTACAAACCCACACATATACATAAAACTAATACCTTTGCACAAATAGCACTATGTTTCAGACAGCAAATTCCTCTGAGTCTCTGTAAAGCAAACCCCATTTTGACCAAATCATCACCAGGATGTTATGATGTGTCTTTAATTGCACTTTGTAAATATTATCAGTCATGGAAATGCTGGGATTTTTCACTAGATACAAATAACCCTGCCCATTGCATTTCTCAAATGTTGATTTGTCCTTACAAGTATGTTTAATCATGTCATTTTGCAAATTGTGTCCAAACTAACAACTTGCCTCTTAATTAACTTACAGAGCCCCATGGTATACTAGATCGTGGTGGTGAATGTCAGTTCTGAAATATGGGTTTTAGCTGAAGGATATTGTCAACTTGCTAACAAATCTGTTCATAAGTATAGAACTATGCTATAAATATATTAATCAACAAATATGTATCAACAATTTACTGGATTTTTCAATGATCAGATACTAAGATTCCATAAAGAATGAACATAGAAGGTGTATATCCTATATTATTCAAACAGAAAATCTATGTTGGAGATAATGAATCATAGCTCATGCTCACTACTAGCAAATCAAAAACAGGTAATTATTAGGTAGATAGTTTGAATTTTTACTCAGAATGTTGAACAGTTTCGTGGAAATGGGATTTGAAATAAATATTGGCATGTATGTTAATAAGGATGAAAATCTAGGCAGAATATTAAACTAACAGATCATCTGACTCAGTAAAAGAATATTCTCTATCTGAAGATATATATTAGAAGAACTAAACATAAATATTATAGTGAGAATGCAATATTATCTAAGACTTAAAAGATGGACCTGGTTTGAATCATAGTAACAACTGTAGAAGATGGATTGGAATAATCCTCAGATAACAGAGATCCACTGAAATATACTTTCTAAAGAATAGAGTGACTAAACATTTTCCTGTAGGATATTTAGTATGATGACGGCACATGGATTTAGTTACCAAAGCACTTTGGTATGTAAAGAACAGAAATTTATCTTTTTAAAAGAATATGACAGTTTGGAAAACTGTCAGACTTTTTCTAAAATTAAATATTATTCAAAAGAAAATCTATGCCTAACTCTAAGGGACTAATCTTAGAAAATATTACTAAAATGCTAACCACAGTGAGCTCTGAATGTAGTTCCTTGTAAATGATAGGGAAAGGAACATGACTAGTATTGCTTGGATCTCTAATGTCAAGTCTGTCACCTCTGTAGTGTACATCTGAGTTCATTGTAAATTCTGTGAATATAAGTCTCTGTGGGGAAATCTGTCAATTCAGGTCAAACATACATTTGTTTCTCCTGCAAACCACATTATTTTGAACTTCTTTGAGAGAGTAATCTTTCTTATCATTTTTCTATAACTTTTCTCATCATTTCATATCCTCTCTTGAATATCAGATGGCTCTTTGTTAGACAAAGTGTTCAAGTTCAAGTAGAAAAGAAAACTGATTTTCTCAAATAAGAGATGCCCGTTCTGTCCACTGCCTGTGAACTCTTATGCAGTTTTATCTTTGCCTGGCAGAGTTATGCTCCTTCTGTCAGTGTACCCTCTTCTTTCAAGTTTGTGTTGGGCCTCAAGAGCCTCTTCAGAGGTCACCAGATGAAAAGGCCCTTTGTAGAAATATTTTTAAAGATCCAGAAACTGTATTTTAGACAAATATTTGACTGGAAATGCTCCTTTTTCTGTGCAAACTAAGGTTAATGATGCAACTATTTTCTACTTTACTGTTACCAAATTTAGCTACTTATCTTCAAACCTCTTTATTTTACTCCCCTTATCAATTAGCAAATCAATCATCATATATATTGAATAGGAAGCCACATATCTGTCAATGTTGTAGAAATAGCCCAAGACTCTGCTCAGGCTTGTATATACCCCCCACCACCACACAAAAGTAATATATGTCTATATTACACACACACACACACACACACACACACACACACACACACACACACACACACACAAACATGTACATATTCATGTCAGGAATCAAATCAGTAAAAGAATATATATGCCAATTCCTTTTTTGACTGTTTTTAGCATTTGAATATGACTATTTACTACTCTCCTTCAGTGAATCAAGGTTCATTCTGAAATCAAGCACTCAGAAAATGTAAGGGCTGCAGGACTAAAAAAAAAAAAAAAAACCACAAGCTTTTGCATGATCAAATGCCACAAACACTGACCTAGACATGTTAAACATGTAAGGAATAAAATATTAGAACTTTTATTTAATATTTAAACAAATTATTTAATTTATTTAATGTTAGTTCAGTGTTTTCTCACTTTAAAATGTTATTTTATTGCTCCATAAACTGGAAATAACTACTGATATCAAAATGCAGCATCTGTTGCTGCCTTCTAGGATATTTGCATCGGGAATTTTCATTATTATAGGAATATATAGGATGCTTTATTATAAACATTTATTTACACCTTTGAGTCTTATTTTGTTAAATGAATGTCTTACAGGCTATTCCACACTTATTTGCTTTTCCATTGTAAGGTCAAAGTGTCACTTAGTAGTTCTCAAAGTACAGATAAGATTTACCACAGAGACCTTGTTCAAACACCCATCTACCTAGCCACAGGTCCTAAGATCCCTGGTGCTGTTGTGCCCACAAAGACAAAAGCCTTTGTCCAAGCAACTGTGCCCATCCTACCGACTATAAGACCTCTCAAACTACTCATCTATTAAAAAGAATGAATTTATGAAATTCCTAGGCAAATGGATGGACCTGAAGGGCATCATCCTGAGTGAGGTAACCCAACCACAAAAGAAATCGCACAATATGTACTCAGTGATAAGTTAATATTAGCCCAGAAATTTAGAATACCCAAGATATAAGATACAATTTGTTAAACGCATGAAACTCATAGCAGCCTTATTTATAATAGCCAGAAGCTGGAAAGAACCCAGATGCCCCTCAACAGAGGAATGGATACAAAAAATGTGGTACATTTACACAATGGAGTACTACTCAGCTATTAAAATGAATGAATTTATGAAATTCCTAGGCAAATGGTTGGACCTGGAGGGCATCATCCTGAGTGAGGTAACACAATCACAAAAGAACTCAAATGATATGTACTCACTGATAAGTGGATATTAGTTCAGAAACTTAGTATAGCGAGATATAAGATACAGTTTGCAAAACACATGAAACTGAAGAAGAACGAAGACCAAAGTGTGGACACTTTGCTCCTTCTTAGAATTGAAAACAATCATCCATGGAAGGATTACAGAGACAAAGTTTGGAGCTGAGACAAAAGGATGGACCATCTAGAGACTGCCATATCCAGGGATCAATCCCATAATTATCCTCCAAACAATGACAGCATTGCATACACTAGCAAGCGTTTGCTGCAAGGACCCTGATATAGCTGTCTCTTGTGAGACTAGGCTGGGGCCTAGCAAACACATAAGTGGATGCTCACAGTCAGCTATTGGATGGATCACAGGGCCCCCAATGGAGTAGCTAGAGAAAGAATCCAAGGAGCTAAAGAGACCTGCAACCCTGTATGTGCAACATTATGAACTAACCAGTACCCTGGAGCTCTTGACTCTAGCTGCATATGTATCAAAAGATGGCCTAGTCGGCCATCACTGGAAAGAGAGGCCCATTGGACACGCAAACTTTATATGCTCCAGTACAGGGGAATGCCAGGGCCAAAAAAATGGGAATGGTTGAGTAGGGAAGTGGCAGGGGGAGGGTGTGGGGGACTTTTGTGATAGCATTGGGAATGTAATTGAGGAAAATATGTAATAAAAATATATATATATATATATATATATATATATATATATATATATATATAAAACCAAACAAAAAACAACAAAAACAACAACAACAACAAAAAAAAAACCTTGCTAATTATCATTAAGAAAAAAGGTTCATCTCAAATTTAAGATTCTAAAAGAAGCAATGATTTAATTTCTTCCATCTTTTCATGTTGATTTCAATGATGCTGAGGATATTTGACTTAATGTGTCAATAAAATTATTTCTAAGCAAAAACAACAAAAGAAGGATAGTTCAGAGCAGAGCGTGGGGTTGTAAACTTTAAACGCTAGCATTCCAGAGGAAGAGGCAGGTAGATCTATGAATTTGAGGGTAACATTGCCTGCAAATGACTACCTGGGCTTCTCAAGCTTCAGCAGTGAAGAAAATCATTGAAAACTGAAAGCTGGTCGGAATGTATTTGCATGAGAGGGTCATGTTCTAGTCCTAGAAAAAAGGAGAAGTTGGTGAGTTCAGCCATGTGGTTCTTGATTTATGGTCAAGGATAGAGAAAGGGGTTTTAGAATTACTCATAGCAGCTAAGGAAAGCTGCTGAGGCCAGATATGTGTTATGGGTGTGTGCAAATGATGGCTTGAACAAGGCATAGTGTGAAGCTTTTAATGTAAAGCCTACATTGACTTGCCAATCCCAAAATTTTGAGGATGTTAAAGGTGTGGGATACTTTCCAAGGAAACCTGAAACAGGAAATGGAACCAGCAGTGTGTGTTGCAATCAGCAAAGGTACAAGGTCTTGAAGATTTGAAGAATATACTGATATCAAACATGGAGATGTAGAATATACAGATTCCCAGCCAGATTTTGAGTATTGCTCTTGTCCAGTGTTTCATCACTAGGCATCCTTTCCTCTCTTTTATAATTGTAATATATATTCTATGCCATTGTATATTGTTAGCATGTGATCTGCTTTGTTGTTGTTGTTGTTTTGGTTTTATAGAGGTTACAGTTTCAGTCCTGAGTCTCAGAGAAGACTTTTCACTTTGGATTTTTAAACAGCATTAAGACAGTTATACACTATCAGATTTTTGAAGTTGTACTGAATGCTTTTCTGCATTATGATGTGTCTACCAGCCTATGGGGACAAGGAAGTAGAATGTGGTGGTGTGAATGATAATGGCCTCCATAGGTTCCTAGGAATCGGCACTATTATTATGAGGGATAGTTTTATTGGAGTAAGAACAGCACTGTTGGGATTAAAGGTGAATAATTCCATCTGGATCAGAGATTCCTATAAAGTTTTTGCATGCTGTGGTTGTTTAAATATGTTTGGCTCAGAGAATGGAACTAGTGAGATGTTAGGCCTTTTTGGAGGAAGAATGTCACTATGGACATTGGCTTGGAGACCTTCTTCCAAGCTGCCTGGAAACTACTCTTCTCTGGTTTGCCTTCAGAACAAGGTATAGAACTCTCAGCAATTCCACTACCATGCCTGTCTGAATGCTGCCATAATTCTTGTCATGATAATAATGGACTCAGAACCTGTAGCCAGTCAAAATTTAATGTTCTTTATAAAAGTTGCCTTGGTCATGGTGTCTTTTTACAGCAATGGAAACCATAACTAACAGGTGTGATATCGTGCCAGATTTAAGGGATTACAATTTCTCTGCACCAAAGCATCCTACAGAAATTGTAAAATAATCCAACACTTTAAGCATCGTTACAGGATACAAAACTAGCAAACCAAGATCAGTTGAATATATAGAAATCAAGGAAACAATTCCATTAAAAATAGGCAAACACCTGAGGTTGTTCACTTGGAGTCCTGAGAGTATCTCACTTCCCAGGTCAATGGTACATTCCAAAGGGTCTCTCAATCACCTATCTCCTGAGGTTGCCTGTTTCCATTCTTTATGCTGGCCCTGAGGTGTTCAGTCTTGTTTCCCCTACCCAATACCTGGTCATGTTACCCTCTTCCCCTCGCTGTCCCCTTTTCCACAGAGGTCACCCCCTCCCTCACTGTTCCTATGACTTCTTTCTTTTCCTTCTCAAGGGAATTGAGCTGTCCTCACATGGATCCTTCGGTTCGTTAACCTTCTTGAGTTCTGTGGAGTTTATGCTGGGTATTCTGTAATAGGTGGCTAATATCCACCTATTAGTATGTACATAGCACACATGTCCTTTTGGGTCTCATTTACCTTACTCAGGATGACATTATCTAGGTACATCCATTTGCTTCCAAATGATGTCCTAGTTCTTAATAACCTGGTAGTATTCCACTGTGTAAGTGAACTACATTTTCTGTATCCATTATTCTGTTGTGAGACATCTGGGTTATTTCAGGCTACTGGCTATCACAAATAAGGCTGACATGACCATAGTGAACATGTGCCTCTGTGGCCTCGTGGACATCTTTCTGTTATATGCCCAAGAGAGGTATTGTTGGGTCTTCAGGTAGATCTATTTCAAATTTTCTGAGGAACCTCCAGATTGATTTCCAGTGTGGTTGTACCAGTTTGCTATCCCACCAGCAATGAAGGATTGTTCCTCTTTCTTTACATACTTGCCAACATGTGCTGTCACCTGAGGTTTTGATCTTAGCCATTCTGATTGGTGTAAGGTGGGGTTTCAGGGTCATTTTAATTTGTATTACAGTGTGGAGAGGGAACTTGTAAAGCCCACCTCCAGTAGAAAGACAAGGCTTTAAATGGATGGATCGGTTTGCCATCCCACAGTCAAAAATTCTGATCAAGGATTGTTCCTGTCTGAAAGAACTTCAGGGAAAAAATGGAGAAGACCCTGAGGAAAGGAAGGTCCAGTGACATGTCCAAATTGGGATCCAGCTCAATGGGAGGCCCCAAGGCCTGACACTATTACTGATGGCTAATATCCACCTATTTTTGTGTGCTCACAAAAAGGGCCTATCATAACTGCCCTCTGAAAGACCCAACAATCAGCTGAAAGATGCAGATGCAGATATTGACTCCTAACCAATGGACAGAAGCTAGTGATTCCTGTGGTTAAATTGGGGAAATGTTGGAAGAACCTGAGGAGGAGGGTGACTCTATAGGAAGAATAGCAGTCTCAAATAACATGAACCCTGAGATCTCTCAGAAAATGAGCCACCAACCAGCTAGCATACACCGGGTGATATTAGGCCCGCAATACATATATAGCAGAGGACTTTTGGGTCTGGAATCAGTCAGAGAAGATGCTTCTAACCACCAAGGGACTGGAGCCCCAGGGAGTGGGACAGTCTGGTGGGTTGAGGGTATGTTGGTGTGGGGACATCCTCGTTCAGACAGGGGTAGGGATGAGGTGTGGGATGTGTAACCGTCAAAGGGTAGACCATGAGGCGGGTGAGTAGATAAAGTCCTGACTGTAAAAAGAGATTAAATAAAAATAAACAAATAAGTAAATAAATAGGCACACACAGCACAAATATATACACAGATACAGTTCCATGAAATAAACCTTATCATGAAAATTAATGATCTCTACCATTAAAACTTTAAAACTATAAAAAATAATATTGAGGAAGAAACAAGGTGACAAGCTCTTTCATGCTCATAGATTCATAAAATTAATATTGTGGAAATGACTAAATAATGTAATCGATTACAGATTCAATTTAATCCCAATCAAAATCCTGATGATAATATTCAAATAAACAGAGCAAACAATCCTAAAATTAATATAAAAATGACAACAAACAAAAGCCTTAAGTAACCAAAGCAGAAGGGTATAAAGAATAATGCTGGAGGCTTTGTATTGGTGTGAAGTTTGCTACAGAACCACAGTGACAAACTGCTTTTTGACACAAAAACCAACATGTAGATCAATTAAGGCAACTAACTGAACTATATCCATTCTCAAGTCCATTAAATTATAGCCCATTGATATCAGGCAAAACTGACCAAATCACACACTGTATGAAACACAGCATCTTTAAAGGGTGGTGTTGAGAAACTTGATGTCCATGTGTAGAAAAATAAAGGTAGAATTGGTTTCTATTTTTTTTAAGTCTGCACAAACTCAATTTCATATAGAGCAAGACTATAAACTCTGAACACTTTGATAATTTGATACTACGAGAAGAACACATAGGAAACAAATTACAACACATATATTCAACTGAATAGTTTCTAAAAATCATTCCATTTGTATCAAAATTACAGCCAACCAACAATGCATTTTGAAAGTTAATGAGTAGAAGCCAAAAACTGAAAGACAATACTTAACACCTAACTTATATCCAAGAGAGAATCAATATCTGGAATAGACAAACAAGTATCTCACTAGTGGACTGGTTTACCCTCTCCCTGGGGAATTTTTTATAGTTTACTGGCTTCTGCAGTTACTGCAAGTTAAAGACAAAAAATTATGCATTGAAAGTAGCATTAGTCCATGAGATAAAACATGAAACATTTTAATTTGCCTGGATTCTGAGAACTTTCTTTACACTTGTAGTATTTAATGTTTATTCACTTTCCTTTATTAGATAATTTTTGCATAATTTATGCAAAATTAGCATAATTTTTGCAGGTTTTTATCCATTTACTGGCTTATTTCATCACTTTGGGTTCTTTATCAACTAAATAAAATTCTATTGATAATATGTACCACATTTTGGTATTTTTTTTATAAATTTATAGGCTTTTAGACTTTTTCCATTTCCTACTTCTCTGTGAATAGTGCAGCAATGAGTATAAATGAGCTCTATATCACGATATAGTGTTCTTAGGATATATGTTCAATATAATGTTGATAGGTCATAACTTAGTATTGCTTCTAAATTTATAAAGAACATCCAGAATATATAGTCATAATATTTATACCAGGTTACAGTCCCATTAAGATTGAATAAAGATTCTTTTTTTTTTCATATCTGCACCAGCATTTGGTGTTATGAGAAGGACAGTGTTATTAAATGGTGTGGTGACTACTCAGTTGATATTTCTATGGTAGATGGCTCCACATGCTTGCACACAGGTGCATTTTTAATTATATTCTATGTGATCTGGCATATCTATATAAAAGATATAAAGCTAGAGGGTCATTGAAATCCCCATCAAAATTCCAACTAAATTCTTCACAGAATTAGAAAGGGTAATCTGCAAATTCATCTAGAATAACAAACACACATACAAACAAACAAAAACAAAACAAAAATCAACCCTAGGATAGCAAAAACTATTCTCAAAAGTAAAAAATAGTCTGGTGGAATCACCATCCCTGACCTAAAGTAACTCATATAAAGTGCAAAGAGGACAGCATCTTCAACAAATGGTGCTGGGTCAACTGGAAGTTAGCATATGAATTGATCCATCCTTATCTCCTTGTAAAAAGGTTAAGTCAAAGTGGATCAAAGAACTCCACATAAAACTGAAGACACTGAAGCTTATAGAGAAGAAAGTAGGGAAGAACCTCAAAGATAAGGACACAGAGAAAGATTCCTGAACATAAAATGAATGCCTTGTACTGTAAGATCAACAAATAAGACCTCATAAAATTGCACAGTTTCTTTGATTAACTCTGAGCCCCATTTTTTAATGGGGTTATTTGATTTTTCTGGAGTCCACCTTCTTGAGTTCTTTATATATATTGGATAATAGTCCCCTATCGGATTTAGGATAGGTAAAGATCCTTTCACAAACTGTTGGTGGCCTTTTTGTCTTATTGATGGTGTTTTTTGCCTTACAGAAGCTTTGCAGTTTTATGAGATCCCATTTGTCAGTTCTCAATCTTACAGCACAAGCTATTGCTGTTCTATTCAGGAATTTTTCCCCTGTGCCCATATCTTCGAGGCTTTCCCCCACTTTCTCCTTTATAAGTTTCAGTGTCTCTGGTTTTATGTGGAGTTCCTTGATCCACTTAGATTTGACCTTAGTACAAGGAGATAGGAATGGATCAATTCACATTCTTCTACATGATAACCACCAGTTATGCCAGCACCATTTGTTGAAATGCTGTCTTTTTTCCACTGGATGGTTTTAGCTCCCTTGTCAATGGTCAAGTGACCATAGGTGTGTGGATTCATTTCTGGGTCAACAATATGGTGGAACAACAATATGAACTAACCAGTACCTTCGGAGCTCGTGTCTCTAGTTCATATGTATCAAAAGATGGCCTAGTCAGCTATCAGTGGAAAGAGAGGCCCATTAGTCGTGCAAATTTTATATGCCTTACTACAGGGGAACGCCAGGGACAAGAAGTGGGAGTGGGTGGGTAGGGGAGTGGGGGGGTATAGGGGACTTTTGGGATAGCTATGGAAATGTAAATGAGGAAAATACCTAATAAAAATTTTTAAAAATTGCAAAGTTTCTGCAAGGCAAAGGACAATGTCAATAAGACAAAAAGGCCACCAACACATTGGAAAAACATCTTTACCAATCCTAAATCTGATAGGGGTCTAATATCCAATATATATATAAAGATCTCAAGAAGTTGGACTCCAGAAAACCAAATAACACTATTAAAAATGGGGAACTAAACAGAGAATTCTCAACTGAGGAATACTGAATGGCAAAGAAGCACCTAAAAAATATTCAAAATCCTTAGTCATCAGGGAAATGCAAATCAAAACAACTCTGAGATTCTACCTCACATCAGTCAGAATGGCTAAGATCAAAGACTCAGATCAAAGACAACAGATGCTGACAAGGATGTGGAGAAAGAAGAACACTCCTCCATTGCTGCAAGCTAGTACAACCACTCTGGAAATCAGTCTGGCAGTTCCTCAGGAAATTGGACATGGTTCTTCCAGAATATCCAGCAATTCCTCTCCTGGGCAGATACCCAGAAGATGTTACAACTGGTAATAAGGACACACACTCCACTATGTTCATAGCAGCCTTATTTGTAATAGCCAGAAGCTGAAATGAACCCAGATTTCCCTCAACTGAGGAATAGATACAGAAAATGTGGTACATTTACACAATGGAGTACTACTCATCTATTAAAGACAATAACTGTATAAAATTCTTTGGCAAATGAATGCATCTGGATGATATCAATGAGGTAACCCAATCACAGAAGAACACACATGATATGCACTGACTGATAAGGGGATATTAGCCCAAAATTTCAGAATCTTTCTTAGAAGGGGGAACAAAATACTCATGGAAGGAGTAACATAGACAAAGTTCAGAACAGAGACTGAAGGGACAACTATTCAGAGACTGACACACTTGGGGATCCATCCCATAAATAACCACCAAACCCAGACATAATGCCAGATGCTAACAAGAGACTGATAACAGGAGCCTGATAAAGCTGTCTCCTAAAGGCCTTTTTCAGTGCCTGGCAAACACAGAGGTAGATGCTCCCAACCATCCATAGGACAGGGCACAAGGTCCCCAATGAAGGAGCTCGAGAAAATACCCAAGGAGCTGAATGGGTCTGAAGCCCCATAGGAGGAACATCAATATGCCAAGACTGGGAATGGGAGGGGATTGGGGATTTTTGAAGGGGAAACTAGGAAAGGGGATAACATTTAAATGTAAATAAAGAAATATATAATAAAAAAAGAAAACAGAAATTTGAAAGTAGTTAAGGCTACGAGTCCAGGTAAATATAAATATATGTTGTACTAGTATATGAAACTCTCAAAGAATGAAGAAAACTATAGTGAATCAACAAATAAAGAAATCACAATAAACGTTACTACACATCTAAATACAATTCTCCAAAGAAATAAAAATGTTTAATAAAGTTTGCCAATAGAGACTATTGTATTAAATATAGTTCATTATACTGTTGCAGGATATCTGATCATACTGTAATCCCCAAGATTATATACTGGAAAAAAATCGATATTTAGTTGTAGTGTGGTTCAACAGTAATACATACCTTTAGTCAAGGGATGTTGGAGGTTATTTGAACATACTATGAGATTGTATACTGAAAAAATATCTAAGGGTTCCTAGTTGTGGTATTGTTTAGCTCTAACACACATCTTTAATCTAAGAACTTTCTGTTTATTGTAAGCAAATGTATATAAAGTCAACCATAGGTTAATAGGTAGAGCAAGCAACCAGTTGACAGAGACTAAACATAGCAGAAAAGAAAATCAAAGAGTAAGAGGGAGTCAGGAGGATGAGTAAGGAGACACAGAGAAAATAGAAGGAAGGGACTTTCAATTTGAGGAAATTTAAGATTCACATGAGGAGGAAGATTAGCTTGGTGCTAATTCTGCCTCTCTAAGGCAGACTTTAATGACAGCATTTGGCCCCCAAGTCTTTATTGTGAAACTTGAAAGTTTCAGACTGTTAAAATTACATGATTCCATCTCTCCCCTAGTCAGAATGGCTGCCATCAAGAAATCATAATCATTTTGAAATAATATACCTTAATTGATACTGAAAATTTCACATTTTACAGTTATTGCTACATTAGGACACAGAGAACTTGCAATTCTGTATATTCTCAATCAGCAATTTTCAAATATCTACTTAGAAAATTGACTTGTTCCTGTTATGACTTGCTTAAATTTTCTCGTAGTTCTTAAATTTTATAATAACAATTCTTAATATAATGTATATGAGTATATGTGTGTTATTATCTCAAATTTTTGAAATGTACATGGATGAAAAACAAAGAAGTTATTGCACCATAGCAGAGATTTGAGAAATCAGACTCAGGTATACTTCATGAGAACAGTGCTGATCATAGCTATTGTTTTGTCTGTTATTTAGTGCGTACTCAACTCATAGGACTTAAGCTCACTTGGAGAGATATGATTCGTGAAGCCCCTTATGCTACATGGTTTCATTTGTAATTTGGTAAAAAACAAATCTTATATCTCATTTCTCTTGCCACAAGCCTTGTAAATTTACTAAAGAGTTGACAAGATCTGTCTTTCACTCCCAGTCACTCCCAGTATTTATGTTTTCAACTGAAACTCACCTGAGCCCAATAAGTCTACATATGTAACACAGTGGTAGCCATGTCTGTCATAATTCTATCTAGTATTGCAAATGGTGGTGGAGATGGCATGGGAAAGAAACTGATAACAGAAAAAAAAATTACTTTAGCTTTTGCAGTTTTTCATTAAGGGGTTGCAGAAGATGCGGGGCCAGAAGCATAGCAGCTGCTTAGAACTGTAGATGGAACGGCTAATGCCAGGGATTTATTGCCACATGTGTATCTCCCATAGAAAAGTCAATTCAATATAAAGGACACTAAGAATAACCATCTTTGTGACAAAATACTGTTCAAAATACCATGGTGAATATGTGATATGAATAGCTATCTTCTGGTGTCTGGAAATGTTTGATAGAATTATGTCTAACAAATAAACAACAACCTACTATTTTTAAGATGAGAAGAAAATGTGTAATCAGACAGCACATGCATACAAATGTTTTGTATTGTGGTGTGTATATAGTGTTGGTTATTTTGAGTATATTCCATAGTCAGAACAGCTATAGCTGAAAGATACAATGGTAGGAAATCAACCTGACTAGTACACTAGCTTCTGTAGAATGAGCTGTGTCAAATGCCAGCATAGCTGAGAATTCAGGCTGATAAAATTGTTCTTTGTAATCACGGTGAAAACAGCAGAGAAAGATTTTGTTTTGAATTGACAAAATTGAGATCCTCCATGATTACTCTCTAATTCAACCCCTTGCAGGGAAAATTATAATTTAGCTTAATAGTCAGTGATTCTCACAGCTTACAAATTTTGTTGCTAAATAAGGTTTCACGGTTTATTTTCAGTGGGAGTTATGCCAAGAGATTTACCAATGTGCTCCATTCATTGTTTAACGTCAATGGGCACCTGTGTAGTTTTAGTAACAGGGTTAGAAGAGCTAGCATAATTATCATAGTGGTTTCCTGGACATATCTAGTGCTCTTTCAGTAGATTCTTTCTTTTAGTATACACAAAAAATTACTTTTCTACACTCTGTGCTCAGCTATAGAACTAGATTAAAGCCATCTGAATTCTTGCTTTGTAGCTATTATTAGGTGAACCTATTCCTAGCAGGCTATATGTTCAGAAATATTCTAGTCAGGTTAGCCCAGCTGTTTCTCCTATCCTCCAAGAGCTTAAAGTAGCTACAGTTCTATACCCTAATTCCTCCTTTGGTTGACAAGACAATTTGGGGTTGAGATATCTTTAAGATCTAAACTGAACTGTGTGTGATGTTATGGAGAAAAAAATTATTTTTTATATATTTTCCTTACTTACATTTCAAATGTTATCTCCTTTCCTGGTTTTCCCTCTAAAAACCCACGATCTCTTCCTCCAGTTCCCCTTTTCGCCATTCCTGCTTCCTGGCCCTGGCATTCCCTTATACTGGGTCATAGAACCTTCTTAGGACCAAGGGCCTCTCCTCCCAATGATGACCTACTAGGACATCCTCTGCTACATATGCAGCTAGAGCCATGAGTCCCACCATGTACTTTCTTTGGTTGGTGGTTTAGTCCCTGGGAGCTTTGTCCCTTCAGCTCCTAGGGAACTTTCTCTAGCTCTTTCATTGGGGAACCTGTGCTCAGACCAATGGATGTCTGTGAGCATCCACCTCTGTATTTATCAGGCACTTGCAGAGCCTCTCAGGAGATAGCTATATCAGGCAACTGTAAGCAAGCTCGTGTTGGCTTCCACACAAGTATCTGGGTTTGGTGGTTGTATATGGGATGTATCTCCAGGTCTCCAGTCTCTGGGTGGTCATTTCTTCAGTCTGTAACTCCTTCCATGGGTATTTTGTTCCCTCTTCTAAGAGGATCCAAATATCCACACTTTGTTCTTTCGTCTTGAGTTTCATGTGTTTTGCAAATTTTATCTTGAGTATTCTGAGCTTCTGGGCTTATATGCACTTATCAGTGAGTGCATATCATGTGTGTACTTTTGTGATTAGGTTACCTCATTCAGGATGATATCCTCCAGATCCATCCATTTGCCTAAGAATTTCATAAATCCTCTTTTTTTAATAGCTGCATAGTACTCCAGTGTATAAATGTACCACATTTTCTGTATCTATTCCTCTGTTGAGGGACATCTGGGTTCTTCCCAGCTTCTGGCTATTATAAATAAGGCTGCTATGAACATCGTTGAGCATTTGTCCTTATCACATGTTGAAGTATCTTCTGGGTAAATGGCTCAACTGTGAAAGGCTAGGCTCATAACCAAAAATATAAGAAAAATGAAATTTTAGTGAGATACAAATATTGGACACTTTTCACTTTAAAAATGAAGTCCTAAGACAATTTCAATGATGGAGCCATGATTGGTTTTATTCATTCTAATCCACGTACTGGCATTGCTGGTTGTGCTATAAAACCAATGAGGAGAATGCATTACCAAATGTCTTCTCAGGACAGTAGCTATACACTTACCAGCCTAGCATTGATGGTACCCTCAAAATAGCCTGTCAAAAGTAAAACAAAGAGCTGAGAAATGCTTATGGCAAATTTAACTGAGAAATACCTGTTTTCTGCATCAAGGGAATTGCCTGATAAATGTTCTGTAGAATTTGAAAGTCATTCCAAAATTAGTTTCAAAGAACTGACTGCAAATGACAGTGCCTAAATGTGTTTTTTCCTTTTACTCTTTCTTCCTGTCACTGCCGACTCAGAGCATTAAGAAAATCTAATGCTGAAAGGACTAGTCCTGTGAGATGTGAAAATAATTATATGTTCTGCCTGAACTGATGGGCAGAGAAACATTCAGACACAGAGTCTGCAAAGCATGTCAATTCAAATCCGCATGTTTTCTCTTTCTACTTTCCACTGCTTGGAGAAACAGTGATTGCAAAACAAAAGCATCACCCTTCAGCAAGGAAACTTGAAAATTGGACAGTTGACACAACTTTTCCAATTTTAATGTAAAATAAGTGCAAAGTGAACTTATTCTTCACTGTAGGTTTTGGGTAGATAATAGAAAGAGTTTTTCCACACCAGCCATCAGTAATTTCACTATAAAATTCTATTTCATTAAGAATTGAGCATTAATAATACAAATATATAGAGTCAATTTGACTTATAAAATGACTTTAGAGTTCAAATGCATGAAATGAATCTAGTTTTTCATTAACTTCAATTCTAAAATTCAACTTGAGTTTACATTAAAGAAACATCCAATAATGAAAAATAGAAACATTTTGAAGTAGATAAGCTTTCATAGATTAGTGGAATCTTTAGTATAGGAACTAGATGTGTAAACTTCTCATCTATTCACAATATTCTGGCATCTCATTCTGGGCTCTTAGCAACTCCTATATTATGTGTAATAAACCTAAGTCTTTATTCTTTGTAACCAGAAATTGATTTCTCTTCTCATTTACACAAATAAATAAATAGTAGATAATAATTATTTTTTAAAAAGTGTTTTGATGTGAGTAACAAATGTTTTGGTAAATCTAATTTTAGTATTTCTTACTGATTGAGCAGATTACATTGTAGTGAAAAAGTGGGAGAATTCATTAAGGTGTTGAAATTGATCTGATAATGTCTCTATCCACATCTGAATATCTTCTCATAGCCTTTTAGGAAAAATAGTGTGCAAATTATATAGTTGACAATTAACTATAAAATTATAAGATTAAAGGCATTATTTACATGAGGTTCTTACACTGGTTATATGTTAGTTCCCTTATGTTATTAACTAACATAGGTGTACTAAGGACTATTACTGCAGTAAATAAAAACACAATATTTTTTTTTAAGATTTATTTATTTATTATATGTAAGTGTACTGTAGCTGTCTTCAGACAGACCAGAAGAGGGCGTCAGATCTCATTACGGATGGTTGTGAGCCACCATGTGGTTGCTGGGATTTGAACTCTGGACCTTCGGAAGAGCAGTCGGGTGCTCTTACC
This sequence comes from Mus caroli, assembly GCF_978045245.1. NCBI lineage: Eukaryota > Metazoa > Chordata > Mammalia > Rodentia > Muridae > Mus > Mus caroli. Next base: position 76,392,783 of record NW_028227261.1, read on the forward strand.
CACTGAGCCATCTCACCAGCCCCAAAACACAATATTTTTACATAGCTTAGCTACTTTTATATTTAGGTGTTTTCTAAATTGTGAAGTGTATAAAGGTAGTATGCATCACTATACAAATGTTAATATTACTAAATATCAAATTAAAAAGAAGTAACAGAATGCATGCTTCCAAAAGCTATAAAATTATTGTGAGAATTACAAAAACCACCAATGTCTTATTTCTCTTGGGTCTGACTGCCATCTTTCCTCTCTCATTTCCCCTTTCTTTTTAATCCCTCTCTCTATTGCTTTCTTCTTTATCATTCTCACTTACTTTGCCATTCTGGGCACAACTGATACTTTAAACTTCACCAGGTTCATTACACAAGATAGTTCAGTATTATATATATGATATTCCTACCATGGATCTTTATTTTTCTCGGCAAAGACAGACACTGAAGCCCAGTGCTGCATGCGACCTAATTATTTTGTCAGAAATCCTTTTTAATATTAAAGAGGTTGGGTTACGTTACTAGGCAGAAGGGGGGAATAACCAGTACCAGTTGTGTAGTAGCATAGATCTTCAAAATACAGATGAAGCAAAGGGATCTCATTTTTAACGTATTATTTTCGCAGTGTTACAATTGAACCTTCAGTCTTGTACATGTCAAACACTGTACTACTGAGCTAGTTCTTTCACCAAAGAACAGTGATTTTATTAATATAAGATAAATGACAAAAATGTAAAACTACCTTAAGAGAATATAATGAATAAAATCAATAATACAAAAAGATTGTGTGCATTAAAGAAATTTGACTGAAGATGCTCTGTATGAATTTATAGTTCAAACAGTAATAAATATTTAACATATAAATATTTGACAAATTTCATAATACTCTTCATAAAAGCAGTTGCCAGTACTATACTTTATAAAGAAAATATTCCGGTAAAAAAAAAAAAAAGTTCCTGTAACAAAAAGGTATTTCTCTACTAAGGAATATAGATGAATTATAATCTCCAGTGGATTTCTTCCCTGTATTGTTTGCTATTAAAATCAACACTACTTTTAACTTAATTCTCACACTGTGAATTAGATAGATCTCTTGATAAAGAAATGTGGGACTGAAATGTAACATCATATTTTATGGATAAAGTGACTGAATTATTGCCACTGTTCCTAACATTGATTGCATGTTTTGTTTTCTAAAGATGTGAAAACCCTATTGCTTCTCTCTCTCTCTCTCTCTCTCTCTCTCTCTCTCTCTCTCTCTCTCTCTCTCTCTCTCTCTCTCTCTCTCTTATGATTTTATCTTTCAGTGATTGCAAATCAGAAATATTAGAACAGGTCCTTCCTACTTCCAGCTCTAAATATGGAAAGTGCAACTTCATCAGCAATTTCTATGCAAGTAGGCACATTTTGAGTTGATGTAAATAATGCATTTAACAGAAGGAACATTTGACAAGTGGAGAAAACACTAGCTAGATAATGATGACACTTAGGAGACAATCACTCTTTTGCAAAGGAGCACTTCAGTTTGAGAGAATAAAAATGTTTGTAGGCCTTTCACTTAAGTGTTATGTCTAACAACTAACTATAAGCTTTCAAACCATCACCAAAGACTTAAATTGGATTGAAGTCCACATTTTCCTAGGGGTTGGGGAAAGTATTTTCTTGAAAAGAAGCAGGGGGATGGAGGATGGGATAGGGGCTTTTCAGAGGGGAAGCCAAGAAAGAGGATAACATTTGAAATGTAAATAAATAAAATACTCAATAAAAAAGAAAGCATGCCAGACACATTATCCCTTGATAAACTGAGGAAGATTAATTGTCTTCTATATTCTTCATCATGGTTTACTATCTATGCTTTTTTTTCTTTATGTTCTTTAGGAAAATCCTAGTGTCATACTCTTTGGGAAATACTGCTGAGTGCCAACCAACAACTGACACAGTGAGTACTCATACTAGTATGGAGCTTGATTGAGGAAACTTCTTATCTAAAAAGGCAATGAATATATCTCCCTATCAATAGATGTCTGTTCTGCTCTTTTGAGTATAACAGAAATGAACATGGGTCTAGACTGAAATCTTCAGAAACTTATTTGCCCAGGATGTAAAATAATAACACCATACATCTGGTATACATCACAGTTACTAACTCATCTAATGAAATATAGAATGACATATTACAGTCAGCTTATTCTTCTCAGATTGAGTTATGTCCAGTTGATAAATGTTCTTTGTTGTTCTGACCTGAAACTGTACTGAAAATACTTGCTCAAATTACATACATATCACATGCACAAATTGGCAGCCATGATGGTATTATTATAGACTACATTAATTCCTCAATGGGTTTAATGTAACTAAGAAGGCATGAAAGCTGAGGGAATTTTTGGGAATATATTCCTGAGATGGACTGCTCCTTGCCTACTCACAGCATAACCCATTATAACACATGGTTCAGGTAATCAAGATAAAGAGCTTTGTGAACACCAGCCATTTCCATCTAGGCAAAAATACTCTCCCCTGTTTTCATATTTTATCTATAGTTCAGTTTTACAAATAGATTTTTTTCAGTTGTTAATTGTATTCTCTGAGTTCCTAATAACCAACAAGATATTTTTCACCAATTTTGCAAATAAAACCAGATTTAATCACTACAGAAATCTTGATTAATAGGAAACTTTCAACAGTCTTGATTTAAGGTTGAAGAAAGTAAAGTACCAAAAGTTAGACTATTTCCCAAGTTTCATCTACTAACTTGTTGATCCTCTCTAAAGCATCTACCATTGGATCTTCTTTGTTCAAGGTATTTTTATTAAGTCCTTCTCTAGTGGGGCCTCTGTTGACCTGTATCCCATCACGGCTCTCACACAGGTTCAATTATTAAATTTATCTCTCCTGGTTTGTATTTGAACATGTATGACACTATGTTCTTGAAAGGAAATTTTACTTCAAAAATTTTGTCATACATCTAACTTCCAGCCCAAACTGTAATATGGTATGAGATAACACACAAGTCAGTTCAGTAGAGAAATCTACACCGAGATACATGAAGTTGAAATTTCTATTTTCTTTGGAAACTCAGTTGGGCTACTTAATGTTTTACTGGAAGCTGCCTTGTGAGAGGATGTTCTACTGAAGCAGACACATGAGAGGGCATGTAATGTTTGGTTGGAGTAAACACTTGAGAGGATGTGTGGTGTGGTGTTTGGAAACTGTATAAATGGAACCCCACAGTGAAAGGATGATCTTGCATTGTGATGCCATACCATACTTATCTGGTGTTCCCTGGTCTTCTGATCTTCACTAGTCTTCACAGAGAGAAATTTACCAAATAACTTCTCATGGTATTCTGGATTTTTCTTGCTGTTTTTGTTGACTTGTGCTGATTTGGAGGAGCCTTGCAGTTTCTGATGGATAATGCTGCTGCTACTGATTCATGTCTGATGTTTGATATTGGACTGGATTGCTGGTATCCTGACAACAAAGAGTGGGATTACCTCCAAAGAACTACTTCTAAACAGGTCCATAAGCTCCTTCTCCTATTTATCTTCTTTCTTCTCAACAAATACTCTGTGGGTAAGAAGGGAGGTTGAAGCATTCAAGAACCCTATATAAAATAGGTTTAGAGAAAAGTCTAAGTCTACAGATCCAGGAATGGGGTGTCAATGTCCATGGTCTATGTTACCACAGAAGGCCATAGGGTTGTCCAAGTGGTCTGTTACCCTGCATGAAGTCATGTTGATGCTCATGTTTTATGCTGCTGCTAAGGACCATTTTGGAATCCATATTCTTACTATAACAAAGATAAACATTAACTCAAAACAAAAGGCTGGAAAAAGTATTTCTAAGAAAATGGATGCAAGGAACAAGCTGGAATAGCCATTCTAATATCTAATGAGATAAAGTGTCAAAATAATCAAAAGAGATGTGGAAAGAAACTTAAAATTCATCAAATGAAAAATCAACCAAGATGACATCACAGTTCTGAACATCTATGACGTAAATGCACTTTCTTTTTGTTTTTGTTGTTGTTTCTGATGTTTAATTTACTTTTATTGTTTTTACTTATTCATTTTATGTCCTGCTAACTGCACCCTCCCTGTTCCCCTCTCCCACAATCCTTCTTTCATCACTACTCCTTTTTTTTCTCTGAGCAGGTGGGGGCCCTCTGTGTATCCCCTACCTTGGCACTTTCAGTCTCTGAGAGGCTAGGCACTTCATCTTCCTCTGAGGCCAGAAAAGGCACTCTACCTAGACAAACATAATTACAAGCCACAGATTTTGGGATATTTCCTTTTTCAAGTTGTTCAGGACTCACATGAAGACCAAGCAGCACTTCTGCAACACATATGTGGAGAAGTCTGGGTTCAGCCCATGTATGTTCTTTGGTTGGTAGTTCGAACACTGAGAGCTATTTTGGTGAAAGTAGGGTGTTCAAATCTCCCACTATTAATGTGTAGGGTGTGATATGTGTTTTCAGCTAGAGTAGTATTTCTTTTCAAATGTGGGTTCCCAGGAAGACAAACAGAGTCAATTAACCTTGAGACACACATTAGAAAAGAAATATTACTAAAGCTTAAAACATACATCAAAACCTACAAATTAATAGTGGAAAACTTGAACATGAACTCTCACTCATTGACAGATTACTGAGAAAGAAATGAAACAAACATATTAGGAATCTAACAGAGACTATAAATAAAATGGACCTAATAGATATCTACAGAACATTTCACCTAAACACAAAAGATTACACCTTCTTTCAGCACCTCATGGAATCTTCTCCAAAACTAACCATGTACTCAATCACAATGCCAGCCTCAACAGGTAAAAGACACTTGAAAAAACCCCTTATCATATCACATGGATTAAAGGTGAATTTCAACAACAGAAACAACAGAAACCTACATGCTCGTAGAAAATAAAAAAACACTTTGATTAATGATCACTGGGTCAGAGAAGAAATAAAGAAAAATTAAAGACTTTCTAGAATTCAATAAAAATGAAGGCACAATATACCCAAACTTATGGGACACAATGAGAGCAGTGCTAAGAGGAAAGTCCATAGCACTACGTGCATTCATAAACAAATTGGAGAGTTCTCATAGTAATAATTTGAAAACTCTAGGAAAACAAAAAGAAGCAAACACACTTCTTTGAGGAGTAGTTGGCAGTAAATAATCAAACTCCAGGCTGAAATCGATAAATTTAAAACAAAGAATCCAAGAAACCAAGAGTTGGTTCTTTGAGAGAATCAGCAAGATAATTAACCCTTATCCAAACTAACTAAAAGGAAGAGAGACACTACCCAAATTAACAAAAGCAGGAATTAAAAGAATGTCACAACAATGGACACTGAGGAAATTCAAAAGCCTGTGCTCCAAAAAAATTGGAAAATCTAAAATGGATGATTTTCTAGACAGATATCATGTACCAAAGTTAAATCAAATTCAAATAAACTATCTATATAGCCCTATATCCCCTTTGGAAATAGAAAGTCTCCTAACAACAACAACAATGCCTGTGACCAGATGGTTTTAGCACAGAATTCTGTGACTTTATTTTTAATTATTAATTATTTTATTTATTTACATTACAGCTATTGTCCTCCCTCCCAGTCTCTAGTCCCACAGTTTCTCATCTTATTCTCCTTTCTACTTGCTCTGAATGGGTGTACTACCCTGATCTCCCCTCCCTATCCCCTGTCTGGGGCTTCAAATCTCTTGAGGGATAGGAATATCTTATCAAATTGAGGCCAGATCTGGTAGTCTTCTGCTATATATGTACCAAGGACCTGGGACAAGCCTGTGTGTGTTCCTGGTTGGTAACTCAGTACATGGGAGATCACAGGGGTCTGGGTTAGTTTAAGTGTCAAACCTTAATGAACCCCACCCCATGAGATGGATCCCAAAGTGGGTTAGTCTCTGGGCAGCCTTTCCTTCAGTTTCTTCTACATTTTTGTCCATGATTTTTTTAAATAACAAACTGGAAACAATTCTGTGTCAGAAATTTTGAGTGTGTATTGCTATCATGTCTGTCCACTTGGTCTCCTTACTATATACTGGAGGTAGACTCTTCAAGTTCCAGTTACTCTTTGATGAGCAATTTGGCTAAAGTTAGCCCCATTGACCCTGGGCATCTCTCATATCTCAGGTCTCTGGGAGTTTCTAGAGGTCTGTCCAACTCCCATCCCCCAGAAGCTGCATATTTCCCCTCATCCTCCCAGCCCTTTTCACAGAGGAACATGTTTGAATAGTCTTACAATTTAGCCATATTGACTTACCACACAGAAATGTACCTTGAACATTCCTGTTCTGGCCTTTTCTATAGCTTGTCCCATGGACTGTTTGGAGAATGTGTCAATGATTACATGAATGATGGGGTGGTCCTCCTTTTTAAATATTTTCCTAGTTTTATTTACCCTATATTTATTCCATTTATTTCTTTCAACAAATAAAATGCTATCCCTTTCCTCTGTCTCTCAAATTAATGACCTCAATTTCTCTGGTTATTATTATTATTATTGGTAGTAATATCACTATTATTATTAATAAAGACACATAAATACAAAAATAATAAAATATGGTATACTGAGTCCATTTAGGGTTTCTTATATCTATATGATTTTAGGGCTGATTGTGTGGTATTGGATATGTAAATAGGAGTTTCATTCCTGGTAAAGATTAATTCTCCTTTTCTCAGCACTGTTTAACTTGTAGTACTTATCCCAGGACAGGAGTAACATGAGATTTCCAATTTCCTCTTTAGAATGTTTATTGAAATGTCCATTGTTCAAGCTTATTAAGAAGCCATATTATTATACTATCATGTGTGTGGCTTCTCTGTCATTTATAGGAGATAAAATTGCACAGCTGATTTTCTAGACCTCTGGCTCTTTTATTCTTTTTACTCTCACTCCACAATGATCACTGGGTTTTACATATGTAAGTTGTATTACAGCTGTACATATTGGGACTAGATACCCCAAAATTACTTAATTTCTGTACTTTTCCCAGCTGTGCTTTTTATTGTTGGTATTGTTTAAAGGCATCTGTGTGCTACAAAGAGAAGATGCTTTGATAAACATGATATAACTATACTTTTCTATAGGGATTATGCTGGCCTACTAGAAACATAGCAAAGGTTCTATTCCAAGATCTGCCATCATACTTACCCAAGGAAATTGGCTAGGTTTCTGATATAAGTATGATGGCCCTTTTGTTGAGTTAGCCTTTAGAAAAATTATATAATTGTTAGTTGCTATCAAATTCTGAAAGCCATTAATTGGACCTTTTGAGATAACTTGCCATGTTAGTCATTATTGTAGTTCATTGCATCAAAACTCTGTAAGACTATTAATTGCTTCCCTCCCTTGCATTTTACATAACATCCTTTGATACTGTGAAAACTATATTGGGGCTTGCTTAGAGTTTAGGAAATTTAGTTCATGGTCATAACAGTGGGGATCATGACAGCAGCCAAGCAGGCATAGTTCTAGGGCAGTAGGTGATAGCTTACATCCTGATCTGAAGAAAAGTGCCAGATACTGTAAGACTAGCCTTGTACAAGCTTGTAAAACTTCAAAGCTCATTTACAGTTGCATACTTCTAACAAGGCCACACTTTCCCACTCTTCCTGAAACAAACAAACAAAAAACAAAAAATGAGACAACACCGAAAATAAGAACCAAATGTTCAAATTCATGAGGCAATAACCATCATTTTCATTCAAATCACCACACATGCACACTTGTATGCATTAATTTTATATAAATATAATAATATAATAATTTTCCAACATCCTCAGTGGTAATGTGACCTCCTTTGTCCTTTTTAATAAATTTTCTTCCCATTAAATGTCTAACTGTTTTCCTTGTTTCTACCTTCATATCAATTTTGTTCTATTGTTCCCATTACTACCCCCTGCAATATACTACTCAAGCACACATTTTTCCCTTTTCCTCCTTCCTTCCTTCCTTCCTTCCTTCCTTCCTTCCTTCCTTCCTTCCTTCCTTCCTTCCTTCCTTCCTTCCTTCCTTCCCTCCTCCCTCCCTCTCTCTCTCTCTTTTCTTTCTTTCTTTCTTTTTCTTTTTTTCATTTGCTCTTCTTTCCTTTTCTTTCCTGATTTCTGTTATATTCTTACATCTTAATTGCTGATTGTCATCTAGTGGATGGAACACAGGGTCTCCAATGGAAGAGCTAGAGAAAGTACCCAAGGAGCTAAAGGGATCTGAAACCCTATAGGTAGAACAACAATATGAACTAGCCAGTACCCCTGGAGCTCATGTCTCTAGCTGCATATGTAACAGAAGATTGGCCTAGTTGGCCATCATTTGAAAGAGAGGCCCCTTGGTCTTGCAAACTTTATATGACCCAGTACAGGGGAACGCTAGGGCCAAGAAGTGGAAGTGGGTGGGTAGGAGAGCAGGGCAGGAGGAAGGTATAGGGGACTTTCAGGATAGCATTTGAAATGTAGATGAAGAAAATATCTAATAAAAATTGAAAAAAAATATTAGGAGGTAGAAACCACAAATGATAGAGAACATGTGGTATTTGTGTTTATAAGCCTAGGTTACTTTATGAGGTATAATATTTTCTAGTTCCATTGGTTTATCAGAAAATTCAATGATTATAATTTTTTTTTCTTTTCAGCCAAACACATAAAATTCTGCAATATATATGTACCACATATTTATTATCTATTTATTTGTTGAAAGATATTTAGGCTGTTTCCATTCCCAAGCTCTTGTGAATAGATTGGCAATGAGCACTGCTGAGCTAGTATTTATGTAAGAAGATAGACATATGCCAAGAATTAGTATTATTTTATAGGTTAGATGTATGTTAAACTCTTGATAATACTCTGAACTGATTTCCAGAGTAGCTGTACCAATTTCCATTCCTTCCAATGGTCCTGGGGGTTTCTTTCCCCTTTCTGCATATCCTTGTCTGCATTGTTCTCAATTGTTTTCCTAATTTATCCATTCTGATTAGGGCAAAATGAAACCTCATATATGGTCTCATTTGCATATACTTATTTGGTAACATGAACATAATTTGTCTCTTCATAGAATTGTCTTTAAGATTTGTTGTCATTTTAAAAATTATTTTCTTTGTTTATATTCTATTAATTTATACTATGAATTGTATTATTTTTATCTACTAGTTTTTAGTTCAGCTTGTTCTTCTTTTCTATATTCTTGAGATGTATCATTAAGTCAGTTTTTAATGTTTCTTATTCTGATTTTTTTAAAAACATAGTCACTGAGAACTATCAATTTAGGTCATTTATAGAAAGGTACCTGCCCTTGCCTCCTAGTACTTGATTTGGCTCTTCAATCTTGTTTTGTGTCTGTAGCATATGTAGGGACCTTAATTCCATAGTTCCATCTCCTGCCACAGATTATTCTTCAGGATATTCCATAATCTGAGTGTATTGGGATCAGAGGGTGTAAGCCATTCCTTGGTAATTCCTACTCGTGTCATCTGAACACATTTTTTTTTCTTCAAAGTTTTCAGTTACCTGACAGTTTCTATGGCACTGGTGTCTGCAAGTGGAAGCACTTTTCATGAACTTCATGCTACCATGACCTTGTGTTCAATATATTGCTTATCACCTTTCTTCAGACTTTCCCATGGGAGCAACACCAGGTATAATAACTTTGTTGTTCACTTGTTTGTTTATTATTTTTTATTTTCTTGTAAAAATAATTTTGTATTATCCTGACTATGTCTTTCACTGAGTTTTAGAGATAAGGTTTCCCATCTGTCCTCTTTACTGGAAAGCCCCCGATTATTGTTTTCCAAGTCAATCATAAAGAACGAGCCTATAGCTAATTCCAAATATAGCTACATAATAAGATCAACCTATTTTTAAACGCTGAATCACTATACCTACCTTCATTTATGATTAAAAATGTTAGTGCTCTATTTTCTCTGTTGATCTGGGGACCAGATATGTTGTTCTGTCTTTTGTGCATTAATAGTTTTGCCGCCATGGTTATTAAGAAGCTCTTTTTCAGAATTATCCTTTCTTATTCACTCAAGACAACCATTCTTGCTTCCCATACAGTTTATGACACAGCAGCAAGTTTTTCTCTAACCTACAATAGGAATTAAATATATATAGAGAGACAGAGATGGAGAGACAGAGAAACAGAAAGACAGACAGAGACAAAGAGACCGAGAGAGACAGAGAGAGACACAGAGAGACACAGAGAGAAATTAATTACATCTGTTAGAAATGTTAAGCATGTAGCTGTATTCATCATGGTTCTCTAACTGAACTTGTAGAATAAGTAGAGATTTTTGAAATTGGCTCATAGGCTGTGGTCATGCTAGTCTAACCATGGCTATCTTACTATGGTAAACTCAGAATATAGTAGTTGTTCACTCAACAAAGTTTGTTAGTGTGAAGATTCGTATGCCTGTTGATCTCCAAAAGTATCTAGGAATGTTAAACACACAGGGTTCTCATCTCAAGGAATGGAGATGTAATCTGTTCTTGCATCTAGAAAGTTGAGAAATAGAGGTGATAAATAGATTAGCAATTTGTGTTATCTTTTGGACCAGGTTATATCAAGCTCTCACAACCAGAACCAGAGGTAGCTAATAGTCCAAATGATATCTATCCTGTATCCATATGAATGAGACCAAGCTACATCCGTCCTTAGGTCCTTAACCTAATATAGGAAACCTATATCAAGAACTCATCATCTTGAAGGAAATCCTATGGGGATTGAATCTCAATGCAATTTTGCTTTCTTGTGCAATGGAACTGTGTTAACATGAGGAACATTTTCCCATATTATATTGTATTTAATTATACTGGCAACAAACCATATGGCTTCAGACTCTCTAGAAGCTTTGGTCCAGGTAGACTATGTTAATCTGAACTGAGATTTCATTTTTACCTTTCTGTAGATGATTTTGCTACCTGCTGTAACATCTGCAGAGACTTTCTCACACAAAGCAAGATGTCTTAGTTAGTGTTCAGTATACACTAAGATCCCAAAGAAGGAGGCTTTAATACCAATGAAGGCATGACCGTGTTATGATGAGTCTGGAAAATCAGGCAAAGAATAAAATCTTTCTTCTCTCATGCCATTTAGATAGGCTGCCCCCACCGCCCAGAAGATGTGGTCCAGATTTAGGGTGGATTAATCCCTGCCAATTAATCTTATCTAGAATAATTCCTTACAGGTGTGCCCAGATTCTTAGCATTTAGTTCAATCTAGATATAGTCACACTGCCTATATCCAATAATACCATCACCGCAGTCTTTAAAACGGTCAACAAGGTGATTGAATTTTTTCTCCTCCTAGTCATTTCCTGTAACTCTAAGTTTGCCCCAATTTATATAAATTTTTATTATTTTGAAAACTTTTATAGCCTGTTTTTGTTGATAACTTCATGGAAGGGACCTAATCATTGACCTGGAAGTAATATTTAAAATGTGTGTTAAAGGAGTTTTTATATTTCTCATTTATTGTATTATTTTAAGGTACCGAAGTGTGACATAAGCCATGAGACCAACTCAAATTTGATGACAGATACTACATTTCACAAGTAACAGATACACTGGGCTCTTACTGAAGGATTATATAAGGCAAAATCCCCAAGTATTAATATTTTTTAACATAATGAAAGTAATATTTCCTTAACTATAATCTAGTCATGGTTTTCTTTCTCTCTTTACTTGCTGTATCCTCCTCACTTCCCCATCCTCCCAATCATTCCCTTCCTTCTGTTTCTCTTTAGAAAACATACAGGCCAATAAAAACCAAATACTGGTAAATTAAAAACTACCCAAAGGCTGGGCGGTGGTAGCACATGCCTTTACCAGCACTTGGGAAGCAGAGGCAGGTGGATTTCTGAGTTTGAGGCCAGCCTGGTCTACAGAGTGAGTTCCAGGACAGCCAGGGCTATACAGAGAAACCCTGTATTGAAAAAACAAAAACAAAACAACAAACAAACAAACAAACAAACCCTGGAGATAAGAATAAAATAAAATCCTCCTAAAATGCTATTGAGCTCTGTATATATTGGTTAGATACAGTAAAGCATGATGTCTGGCCTTAAGTTGTAATTGTATGTCCACTGAGAATACAGTGAAACATGTTTCTGTTGTTGTTGTTAATGATTATGGTTGTCACTTGGAGATAGTTTCTTGGTTAGGGGTTGGTGTTTCAACTACCTCCTCTTTTCAGACCTGAAAACCCATCTGGTTTTGTATCCTACCATGGGTTCTGTGAGTTCTTACGTGTGTCACTCCTGTTCAGTCTAGAAAGTCTTGTTTTTGATTCTTAGAACTATTTGACTCCTCCTGGAGGGCTATTTTTGATGAAGTCATCCCATTTAATGGGTGTTCAAAGAACCTTTACTCTCAGAGCATTGTCTAGGACTAGGTCTTTAGTAATTTCCATATACAGAAGGAGGAAGCTTCTTTGATAATGGCTGAATATGGCATTGATCTATGGGTATAAATAAATGTTCTTAGAACTAATTTTATTACTGTGGTCCTTTACCCCAGCCCCCCAAAAATAGTATTTTTGTTTTCCACTAGGTGCATGGTCTATCTAATTGCAAATTATTGGCCCATGAAGCAATTTAAGACATGGGTTTAATCTCATGTACTAAGCCTTGAATCCAGTGAGATAGTGGTTGACTATTCTACCAAGTTTTGTGTAGTATGTTGGCCTAATGCTGCTTGTATTTCAATGTTCATATTAGGACCCGAGGACTGGTTATGCTGGAGACTAGAGAGTCCACATATAGATACTATAAGTGACCCTGGCCACAAATTATGCCTGATTTATAAAGAGAGATGCCAAGAGCCAATAACTAGACAGAACAGACATAAGTGTGGTTTAGGTTTCCCAGGATTGAGGTTAGAGGAGGACCACAAAGATAATATGCGTGAGGAGGTGGAAGGACAAGCTACCATGGGTAAGATTAGCCATAAAAATATGGCTCTGAGTACTGACTGACTGGATTTAAGAACAGGACAGTTGAAACATAGTAAATTGTAAGTAGTTACTTGCAGTTACCAATAGGAAAGCAGATTCTCATAGAATAGAGTCTAGGTATCTGCCAATTTCTCGTGCTGATTAAGGCATATTGTAAATACAAAGGATGTATGTGACTTTTATCTGAGAATTAGAGGCTCAAAGGTGGGGTAGAAATTCCAGTCTGGGATTAATTAATTTCTAAAACAGTTTTATGCCACTATTGCACCAACATGTTATACACACGGGTCACAATAATTTGTAGTTGGTTATGTATTGGTCTTTCTTATCTTTTATTATGCAGATACCTTCCAGTACCATAAACACTAGTCAGTAAGGGTGAAGGATGGAAGTAGATACCAGTTTGACTTTGTCGTGTTCAATAAGATATGTAAGTGCTGTCTTCAGTAATACAATCTTACCATCAATTTGTGAAGAACAGCCACTAGGCTTGGAATAGCTTGGTTGATTTGTGGTTTTTCATGTTGCCTTCTTGGTTAATAATTGAATTAGAAGTAACCCATTTCTGGTAGAGGCAAGGGGTATCGAGTTGGGGCTTGCTCCTTACCATTTTTAGATGATTCCTTTTAGCTTTTATCATATGTATAAAGAGTTTAAGAAACTCTACTTTGTTTCCATATGACCACTCATATGACTACAGGACCTAAAGGCAATACGATAGCATGTCTGTCTCTCACCTTTAGCTCCTTAACTTCTTTAATCTTTTCAGAATACATTGACAGGTAAAATATAAGGGAGAAATAGTCAAGCACAAATAATAAATTTCTCTCACAATTTTGGATTATGAATATTTCTTTAGAATCTTAAATTTAGATTTTTAACTTTGCAGGAAATACACTTTTGTCTGCAGGGCCCTAGCTTCTACCGTAAGTGTAGTTCTGGTCATACTCTTCATTATCACCATGAATAATGCACAGAATCATGTTTTATTATGGTTTTATTTCAAATTAGAGTGTAAGTAATAAGATTTATAGAAGACCTCCTACATGATACTTAGAGACATGTATTAGGAATATTTGTAGAGAATGTATGTACAGAGGAATCTAAAAGTGCTATTGCTTAAGAATGAGAATAAGTTTAATTATATGCCTATCTAATATAAGAATTGGAAACTATGATTTCCTATATATTATAACTAAAAACAATGTATTTTAAAGATACTATAGTATTTTTTCCTAAATTATAATATTTTTAAATAATCTGTTAGTGTGCTTAAAATAGTATAAATAGCATGGTAAGCAATATAGAGAATTATATACAACATGTGATAATGTTAGATTGAAAAATCCAGATTTCAGATTTGTTAACATTCATGATGCCAGCAATATCCATGCTGTATCATCAGTTTTAGCTCAGACAAATATAAATTCAATGTAGTTATCTGTCTCTTCTTTATCACTGAATATTCATATTTTACCTATTTAATGTGATGTATGAAAAAGTTACTGCTTTATGTTGATCACTTTTCTAAATATCTATGCCATTACTTAATAAATTTTATAAAAGGTACACTATTTGTGCTCTTAAAATTAAGTATTTATCTTATTATATTCTGTCACCATTTCTTTGCAGTTTCCAATATAAAAGCTTACTCATTGAATGTTTCCTTTTTTCACAAACCAATAAATGCCTTAAATTATTTCTTGAAGGTTTATATTTCATTTGTTTCTTACTCACTGATAAGTGGATATTAGCCACAAAACATAGGATACCCAAGAAACAAGATACAATTTGCAAAACATATGAAACTCAAGAAGAACGAAGACCAAAGTGTGGACACTTTGTCCCTTCTTAGATTTGGGAACAAAACACCCATGGAAGGAGTTACAGAGATAAAGTTTGGAGCTGAGACAAAAGGGTGGACCATCTAGAGACTACCATACCCGGGGATCCATCCCATAATCAGCCTCCAAATGCTGATACCATTGCATACACTAGCAAGATTTTGCTGAAAGGACCCCAATATAGCTGTCTCTTGGGAGGCTAAGCCAGGGCCTGGCAAACATGGAAGTGGATGCTCACAGTCAGCTATTGGATGGATCACAGGGCCCCAAATGGAGGAGCTAGAGAAAGTCACCAAGGAGCAAAAGGGGTCTGCAACCCTATAGGTGGAACAACAATATGAACTAACCAGTACCCCGGAGCTCTTGACGCTAGCTGCATATGTATCAGAAGATGGCTCAGTTGGCCATCATTGGAAAGAGAGGCCCATTGGTCTTGCAAATTTTATATGCCTCAGTACAGGGGAACACCAGTGCCAAGAAGTGGGAGTGGGTGGTTAGGGAAGTGGGGGTGGAGGGCATGGGGGACTTTTGGGATAGCATTGGGAATGTAAATGAAAAAAATACCTATTAAATAAAAAAAAAAGTTTGGTTTGTCTCCTCATTCTGCATTAAAATAACACATTTAAAAGCGCCATTAGAAATCTTCACTTTTTTCTCTTTCTAAAGATAAAATTGTTAAGCAAAGATTAAACAATCCCTTTACTCCAAAAGTTATCTTGGAAATGTTGATGATCAGAGACATGAAAGCAAACAGTCTTATAATCCTCAATTCACCACTGAGAAACACAACATTTGAGAAGAGATTGAGCTTTGAATTGGTCATTCCTCTGCATTTTATCCAGAGCTTACAGGAAAAATCTGTGCTGAGCTATTAATTCTGTCTTGTAGGCCTCATGACCTCATTATGGGAAAGGAAAAAGAAGAACTTCAAATATTCTTCACAAGATAGAATTTTCCTTCAAAAAATAATAGGCAAAAGCAATAATGAATAAAATTGAAATATTCCCTTGAGAAAGTTAAAAATCAAACAGCAACAATACACTCCAGTAGATATAAGAGAGACATTAATAATCTCTTTACTACTTTTAGATTATAGGTTTAGAAAAGAAAAGACTTTCAAAGACACTCTTGGTACTAGTATAATTAAGACATAAGCCATTTCCAAAGCATGTAAATATTAGTTTATTGGAATTAGTATGAAAAAAACAGAATGTAGGGCCTATGAATTCAGTTATCCAAGAAAAGTGTAACTTAATTTTTAAAGTAGTCACATTTGGAAAAGGACATTTTTCAATATATGTACATTCATATTTACATGCTTATATGTAGGAATGTATTTATATGTTTATATATGCATATAGCAAATAAGTTTAACGAATTATTTCATTACTTTTTGATGAATGACATAATTATGTCAAAATATCCTCAATAAATGCATGCCTTATGATAAGAAACTTGGTTGTTTCAAGTTAAGTACTTTAGCACCCCCTTTTACTCTACATTCCCCAAGCTAGATTGTTTCCTCTTACTCAAAGTCACTCTGTCCATTCATATTTGAAATTAAAATAAAGATTTTATTTTTATGAACCCCCTTGCTCTTCATTCCAGGATGCAAAATGCTGAACAGTTAAATCTTTTAACATCTCACCTCTGGGCCTAGCATGCTTCTTTCAGCATTCCAACATGGATTTCTGAGTGTGGACTCCGAGTCATCTCCCCTCCAGCTAAACTACTTCTGCACTACACTTAGTCTGTTTTTGCAGATATTTCCACATACCATTCCTCTCCTGTGACTGGTAATCACTGTATGTTTTCAATGAACTACATCATTCTGTATTTTTCTTCCTTCCTTTGCCCGTCTCCCAAAGCCTCATCCATGCTGTGTGTCAGAAACTCTTCTACTCAGGGGAGAGTAAGAAACAGCTATTGCTATGTTCAATTTTATAGTACAAAAGACAGACACTGAACAAGTATTTCTCAGGACATTGGGATTTATACAAGAAAACATCAATGATCCATGTATATAGTTAAGAGAATCTTTATTATTCTTATTTTAATCTACACTGCAATTCTACTTCCTACTATTCCCTAGTATGAAGACTTTTCTTTTTAACATTTTGATTTCATACACTTTGTAACCTCTACTAAACACATTGTGTCATTTGTGATTATGTTTTGTCTTTTATGATGATTTTCATGCTAAGCAATATTCTTGGAAAGCCCAGACAACTGTTCAGCATTCCAACATGGATTTCTGAGTGTGCACTCCGAGTCATCTCCCCTCCAGCTAAACTACTTCTGCACTACACTTAGTCTGGTCTTGCAGATATTTCCACACACCATTGCTCTCCTGTGACTGGTTATCACTGTATGTTTTCAATGAACTACATCATTCTGTATTTTTTGTAACCTCTACTTTATAGAGGTTTGATGAATGACATATGTCTTTTTGTACTGTCTCACTATGGGTGAGATAAGTATGGTCTGCCGTGGATTCTAAGCATTTATTATACACCATCACTGTGATGCTTTTGCCTTACCTTGTATTTTATCTTATTTTATTTATATTACCTACTATTGTAATTTTTGTCATTTTGCACACTAAAAATATTTTATTTTTTAAACTATTTATTTACATCCCAAATGTTGCCACCTTCCAGGCACCCCTTCTAAGAGTTCTTCACCCCATCCACTGTCCCCTTTACATCTGAGAGGGTGCTCCTCTACCCACCAAACTCACCTACCCCATCTCACACCTGCCTGCACCCCCCTTCCCTGAGGCATCAAGTCTCTATAAGATTAGGCATGTTCTCTCCCACTCAGGGTAAACAAGATAGTCCTCTGCTATATATGTGCTGGGGTCATGGACTAGACCATGAATGCTCTTAGAGTTGGTATCTTAGTCTCTGGAAACCCTCAGGGTTTTGGGTTAGTTGATACTGTTGTTCTTCATATGGGGTTACCATACCTTTAAGCTCCTTCAAACCTTCTTCTAGCTCTTCTGTCTGGGTACCAGACCTCAGTCCAATGGTTGGCTGTAAGTATCTGTATCTCTCTTAGAAGGCTGGTGTTAGAGTCTCTCAGAAATCAGCTTTGCCTCTAATACAACCCACAGACCTTAAGAAGTTTAACAATAAAGGAGGCCCAAGTGATGCTGTTTTAATACCACTTAGAAAGGGAAATACAATTATCATGAGACACATTTATTGAAGATGTTTTCTTTTTTCCATTGTATATTTTTGGCTTCTTTGTAAAAGTTCAAGTGTCCATCAGTGTTTATTTTTGTTTATGGGTCTTCCATTCATCAACCTGACTTTCTCTGTACCAATACCATGCAGTTTTTGCCATTATTGCTTTGCAGTATAGGTTGAGGTCAAGAATAGAGATTCCCCCAGAAGTTCTTTCATTGTTAAGAAAGAACTCAAAAAAAAAAAAAAAAGTTCAACATTCTTAGTCATCAGGAAAATGAAAATAAAAATAAAAACAACCCTGAGATTCCACCTCACACCAGTCAGAATGGTTCAGATCAGAAACTCAGGTGACAGCAGATGCTGGCAAGGATGAGGAGGAAGAGAAACACTCCTTCGTTGCTGGTGGGATTGCAAGCTGCTACAACCACCTTAGAAATCAGTTTGGTGGTTCCTCAGAATATTGGACATAGTACTAACAGAGGACCCAGCATACCACCCCAGAAGATGTTCCATCTTGTAATAAGGACATATGCTTCACTATGTTCATAGCAGACTTATTTATAATAGCCAGAGGATGGAAAGAACCCAGATGTCCCTAAACAGAGGAATGGATACAGAAAATTTGGTACATTTACACAGTTGAGTACTATGCAGCTACTAGAAACAATGAATTTATGAAATTTTTAGTCCAATGGATGGATCTGGAAGATATCATCATGAGTGAGATAATCCAATCACAAAAGAACACTCATGATATACACTGATTGATGAGTGGATATTATCCCAGAACCTTGGAATACCCAAGATACAATTCACAAAATACATGAAACTCAAGAAGGAAGACCAGAGTGTGGATACTTAGGTCCTTCTTAGAAGAGGGAACAAAATACCCATGGAAGGAGTTACAGAGACTAAGTTTGTAGCAGAAACTAAAGAAATGACCATCTAGAGACTACCCCACCTGGGGATCCACCCCATATACAACCACCAAAACCAGACACTATTGTGGATGCAAACAAGAGCTTGTTGGCAGGAGCCTGATATAACTGTCTTCTGAGAGGCTTATCCAGTGCCTGACAAATACAAAAGTGGATGCTAACAGCCATCCATTGGTTGGAGCACAGAGTCCCCAGTGAAGGAGCTAGAGAAAGTATCCAAGGATCTGATGGGATTTGCAGCCCCATAGAAGGAACAACATTATGAACTAACCAGTATCACCAGAGTTCCCTGGGACTAAACCACCAATCAAAGAAAGCACATGGTGGGACTCATGGCTCTAGCTGCATATTTAACAGAGGTTAACCTAGTTGGTCATCATTGGGAGGAGAGGCACTTAGTCCTGTGAAGATTATGATCCCCAGTATAGGGGAATGCGAGGGCAAGGAAGCAGGAGTGTGTGGGTTGGTGAGTAGGGGAAGGGGGGAAAGTATAGGGGCTTTACAGAGAGGAAACTGGAAAAGAGGATAATATTTAAAATGTAAATAAGAAAATATCTAAGAAAAAAGAAAAAAGAGAGCGAAAGAGAGAGCAAAAGAGAGAAAGAAAGACAGACAGACAGACAGACAGACAGACAGACAGACAGAGAGAAATAAGAAAGGAAGGAAGGAAGGAAGGAAGGAAGGAAGAAAGAAAGAAAGAAAGAAAGAAAGAAAGAAAGAAAGAAAGAAAGAAAGAAAGAAAAAGAAAGAAAGCAACCAGGCAAACAAGTCAAAGGATCCAAGTGTGGGTGCCTCAATTCCACATTAGAATAAAGCAAGCAAAGGGAAGGCAGAGGGTGGGGTGGGCTACCTGGGTGGGAAAGGTAACAGGAAGGGGAAGAATAAAACATGACCAGATATTGGGGGTATAGAGGACAGGACTGAAGTCCCAAGAGCCAGCAGAAAGAATTAAAACTGACCAACTAGGAAGGTAGGATGTGTGTGTGGGGACCGTCTAGAATGTTCCAGAGACCTGGGAGGTGAGAGCCTCTCTGGACTGAAAGGGAGAGACACTAGATAAAATTACCCACAGTGGTGAGAGGGAACTTGTAGAGTTCACCTCCAGTAAAAAGACAGGGTATCAAGTGGAGGAATGGGGTTGCCACCCCACATTCAAAAAACTCTAACCCAGTATTGTTCCTGTCTGAAAGAACTACAGGGACAAAATTGGAGAAGAGCCTGAGGAAAAGGAGGTCCAGTGACAGGCCCAAATTGAGATCCAGCTCAGGAGAGGCCACAAAGCTTGACACTATTGCTGATGCTATGGTATGCTTATAAACAGGTGCTTATCATGACTGCCATGTATCAAGCCTAAGCTTCTCTTCATGATCCCTTCATGCCTTCAAAACCAGTATCACCTAGGTGACTCTTACACATCACCATTTATAGCTTGGTAATGTATAATCACAAGGCACAACCTTGGCTATCTCTGGAACACAACTTCTTTGTGCTCTCAGAAAGCACTTCCCAGATTACACCAGATGCTGGTCTCTTCTTAATCACCACTAATTTCTTAGCTCCAGCTAACCAGAACCAGTTGTTTCAGTAGTCCGTTCTATTTTTCACACTGAAACAAGAGTCACATGGCCAAAGCTTCTGAGTTCTGCTGCTGGCAGGAGCTGGAAAATGGATCCTTTTTTTTTTTTTTTCCTATTACATTATCACTAGCTTTCTGTTTCCTAACTCCTTCACTCAAAAAGCTTGCCTTTCTTGGATCTTGCTCTGTAGATTGACCTTGAACTCAGAGATCTGTATGCCTTTCTTCTGGGATTAAAGGTGTGTACCACCATACCTGAACTTAAGCTTTTCTACACCTAGAATTTACGCTGTCACAGACTGGCCTTGAACTGAGAGATCTGCTTGTCTTTGCCTACTGGGATTAAATGCTTGTACTTCCATACTTGGACCTAAATTTATGTGGGTGGGATCTTGCTCCAATATTACCACTCCCTTAGATCAATTTAATATCATTGAACATATTTCACTTCCTGGTGATGATTTAATATTCGAACCATATATTTTCTATCTTTCCTTTCTAAGCTTACTATGCTTGTTCAAAACACTCTTCCTAAGTCTTAACCAGAGGAAAAAAAAATCTCTGCTGGGCCTTTTTGCTACTTCATTTGTCGAAGCAATTAATCTAAATCTTTTCACTTTAGCCTCAAGAAGACTCTTCATCCAATGCCAAATAAACAGCCAGACTCTTCACCAAAATACCATAAAAACAGTTCTAAGCCATATACCAAAATTCCACTGAAACCTCTTGGTCCAGATCTGCACCATTCAAATCACTCTCAGCAACAAAGTCTTCCATATTCCTACTAGAATAGCCCATTAAGCCCACTTAAAGGATTCCATTGCTTTTCAAATCCAAAGTCGCAAAATCCATCATTCTTCAAAACAAAAAGATGTTCATGCCTATCACAACAATAACCCATTCCTGGTACTAACTTCTCTCTTAGAGTTTTACTGTTTTGAACAGACACCATGACCAAGGCAACTCTTATAATGACAACATTTACATGGGTGTGGCTTACACATTCAGAGGGTGTGTCAATTATTCTCAAGGCAAGTACACAGCAGCATCCAGAGAGGCATAGTAGAGGAGGAGCTGAGAGTTCTATATCTTCATCTGTGCCAAGAGACTACTAGCTAGGAGAATAGTGACTTCCTGGCATCCAGGAATAGAATATTAAAGTACAAGCTCACAGTGACACACCTACTCCAACAAGACAACATCTACTCCAAGCAGGCCACATCTCTAAATAGTGCCACTCCTTGGGACAAGCTTATAAAACCATTAAAATTTTGAAAGGTGTTCTTTCCCTATTTGATTTCTCAGCCCACTTATCATTTGTATAAAGGAAGGCTACAGGTTAATTTGAGTTAAGTTTACATCTGGCCACTTTACTGAAGTTATTTATCAGCTGTTAAAGTTTTCTGGGAAAATCTTTTGGGTTCCTTATATATACACTATCATCTAATCAGCAAATAGTGATACTTTGACTTCTTCACCAATTTGTATCCCCTTGATCACATTTGGTTGTATTATTGCTCTGGGTAGAACTTCAGTGTATCTTGGATATTTGGAGCTCTTGGGCTAATATCCACTTATCAGTGACTGAATACCATGTGTGTTCTTTTGTGATTGGGTTACCTCCTTCAGGATGATATTTTCTAGTTCCATCCATTTGCCAAAGAATTTCATGAAGTCATTGTTTTTGATAGCTGTGTATACACCATTTTCTGTATCCATTCCTCTGTTGCGGGACAGCTCATTTCTTTCCAGCTTGTGGCTATTAAAAATGTGGCTGCTATGAACATAGTGGAGCAGGTCTCCTTATTACATGTTGGAGAATATTCTGGATATATGTCCAGGAGTTGTATAGCTTTTTACTCAGTTATTACTATGCACAATTTCCCAAGGAACCACCAAGCTAATTTTCAGAGTGATTACACCAGCTTCCAATCCCACCAGCAATGAAGGAGTGTTCCTCTTTCTCCACATCCTGAGTTTTGTTTTTTTTTTTTTTTTAATCTTATACTTTCTGACTGGTGTGAGGTGGAATCTAAGGGTTTTTAATGATTTGTATTTCCCTGATGATTAAGGATGTTGAACATTTCTTCAGGTGCTTCTCAGCCATTTGGTATTCCTCAGTTGATATTCTTTGTTTAGCTCTGTACCCCATTTTTAATAGGGTTATTTGTTTCTCTGTAATATAACCTCTTGAGTTCTTTGTATATATTGGATATTAGCCCTCTATCAGATGTAGAATTTGTAAATATCTTTTCCCAGTCAGTTGGTTGCCAAATTTATAAACCACATGAAGCTCAAGAAGAAGGAAGATCAAAGTGTAGATACTCTGGACTTTTTTAGAAGGGAGAATGAAATGCCCATGGGAGGAGATTCAGAGCAAAGTGTAGAGCATAGACTGAAGAAAAGGCCATCCAGAGACTGCCTCACCTGGGGATCCATCCCATATACAGTTACCAAACTCAGACACTATTGTGGATACCAACAAGTGCTTGCTGATAGGAGCCTAAATTGTTTCCTGAGAGGCTCTGCCAGTGCTTGACAAATTCAGAGGTGGATGCTTGCACCCAGCCATTGGATTGAGTACAGGGTAACAAATGGAGGAGCCAGAGAAAGGACTGAAGTAGCTGAAGGGGTTTACAGCCTTATAGAAGGAATAAAAGTACAAACCAAACAGTACCCATAGATCTGCAAGGGACTAAACCACCAACCAGAGTACATATGGAGGGTCCAATGGCTCCACCTGTATATGTAGCAGAGGATGACCTTGTCAGACATCAATGAGAGGAGAGGCCCTTAGTCCTGTGAAGGCTCAATGCCCCAGTATAGGAGGTTGCAGGACAGAGAAGCTAGAGTGGGTGGGATGATAAGCATGGGGGTGGGGTGGAGGGAGAGGGTGTTTTAGAGGGGAACCCAGAAAGGGAATAGCATTTGAAATGTAAATAAAGAAAATACCTAGTTAAAAAAATACCAGATAAAAATGGAACAGAGATTGAAGCAAAGGCCATTCAGTGAGTGGCCCAACTTGGGCTTCCATTCTATTTGTAGGCAACTTACTCTGACATGACATTATTACTGTTGCTATGTAGTCCTTAGTTTATATCTTAGCTGCATGTATTTGACCAACTCTACTTTCTATTCATTTATATAATGGCCAGGAACAATTTTGTACAAATATTCACAGATCAGAGTCTAGTATGTTAATTCATTCTTAAAAGTTGAAGTGGGCTATATTTAATTTTCTTTTTGTTTTATTTTTGTTGTTCTCCTCAAAATATTGATAATGAATCCATTTATTACAAGAAGTATAAATCATTTCTTATGTTACTATTCCTAACAAACACTCAGAGCAAAGCAGACCTACATGGGTATCCTGATCTTCTCCAGTCTAGAAACCCATGCCCAGCCCACTGTTTTTGGCAAGCCATTTGCCTCATGAACTTTCTTACCTTGTGCCTCTTATATCTGCAATTGTGAATTATAAAGCTGAGTGTAATGATTGTACACGACCCCCAATAAAAAATATTTTGAAACACTTATATATCTCTAATATCTGGAGAAATAATCATATAAATAATGTCAGATTTATTTTGTTCACCTTAATGTTATATATAACAATATATTATATATATATATATATATATATATTATATATATATATATATATTCCCAGAAAGGGAATAGCATTTGAAATGTAAATAAAGAAATATATATATATATATAATTATATATAATATATATATAATTGTATTTAAACTATGTCTAAAATAACTAATATAGTACAAAATAACATAATATATTGGTCAAATTAGTTTTATTTAATACTTTACACCTACACAGGTCTATCTTGTCTTACTTTCTTTTGATGTGTGTGTGTGTGTGTGTGTGTATGTGAGTTGGATGTGCATATGTGTGCAAATTTACACTCCAGTATATTTTTTTGTGTAGAAGCCAGTGAAGAAGGTTGATCATCTAATCTCTTGTGCTGTTTCTTAATCCTTTGAAAAATAGTCTTTCCCTGAAATGTGAGGTAGTATACTAGTCAAAAAACACTTGTGATTCTTGTACATCCTTGAACACAGCATTCAAGTTACAAGAATGCATGACTACAGAAAAGAGTTATGTGGCTGCTTGAACAGCAAGTAATTTTATCCATTAAGCCATCACTAAAGACATGAACAGAATGTTTTCCCTTTTATTAAATAGAGATTCTTATTCTGTTTAATCTGAATGCAGTTTCTGCTCCCTCTATTCTGCCCCGTTCCTCCATACTTCCTCTCCCATCTAGATTTACTCCCTTATGTCTTTGATTACAAAAGAACAGGCTTCAAAGAGATAACAAGAAAACAAAAAAAAAAAATAAAACATAATAAGAAAACTCAAAATCCATCATACTGAACTCAGACAAGCCGAGTCAATATAAAATAAATAAATAAATAAATAAATAAATAAATAAATAAGCCCCAAAGAAGGCACAAGGTTTAGAGAACGACTCTTCACACATTTAGGACTCCTATAAAAATACTACCCTGAAAGCTATAATCTATACACTTAAGACCTGGTGAGATGCTGCTACTTTAGCCTAGGCTCTAGAATGGCTACGTTAGTTTCAGTGCATTCATATATTTCCTAGTTGTTTTTGTGTGACTTGTTCTCCTCATATAAGGTCTCCAACACTTTGGGCTACCCTAGTTATTCTGTATTCTATTTTATGAAATTCCATGATCTCTGAGGGGAAGGATTCTATGGAGACATCCCATTTATACCTATGTCTAAGCAAAACATGTTAAGATATCTTTTGATACCCCTGCAAGGTAATGGTAACTTTGAAGAAGACTGACATAAGCTATTTTTATTCTGTTTCTATTGTTAAAACAAAATACCTGAGACTATGTCATCTATACAAAGATAATGTTATTTTAAAATTTTTTGTGTGTTTTGTTCTGTTTTCATGAGGAGGGAGTAGGAGTTAGAGAGGTAGCTGAGAAATTAAGGGCACATTAGCAGAACACTCAATTTAACCACTATCACCTACCTTAGATCTTTCATAACTGCAGGAAGTCCATCACTGGTTTATCTGCTATTCTATTCTCTGTGTTCTTATACATACACACACACACACACACACACACACACACAGAGAGAGAGAGAGAGAGAGAGAGAGAGAGAGAGAGAGAGAGAGAGAGAGGGAGAGAGAGAGAGAGAGAGAGAGAGGGAGAGAGAGAGAGAGAGAGCCATAGATAGAAATACAGAGTCACAGACAGAGATAGACAAATAGAGAAACAGCAGGAATATTCTGCTCCTATGCTAAAAAGAGGACATGAAATTGTATATGGGAGTAGGGAGATGGGGTATATCTGGGAATTACAGGATTAAGTATGATCAAAATATAAAATATTAGATTATTAAAGAATTATTAAAAACCACTTAAAATACCAAAACCATTGACCTGCATTTTCTGGCAAGTGATGCCTTTTAGGTTTAAGAGCATAAAGCTGGTCAAAACTTTCTTGTAAATGATTAAAGAGGAAATGACAACATTGTTATATAATGAGACCAAAAGTATTTAAGATTTAATAAATGTCTATTCAAACAGTTGGAAGCCATTTCATATAAGGTCTTTTATTTAATCCTTGTAACAAATTTGGCATATGGCTTTAGGCTCCACTTTTACTTAAGAAGAAAATTATGCTCACTGAGAGATAAAACAATGTCCCCAAATCTCACAATTATATTGTGCCAGAATCAGAGCTGGTGAACATGTTTGTCTCAGATCAGAGTACTTCTCTTAAGTTGTCAGATCTGTATTTCTACAGAATTGAAAGTCTTTTGAGAAGAAAATGAAGTTCAGGAGATATGAGCAGAAAGTAAGGTGGGGAGATGGAGAACAGAAATTCTGCAGGGTGGAATGTCAACATAAATAAAAGTGACCCCATCTGTGGAGTCATTGACATTTATTTAGTGGCTACTGGAAAATGGCATGATTTCTTTAGGGATGTAAAAGGCCATGGTAGATTACACACCCATGCATATACAGGAAACATTAAATTGACTTTGTGCATATTAAAAATATTAAATAGAAATATATGAATTGGAAGAAAAATGGTTAGGGAATAGGAGAGGAATCACAAAAGAGGGAAGCAACTGGGATTGATCACAACACTTCATATGCATATAGAAACAAGAGGCAGGAGGGAATAGGGGGTTTGTGGACTAGAAACTGTGCAGGGGTATAATATTTGGAGTGTAAATAAGTAAAATAGCCAATAAAGAAATAAAAGAATGTATGGTAATATTTTAAGGAAAGAGACAAAAAGAAACAATAAATAGACTATTTAAAGATCTTACCAAATTCAGAGGGAAAAATAGAATTGAAAAATTCTTATGGCTTGAAAGTCCAAAGTAAAGCTGCAAATAGTTCACTAAACAAGTCCCAGACTTTACAGATAGAGCTTTGAAACACAAAGCTATCATAGGACAATTCTGTTAATCATGTTTTATTAGAACCGTGTTTCTCAACCTGTGAGTTATAGCAACCCCTTCAGAGATTGAATGGCCCTTTCATAGAGGCCACCTGAAACTTAAAAAAAAAAAAAAAAAACAAAACAAAAACACAGATTTTACATTAAGATTCATAACAGTAACTAAATTACAGTCATGATGTTGCAACAAAAATAATTTTATGGGTGAAAATTATCACAGTATTAAAAGGTTGAGAACCACTGTATTAAAACTTGCAGATAGAATCCTAATGGGTATATCGATTCTTACAAGCTTTATCTACAAATATTATGACATTAGAAATACATTATAAAGTGTGAATTTTAGGAAACCCCTTCAGATAAAAGAAATTATTAAATCAGTGGAATGAATAAGAAATTTATGATTCACAGTCTTGGGCACATTGTACTGCCCACTTACCTTAATATTCAAAAGAGTGTTTTTAAATTTTAGTATATTCTTCTAAAACATCATGCAATAGAGGCTACTCTTAGTATAGATGAGATGGCAAACATGAACTACCTGAGTCTCCGTAAAATATTGATGGACAATCTTAGTTGTAACTTAGAAAATAAAGGATTTTCTGTCATTTTCAGTGTATTTCTTTCTAAATTGGAACCTACATAGGCAGAATTCATGACAAGAAAGTCAATACAAAACTAGGTTAACTTAGTCACATATCATGACAGGGCACATACTATAGAATACTTCAAACAGGTTTCCGTTAAAACTATGCTCCATTTTTACTAAAGTAATGGCCATCTTATTTGATCTAGGGTTTGTTTGAAATAAAATAGTGGTTTCAGTGCAATGCTTAAGGGACACAAATATCCATAATAGGATCAATCAGAGGTTACTACAGGTTTAAGACTCCTGTCAAATGCTCTAGTATTGGAAAGGCCAAGGTTCAATAGGCACATAACAAAACTCCTCTCACATCAAACACTTGCCTTTTTAGCGAGATCTGGGAGAGCATTTCATCTCCAGGAAGGAGCATTGCACGTGTTTCTTAACCAGTTCAGGAAGCACACAGGAATGTTGCCAAAGAGTAAATAAACAACAAAATCAGATCGTTAATAGGCAAAGAAAGGTGCTCTTCAGACAAATTCAGGCAAAAAAAATTAGTAAGCCGCATAGGCCAGTCATCCCTATATATGTAGCATAGGATAAAAATATCTGGAAAAATTACAAAAATAATTTAGTATCTATAGTAATGAAATTGATAAAAATATTTTTTAACATTTTAAGTGTTTCTTTAAGTGCACTAATAGCAAATTCAATAGTTTAAATTTGTTAATTATTTCTTACATTGTTTGCTCTGAGTTTTCTTGTGAAATTGGCAGCTTTCTGAACAGGCAATTATACTTTCATTTAGAGGCATAATTAATCCTCCTATCATAGCTTCTCAGGGAACATAAAGAGAGTTTTTGCCTTTACTATGGAACAATAGATGTTACAGAAGAATCACCCATAGCACAGAGACACAATGGGGAGTAAAATTAGTCTTTAGATAATGTGGTTTTTGAGTGTGAATTTTAAATGGGGACCTGATTATGTGTAACCATTGCATCCATTGGTGATGGGGAGCAATTGATTTCTCCCAATAACTTATTCATGTAAACTGTTATGCTAAGTCCTTCTAGTGTATTCCACAATGTGTATACCTGAGTTATCTCACTAAGCAACCATTTAAAAATATGTTACCAGGTATAAATATTCCTCATTTGTTGGTGATATACTGCAAATCAGATTTTAATAAATGCTGCACATAATGGAACATTACAAAGTAGATGATTTATTTATTTTTTGTCAGTTCAAATAACCATTTTTATTGATTATAATCACTCTGCTGTACATAGATCTCAAAATTATCCCTCCCATCTTTCTGAAGATTTGTATTCTTTGATGAAAAAGCTAATGTTTCTCCTCTCCCTGCGCCTCAAACTCCGGGAAACATCTTTCTGTCGTTCACCCTTGTAAGTTCAGCTTTTTTGGATTCCACATGCAAGGGAGATCAGACAGCATTTGTCTGAATCTAGCTTATTTCACTTTGCGCAGTAATGCACAGATTCATACTAGTTGTGAAAATTCATACTAGTTGAGTAATTCCAGGATGAACATGTAGGTGTGGATTTTCCTTTGACATAATGGTTTCAGTTTCTTTAGGTATATAAATATAATTAGATTACTAGATTTTTTTCTAATACACCCATCCTTGTTTTGTTTTGTTTTTAAAGGAAACTACATCTACTTTGCATGACAGCTATGCTACTTACATTCCCAGAAATAGTGTTTGAAAGCTCTTTCCTACACGACATCTTATAAAGTCATTTCAACAACACGCAAAGATAGATCTTGTAATTTTAATTTAATTTCAATTTCCTGGTAATTAATAATGCAGAGAAGTTTAAAGATAAAAGCACTTGCCATATGTATGTCATTTGAGAAATAATCTGTGCAAGTACTTTGACCATTTTTGTGAGTGTGTGTGTGAATTCACAAATGTGCATATAGGTGGATATCCCCGTGGATGAGTATCTGGAGGTCAGAGGTCAATGTCAGGTGTTGTCCTCTTTTACTCTCAGCATCTTTTTGTTTATATTGTTTTTGTTTGTTTGTTTGTTTTTAATTAATATTTTTATTAGGTATTTTCCTCATTTACATTTCCAATGCTATACAAAAAGTCCCCGATACACTCCCCCCACACACTCCCCTACCCACCCACTCCCACACCTTGGCCCTGGCATTCCCCTGTACTGGGGCCTATAAAGTTTGCAAGTCCTATGGGCCTCTCTTTCCAGTGATGACATACTAGGCCATCTTTTGATACATATGCAGCTAGAGTGAAGAGCTCTGGGGTACTGGTTACTTCATAATATTGTTCCACCTATAGGGTTGCAGTTCCCTTTAGCTCCTTGGGTATTTTCTCTAGCTCCTCCATTGGGGGCCTGTGATTCATTCAATAGCTGACTGTGATCATCCACTTCTGTGTTTGCTAGGCCCTGGCATTGTCTCGAAAGAGATAGCTATATCTGGGTCCTTTCAGCAAAATCTTGTTAGTGTATGCAATGGTGTCAGCGTTTGGAGGCTGATTATGGGATGGATCCCTGGATATGGCAGTCTTTAGATGGTCCATCCTTTAGTCACAGCTTCAAACTTTATCTCTGTAACTCTTTCCATGGGTGTTTTGTTCCCAATTCTAAGAAGGGGCAGTGTCCACACTTTGGTCTTCGTTCTTCTTGAGTTTCATGCGTTTAACAAATTGTATCTTATATCTTGGGTATACTAAGTTTTGGGGCTAATATCCACTTATAATTGAGTACATATTGTGCGAGTTCCTTTGTGATTGGGTTACCTCACTCAGGATGATGCCCTCCAGGTCCATCCATTTGTCTAGGAATTTCATAAATTCATTTTTTTTTTAATAGCTGAGTAGTACTCCATTGTGTAAATGTACCACATTTTCTGTATCCATTCCTCTGTTGAGGGGCATCTGGGTTCTTTCCAGCTTCTGGCTATTATAAATACGGCTGCTATGAACATAGTGGAGCATGTGTCCTTCTTACAGTTTGGGACATCTTCTGGATATATGCCCAGGAGAGGTATTGAGGGATCCTTCAGTAGTACTATGTCCAATTTTCTGAGGAATCGCCAAACTGATTTCCAGAGTGGTTGTATAAGCTTGCAATCCCACCAACAATGGAGGAGTGTTCCTCTTTCTCCACATCCTCGCCAGCATCTACTGTCACCTGAATTTTTGATCTTAGCCATTCTGACTGGAATGAAGTGGAATCTCAGGGTTGTTTTGATTTGTATTTCCCTGATGATTAAGGATGTTGAACATTTTTTTCAGGTGCTTGTCAGCCATTCGGTATTCCTCAGGTGAGAATTCTTTGTTCAGCTCTGAGCTCCATTTTTTAATGGGGTTATTTGATTTTCTGGAGTCCACCTTCTGAGTTCTTTATATATATTGGATATTAGTCCCCTATCCGATTTGGGATAGGTAAAGATCCTTTCCCAATCTGTTGGTAGCCTTTTTGTCTTATTGAATGTGTCTTTTGCTTTGCAGAAGCTTTGCAATTTATGAGGTCCCATTTATCGATTCTTGATCTTACAGCACAAGCCATTGCTGTTCTATTCAGGAATTTTTCCCCTGTACCCATATCTTCAAGACTTTTCCCTACTTTCTCCTCTATAAGTTTCAGTGTCTCTGGTTTTATGTGGAGTTCCTTAATCCACTTAGATTTGACATTAGTACAAGGAGATAGAAATAGATCAATTCGAATTTTTCTACATGATAACCACCAGTTGTGCCAGCACCATTTGTTGAAAATGATGTCTTTTTTCCACTGGATGGTTTTAGCTCCCTTGTCAAAGATCAAGTGACCATAGGTGTGTGGGTTCATCTCTGGGTTTTCAATTTTGTTCCATTGGACTACTTGTCTGTCACTATACCAATACCATGCAGTTTTTATCATAATTGCTCTGTAGTATAGCTTTAGGTCCGGCATGGTGATTCCACCAGGGTTTCTTTTATCCTTGAGAAGATTTTTTGCTATCTTAGGTTTTTTATTATTCCAAATGAATCTGCTGATTGCCCTTTCTAATTCGTTGAAGAATTGAGTTGGAGTTTTGATGGGGATTGCATTGAATCTGTAGATTGCTTTTGGCAAGATAGCCATGTTTACAATGTTGATCCTGCCAATCCATGAGCATGGGAGATCTTTCCATCTTCTGAGATCTTCTTTAATTTCTTTCTTCAGAGACTTGAAGTTCTTATCATACAGAACTATCTCTTCCTTAGTTAGAGTCATGCCAAGGTATTTTATATTATTTGTGACTATTGAGAAGGGTGTTGTTTCCCTAATTTCTTTCTTGGCCTGTTTATCCTTTGTGTACAGAAAGGCCATTGACTTGTTTGAGTTAATTTTATATCCATCTACTTCATTGATGCTGTTTATCAAGCTTAGGAGTTCTCTGGTGGAATTTTTAGGGTCACTTATATATACTATCATATCATCTGCAAAAGCTGATATTTTGACTTCTTCCTTTCAAATTTATATCCCCTTGATCTCTTTTTGTTGTCTAATTGCTCTGGCTAGGATTTCAAGTACAATGTTGAATAGGTAGGGCGAGAGTGGATAGCCTTGTCTAGTCCCTGGTTTTAGTGGGATTGCTTCCAGCTTCTCACCATTTACTTTGATGTTGGCTACTGGTTTGCTCTAGATTGCTTTTATCATGTTTAGGTATGGGCCTTGAATTCCTGATCTTTCCAAGACTTTTATCATGAATGGGTGTTGGATTTTGTCAAATGCTTTTTCTGCATCTAACGAGATGATCATGTGGTTTTTGTCTTTGAGTTTGTTTATATACTGGATTATGTTGATGGATTTCTGTATATTGAACCATCCTTGCATCCCTGGGATGAAACCTACTTGGTCAGGATGGATGATTGTTTTGATGTGTTCTTGGATTCGGTTAGCGAGAACTTTATTGAGGATTTTTGCATCGATATTCATAAGGGAAATTGGTCTGAAGTTCTCTATCTTTGTTGGGTCTTTTTGTGATTTAGGTATCAGAGTAATTGTGGCTTCATAGAATGAGTTGGGTAGAGAACCTTCCATTTCTATTTTGTGGAATAGTTTCTGAAGAACTGGAATTAGGTCTTCTTTGAAGGTCTGATAGAACTCTGCACTAAACCCATCTGGTCCTGGGTTTTTTTGTTTTGGTTTGGTTTGTTTTTTTTTTTTTTTTTTTTTTTTTTTTGGTTGGGAGACTATTAATGACTGCTTCTATTTCTTTAGGGGATATAGGACTGTTTAGATCATTAACCTGATCTTGATTTAGCTTTGGTACCTGGTATCAGTCTAGAAAATTGTCCATTTCATCCATGTTTTCCAGTTTTGTTGAGTATAGCCTTTTGTAGAAGGATCTGGTGGTGTTTTGGATTTCTTTAGGATCTGTTGTTATGTTTCCCTTTTCATTTCTGATTTTGTTAATTAGGATGCTTTCCCTGTGCCCTCTAGTGAGTGTGGCTAAGGGTTTATCTATTGTGTTGATTTTCTCAAAGAACCAGCTCCTTGATTGGTTGATTCTTTGAATAGTTCTTCTTGTTCCACTTGGTTGATTTCACCCCTGAGTTTGATTATTTCCTGCCTTCTACTCCTCTTGGGTGAATTTGCTTCCTTTTGTTCCCGGGCAGGTGTCCTGGGTAACTGGCGGGTGTCAGCTGACTCTGCGCCCTAGCTAACCCCTGATTTATTTGTTTTAATTTTAGCAAAATCACAATCATGCTGAATTTCTTTAAGGCAAAGGGATACTTGAATACAATTGCTTGCTTTAAAACATGACAAAAGTGTATTACATGGAGAATATTTACAAGTCCATTCTCTAATACTCAACCCCCTAATAAACAGGCCTGATCTAGATTTTTCTCAATATAATATGGTTTTAATAGAAAAGTAACTGTGGTTGCAAAGTATGAAAAATTTGATATTCATAGTCTTTCTTTACCCCAATTTTTTTTTAATTTTCTTTGTATTTAGTTCTAGGTATTATAGCTACAGCCTTGCTTACTTCTTCACCAGTCACCAGATTTTGTTCTTAGCAAACTCAGAATATTCTACAAATATTAAGTTCAAGGTAATAATCATATTCTTTAATAATTGGAAAACTTCTCATCTTAAAATTGTTTCTATGGAAGATTAATTAATTAATGAACTATATTTATTTGAGTGAATTATCTTTTAAATGGGTGAAAATATTATGGAAGTCCTCTTTTTCAATTTTAAAATCACTTTAAAAATCATTTTCATTTTGATTTTTAAATACACATTCTGTAAAAATGTTTGCATACTATCAGAATGCACATGATCTTCAGGTTTTTAATGTAGGCTTTGGTAAAAACATAACTTATGTGAAGTTCTGAGCTACCTTTATAATTCATTCAATCATTTTCTTTTTAAAAATGAGTGTGTAGATTTTTGATTTAGGTACAGAAGCTTTTGGTAATACTTTTTCTTCTCAGTCTCTGTCACTTAAATACTGTAATCTAAAGTCTATTTTTAATAGAGGCTTAGTTTTTACTACTTTTATCTTTGACAGTCTTATTTTTAAAAGTTTTTTTTTTTTAACTTTTGTATAAGACAATGGGGTAGAGGTTGGTACTGAGAGAGCATACAGAGGGATTAAAACTGTGTTTCCACACAGATAAACAGAGGTAAATATTCAGATATCTTTGAAAGAACCTAAAGGGGGGGTAGAAAAAAGCAGATGAAAAAAAATGTGCTACCATGTAGTAAAGTAAGTGGAGCACAACCAGAGCCTCATTGTATATTAACCTCTAGAATGTGTGAAGTGTGGATGGGGATCAAATGCTGACTCCAATTTAGTAAGACAGAAGACCACTAATAAGTCCTACACTCAGAACACACTCATGTCTCTTCTGAGATGCCAGTCCAGTTGCTAGCATTAGTAAAACAGCCGAAGGGCTGCAGCAGATTGAAATCCCATTTTGTTACACTGCATGACTCAGGCAAGAGTAGCCAATCCACAATCCTGAAATTATATAGAGGAATACCAAGCTACTTTAGGGACTGTGATGCAAGATCATTCCCAGTTGGGAGAGCCTCAATTATCTCTGCCATAATCCTGAATGAGGGTGGGCCAAGGAAAGGAGACATGGAGACAAAGAAAGCCAGATGCTTGTGGTACATGCACCTAAAAGTTGACTCAAGTAGGGGGAGTAGATGGAGTAGAGGGAGTAGAGGGAGTTTGCTGACCATGGCTGGGACCAGAGAATGACCCTGCAATGTGACATCTATGAGATGAGGACTGCTGGTATATTAGATTTTGAAGACCATTACCTGTTATTCACTGCAAGAGATTTCTGAAGTTTCAGAGGTGTACATGACACCCACAGAAGTATCTGTCTATAAGGGTGACAAACACCAAGGGAGTATGGTTGCAATAGCTATAAAAAGGTAACTGGTCTAGAGATCTATCTGTATGTGAGGGTTAATGAAAATGTAATACATTATACACAATACCTTCTTCAAGTAAAAGAAAAGTAAAATTATAAAACTTGCAGGTAAATAGTTGGAACTGGCAAAAGATACACTAAATGAAGTAACCCAGTTCCATGAAGAAGAATGCTGCATGTTATCTCTTATAAGTGGACATTAGTTTTAAATCATTAAAACTATGTGTTTAGCTCAATGCTCCTAGAAACCCAGAGACTTTTATAAAAGAGTATGTCAAAGAAGGACAGAACATAAATAATAGGAATCAAAGTATGAATGTTTGATGGTTGAAGTTCATTAGGGAAAGATGGTTATTTAGGCATAGAATTAGGGAGATTGGGGTATGGTATATGGGTTACCTACAGTGAAGAAAAGCACTAATAGCCACATCAGAATCTACCATTTCCAAAGCCAAATTAAAATATGATAGCAAAAATAATCTGATAACCTCAGTTTTTGAATAATACTTTACCTAATACATGTGGGTTGTTAGACCCAGATCTCAATGATTAGCATGGAATGTGTCTTTATGAATTGTTGTCCAAAAAGACACCAGGGACTGCAGAGAGCCACCAAGTGCTCTTTGCTTGTTTTGAAGCCTATGTCACAGGATAGAATCTGTGAATTCTATTGGAAACTTAGTTAAAAAATATGTAACAGAATTTTTAGACCTTTGGAAGAAAAATGCTAGTGCTATTTGGTTAAGTTGATAGTAAAACAACCTACTGCATAAAACCTTAGTTTACACCTGCAGACATGGTGCTCTCACTCTTAATCAGAAATACCATAGTTTGTGATTAAAAAGTGATGAGTGCAGAGACTCACACATCTTGGGATGATGGGAATGCAAATTAAGTCCTTGGACCTAAGCAAGATATTCATTTATATGCTTCTAATTTAGACTGAGGCAACAATGCAGAATAGAGCGTGGAAAGAGTGTCAGAATGGAAAGATAATGAGAAGAGGAATGAAATATTATCTTGGAGGCATGGCATAGACAATGCACTTATGATTAGTTGCAGTGACTGCCACAAGTAGGCCTCATAAGCCTGGGCCTGTCAAGAGTCAATCATACATTAGGTCATGTGGCCTTATCTGTTTCTGCTGTACTATGAACTTCTGGAAGATTTGGCTTGAAAGGAAGGCACTCTCTTGAGATGTGTACTCACTAATAAATTTGCTATGTGACAACATGTATCCCCAAGCCATGTTCCAATGAATAGTGAGGACAGAAAGCCATGTATAAACTCAGTGGTCACAATACAAAACAGAAACACAAGACATTTGGAAAGTGACTTAAACTTAGGGATTGGGGTGGATAATAGATAGTGAGAATGACATGAAATAGACTATATTATATATCAGTTTGAACCTGTCTTAAAAATACTTTTTAAACAGAAAATAAGAAGTTCTCCTCACTGTACCTAGTTGCTTCTCACACTGCCAAAAAGGACAACAGAACTGTAAGGGAGTTACCCCATTGAGAATTATCTACAAAGTCTCAGGAGGATGAAAGCATTTATCTAGCACTAGAATGAAAAATTAAGAATATCATTTCTTGCTTTTATATTTCCACCAACTCTTCTAAAATTATCCCATACCTTGAAGTAAGAGACATGATGAAGATATGCAATTTAGATCTGGTCACTTTACAACCTGTATCTTTGGACAGTGCACCCATCAACACTATAAAAACAAATATATCTAGTGAGGGTTGAGAGATACACTAATTGATGAGTATGAACACAGGAACTTAGATGTAAGACTTTTACTGTCCATTCAACAGGATGATTAGTAGCTAATTCTCCTGGGAGACCTATGACCTTGCTAGTCTTTAAATTCAATAACAAAGTTCTTATTTACTCCCATAATATCTGTGCTCATTTTGCACCAATGGGTATACCTTGACAAGCTACCTGTTAGTTCTGACTTCAGGGTTTACAACCCACTAAGGATTACTTTTGTCTCCTGGTAGTATACAAAGCATTATAAAAGTTAACCAGTAAGTGCGAAGTTCCTTGGTCACCTGGTCATCATCAGCTTGACTTTTTCATGTTTTCTGAATCAAGCATGGGTCACCTTCAGCAATAAAGACTTACCACCAACTTCAGGAAAGAAACAAAGAGAAATGCCAATGCTCTGTAATGTTTGGTTGAGCTTTAGAACTCTACTAACCAAAACCTTTACATGATTAGCTTTCACCAAGTGTGGACATTGTGTTTGAAAGCCAGTTTTGTGGAATGATTCTTTCATTAGTAAGTAACTCCATTTAGACTCCATATGTATATTCACAGTAGGATGCTTCCTTATAGGGTGTTCAGACATCATTAGTGCTTAGATAGGAGGGCAGTCTACACTACTTTACTTAATCTTTCCTGTTTTTTTCTTCTCCT
Source organism: Mus caroli (assembly GCF_978045245.1). Taxonomy (NCBI): domain Eukaryota; kingdom Metazoa; phylum Chordata; class Mammalia; order Rodentia; family Muridae; genus Mus; species Mus caroli. The sequence goes on from NW_028227261.1 coordinate 76,430,198, forward strand.
TTCCCTTTTCATACCATCTTCATTCTACCCCCTCTATGCCTTCTCAGTTCTAGTCTCCTGGATTTTATGCATACTCGTTTTAGTTGCTGTGATACAAATGTCATGCCCAAAAGCAAACTGGGAAGAAAAATTTTTTTTTCATCATGCATGGTATAGTGTATAAGTAATGGAAGTCAAGGCAGAAACTCAAGGTAGGAATTGGAGCAGCAATCATGAAAAAATACTGTCTATTATTTCATTCTTCTTGACTTGCTCAGCTACTTTTGTTATACAAAAAAAAAAAAAAAAAAGCCTACATGGAATAGCACTGCCTAACATAGGTTAGACGTCCCACATCTATTATTCACCAGGAAATATTTCTCACAAATGTGTCAAAGGGTAATCTGATAGAGGCAATACCTTAGATGAGGTTCTCTCTTCCCTGACTGTAGTTTGTGTCAACCTGACAAAAAATAACAAGCCCAGAACATTAACTTATACAAATATATGTAAAGATTCAATGATAGCATCCACACATAGAGGACACACTATGCTTATCTTTCTTAGTCTTGGATACCTCATTCAGAATATTTTATTAATTTTCTAATGTATGTCCTTTTAATATACACTATTGTCATATAAAAGCTAGTGTATAATATGGCTCTAATATAATCATCCATAGATCGTAAGTAAAATGCAACTTTCTGCTATATGAATATTTTCCCTTGAAATACATATTACATGTAAATATTACCATCTTTTTTCCTATACATTTCCTGTCATTGACCTTCTAAATATTTTAGGTTTCTGTTGTCTCTGTTTTGTTACATCTGATCTGTAAACAGTTCTTTTGTACAAAAACTTAACTTTGTTTTAGAATCAAAACCATAAAAATTCTACCTTTATATAAGTAGAGGAAAGATATTTAGTCCTGCTTCAATTCTCATTATATTTTTCTTCATGAAATATACACAAATGTTAGAAAATATTAATACTCAATGAATTATGATATTTAAAATAATAAATGTATTAAAATAAAAATTAATTTCTTATTCACAATAATTAAATTTACATAGCTAAAATTAATTCATTGAATCCTGAAAAACAATATTTAACCTATGGAGAATATTTTGCTTCAAAATGATTGAGCATCTTGAAACTAGTTCATAAATCACAACAGTTTTTCCGTGTGTGTGTGTGTGTGTGTGTGTGTGTGTGTGTGTGTGCGCGCGCGTGTGTGTGTGCATGTATGTATGTGTATGTGTGTGTGTATGTGTGTGTGTTTATGTGTGTGTGTGTATGTGTCTGTGACTGTGTGTGTGTTTATGTGTGAGTGTGTGTGTGTGCATGTATGTGTGTGTATGTATGACTATGTATGTGTGTATGTGTCTCTGACTGTGTGTGTGTTTATTTGTGAGCGTGTGTGTGCATGTATGTGTGTGTATGTATGAGTATGTATGTGTGTATGTGTATGTGTGAGTGTGTGTGTGTATGTGTGTGAGTGTGTGTGTGTGTGTGTGTGTGTGTTTCACTAAAGCCTTTTATTTTAAGTAAAAATGCAAATCTCCTTGTACCTTGAGTCAGAGTTTCAGGTGTGTTGCTGGTCGAGACAATCGGAAAAATAGTGTATTTGTTCATACACTATTTGTGGCAGACCAATGTAAGAAGGGGTTCCTCTTTTAATGACCCAAGAAAAAGCTCCATTTCTCCTGCTATGGTCTAGTATCTAGCTTTAAACTGTCTTGGTGAAATTTCAGAGAACCTTTTCCTGTTGTGGCTCACAGCACTCAAGCATCAAGAGTTGATTACACATTTTACTGGCCACATCAGACAGAATTTTTTAAATTGAGAATTAGGCTTGATCTTTAAATTTTTTATTTTTCTTCGGGTTTTTATACTAATTTAACACATTCAACTCTTTTATGTTTTGGCTACTTAACAAATTCTATTCACCATTTCACTTTAATTAAAATTTCTTGGTGAAATTATGGTAATTCTAATTTAAAATTTGCTGACATAAAATGAGACAAAGCAGAAGTTATGCCTACTTGGTTCTGGACTTTCTGTTCTTCATGGACAATGAAGAACTACCAATAAATTAATTTTAAATATGGCATTTTGCTTCCTTTTGGCAAAATAAATAATTGCACACTTATGAATAATATCCCAGCTGCTCCCAATTGGGATAAGTATATTGTTATTATTCAGATAGATAAATCTTTATTTATGCATGAAAACAAAGTTACTGAATATAAATAACAATTATTTCCAATTATTCTGTAATTTTCCTAATATATTTTTGTGCATAAAAATAGCATATTTCTTCAAGGCACATCACTTCAGATCTATGAAAACATTCTTAATTTAATTTCTTAAAAATACCCTCAGAAAATTATTGCAATACAAAATATTAAATAATAGAAAATTAAATTTACCTTTGTATAATTATTCTAAAATTACCTTTAATTTTTATCTCGTTTTTATAATGAATATCAAAGACAGTTCTCCTATCTACCATGAGTTGAACACTTTAAAAGCATTTAATATACACCTAAATTTTATTTTATATTTAAGATTATAATTCTGGACAAATGGACAAATGCTAATGCTCTAAAATAAGTGAGAACTGATATAAAAGCAGAGAGATTCAGGCACAAAATGCATAAACATTTCTTGTTTCCCAGGGAGTTTGTATTTCAAATGATATGATTTGGGGAATTATAAAAAAAAATCTTTATACACTTTTATAGTACAATAACTACAATGTAGACACTTACCTAAATCTCTGTAATTTTTTTCTCTTGCTATTTGAGTTTTACTTATAGGACATTGCCACCTGAAATGGAAACTTTCTCTGAGGGTAACAGATGGCTCCTTTATCTTCCAACTAGCTCACATATGCAGTTCATGGGATTTTTTGATTACCTGAGAAATAGTAGCTTCATCTCATTACTTAAATAAGTCTCAAAAGGTATGAATTTCCAACCTACATTGGGTACTTTGTCTTATGTGTTAGTTTAATACACCAAAATCACCATTGTAGTCTGTCTCTTTTCCCCACGCCTGTATTCATTGCAGATGACTGAAAAGCAAAGCATTCCTTCTCTACCCACCTGGAAACTGAGGTACAAAGAACAAGTAGCTTGTGTGTAAAGTTAGAAGAAAGTATGTAGGTGGCATATTTCTATTCTTTCTATTCTACCTTGAGTTAACATTTTGCATTGTTTCATAGAAGTAATAATGTATCCATCAAAGGAGAAGTACAGGAGAAAAAATAATTAAGCAAGAATTAAACAGAAATGGTGTAAGATTGTGATGACATGACCAGTTATATTATACCCAATCAAGCAAGTCCAAATTCTAGTCTGCTACATGACAAAATAAAACAGCAACAACAGGAAAATCAACAAATAAGCAAAGCAGACATATCTCCTCATATAATTCCAAGTTAAAGACTAAGTCTTAAAATGCACAATTTCCACAAAGTGCCATGTAGGCTTTTATCGTTTCTGTTGATATATTTTCTAGATCATTTCCTGTGGTTCTAAAAGCCAAGCAGAAGGCCTGTACCTTGTCCTCCACAGCCTCATAACCACCTTTATTCCTAATTCTTGAGAACCATGTCTGTTTCATTTATTATGGCATGATTAACTCTGAGAAGTATGGTAAGTATATGCCAGAGAAGGAGAGATTGAAAGTAAATCACCAGATGAGAGAACAGGTCAGTGTCAGGCCAATAGAAGTCATGAACATGTGGGGATCAAGGGACTACCAATGTCCCAAGGCAGGAACCATAGTGAGATGTGCTACCAAAGTCAATCAAGAAAAAGCCCCACAGGTCAATCAACTGGCATTTTCTCTATTGAGGTTCTCTTTTCCCAAAGAACTCTAGATTTTGTCAAGTTAACAAAAAACTAGATAGCACATTTTCAAAAAGGGATGTATACATATACAAATTCAGTTTTGCTTACACTATAATTTTGAAAACATTTCATATAATTATTCTGTTACAAATATTTAACTTTGTTAATATTTCTGATAAAGAAAACTCTGAAAGCTGAATACATTTATAAGGAAATTTTGTTTGTGACTTAATGAAATTGATAGTATATTTATATGTAGTACAGATATGTGATTATAAACACCTATGAAGTATTATTTTATTATTTTACTTTATAATGAATCAATGTGTCTGTTAATTATTTGTAGCTTTTTGTTTCATTATTAAATTATTAAAAGAATTTACTTGAAATTATTAAAACAATTTACTTGAAATTATTTTTGTTTTCCCTATTATTTTTGGTTTGTCTTCACATGTATACTTTTTGTCTAAGTATGTTTAATTATCATATCAATTAATTAAAAATATCTACATAAGATTGTTAAGTAGATTTTTCTGATATCTTGTGGGACTTAGAACAAGTGATCTTTTAAAATATAATTTTAGATAATTAAACATCTATAATTTTACTGTAATGGAATCATATTGTTCTGTGCTTAATAAATTAAATTTGATATTAAACCTCATATCCATTTCCATTTAGTTTAAATATAGCATTTTCCACTATTCAATTGAGTTTATGTATTAGAGTTTTTTTTCTATTTACATAATCTGAAACAGATATTATGGACAGTTCCACATACCAATGCCTTTTTTAATAATATTCTGTTTTTTTCATATTTATCAGAAATAATGATGCAGTATTTATAGGCTCCTCACTGACTACATCAGCCTACCTTCTGAAAACAAGAATAGTAGGTTTTGCAATGGCAGTCACAGACTTGCATAGCCCTTTCAAATGCATTCTACTTAAGGGACAGCCCTTTACAAAGTTTACACTGTGGATGCTCTCTTTTTAAATTTTGGTCAAAGGTTCTGTATGATGGAGTGATGTCTTTATCTCTCCACTGGAAGTCCTGCATGGCTACAAGTTTCATTCCCCACTGCTAACAATATCAGCTACAGTCACCCTCATAAACTCCTGGAGCCTGCCTCATTAGAGGTCTCTGAGATGTCCTAGAAATGGCCCCTTCTCTCAAGCCATAGATTTCCATTCACTTTTCTAGCCCTCCATACACCCTAGCCCCCAATCCTCACACCAATCACCATGCCCATTCCCCTCCAAATCCCCTCTCCCATTAAGTTCCCTTCCTCAATTAACCTCCAGTGACTATTATATTTCCACTTCTGAGTGATATTCAAACATCCTCCCTTGGGATTTCCTTGTTATTTAACTTCTCTGAGTCTGTTGACTATAACATTTGTATACTGTATTTTATGGTTAATATCCACTTATAAGTGAGTACATACCATCCATGTCCTTTTAGGTTTGGGTTATCTCCCTTAGAATTCTCTTTTCTAGTTCCATCCATTTGTCTGCAAATTTCATATTGTCCTTGTTTCTAACAGCCAAGGAGAAATTCATTATGTAAATGAACCACCATTTCTTTATTCAGTTTTTCAGTTGAGGGACATCTGGGTTGTTTCTACTTTCTGGCTATTATAAATAAAGCTGTTACAAACATAGAACAAGTGTCTTTTTTGTATTGTGGAACATCTTTTAGGTATATATCCAAGAATGGTATAGCTGGGTCTTGAGAGAGAACTATTCCCAATTTTCTGAAAAAATGCCAAATTGATTTCTAGAGTGATTATACAAGTTTGAACTCCACCCCCCCCCAGTAAGAGAGGAGTGTTACCCTTGCTCCAAATACTTGCTAGCATATGCTGATAGTTGAGATTTTGATCTTATATAGTCTGATGGGTGAAAGGTTGAATGTCAGTCATTTTGACTTCTATTTCCCTTATGGCTAAGGACATTGTGCATTTCACTTTTAAATTATTTTTATTCTTTAACCTTTTTCTTAAACAGTCAATTCTTTATCCCTCTTCCAGTCTGCCCTCTGACTATTCCATATCCCATACCTTTTTCTCCCCACTATCTCCAAGATAATGTTGCCAGCCCCCACTTCCCTACCCCTACACCACCAGACCTCCCCTCTCCCTGGGGCTTCAAGTCTCTTGAGGAATAGGCACATTTTCTCTCATTGTGTTAAGACCTGACAGTCTCTGCTGTATATGTCTTGGAGTTCTCATATCAGCTGGTTTATGCTGCCTGGTTGGTGGTTCAATGTCTGAGCAATCTTGTGGGTCCAGGTTAGTTGAGACTGCTGGTCCTCCTATAGGGTTACCCTTCTTCTCAGGTTCTCCCAGCTTTTCCTTAATTTGACCACAGCGATCATCAGCTTCTGTCCATTGGTTGAGTGTAAATATCTACATCTGATCCTTTCAGTTGTTTGATGGGTCTTTTGGAGGACAGTCATACTAGACTCCTATTTGTAAGCACACCATAGTATCAGTAATAGTGTCAGGCCTTGGAGCCTACCCTTTAGCTGGATTCTAATTTGGACCTGTAACTGGATTTCCTTTTCTTCAGTCTCTTCTCCTCTTCTCCAATTTTGCCCTTGCAGTTCTTTCAGACAGGAACAATTCTGGGTCAGAGTTTTTGACTGTAGGATGGCATCCCCATCCCTCCACTTGATGCCATGTCTTTCTACTGGAGGTGGACTCTACAAGTTCCCTATCCCCACTGTAAAATATTTCAGCTGTGGTTTCTCCCTTTGAGTCCTGAGAATCTGTCACTTCCCAGGTCTCTGGTATATTATAGAGGGTTCCCCCAACTACCCTACAGAGGTTGCCTATCTCAAGTCTTTCTGCTGGCCCTCAGGGTTACAGTCATGTCCCTACCCCAATACCTGATCATAATCTTCTCTTCTCTTCCCTGTTCCCTTTACCACCAAGGTCCTTCCCTCCCTCTCCCCCAGCACTTTGATTCCTTTGTCTTCCTCCCAAGTGGGATTGAGGCATCCTCACTTGGGCAGCTTCAGCTTGACTTGAAGGATGCTCACACTTTACATATCTATTCAATATAGTACTCAAAGTTCTAGCTAGAGCAAGAAGACAAAAAGGAGATCAAGGGGATGTAAACTGGCAAAGAAGAAGTCAAGGTATCACTATTTCTAGATGACATGATAGCATACATAAGTGATCCCAAAAATTCTACCAAACAGTTTCTCCAGTTGATAAATAACATCAGCAAAGTAGCTGGATACAAAGTTAACTCAAATAAATCAGTAGCCTTCCTTTATACAAATGGTAGATGGGCTGAGGAAGAAATTAGGGAAACAACATCCTTCTCAATAGCCACAAAAATTATAATATATCTTGGGGTAACTATAACCAAACATGTGAAAAATCTGTTTGACAAGAACTTCAAGTCTTTCAAGAAAGAAATCAAAGAAGACCTCAGAAAATGGAGAGATTCCCCATGCTCATGGATAGGCAGGATTAACATAGTAAAATTGAACATCCACCAAAAGTATTATACAGATTAGGTGCAATCCCCATCAAAATCCCAACACAATTCTTCAAAGACATGGAAAAAGAAATTCTCAAATTCATCTGTAAAAGCAAACAAAACAAACAAACAAACAACAAAAAAAAACAAAACAAAAAAACAGAATAGCAAAGACATTTAGCATTTCTTTTTTTTTCTTTTTTTTTTTTTACAGTCCAGACTTTATCCCTTTCCCAGTCAATCCTCTCTCTGTTCAACATCCCACATCTCCCCACCCCCAGCCTCAACTCCTGTCTCCAAGAGGATGTCCCCACCCCAGCCCCTACTCCACCAGACCTTGCCACACCCTGGGGCTCCAAGTCTCTCCAGGATTAGGTGCATCTTCTCTGACTAAGTCCAGACTGGGCAGTCCTCTGCTGTATGTGTATTGGGGGCCTCATATCAGCTGATGAATGCTGCCTGGTTGGTGGCTCAGTGTCTGAGAGATCCTGGGGGTCCAGGTTAGTTGAGACTGCTGGTCTTCTTCTAGGGTCGCCCTCCTCCTCAACTTCTTCCAGCTTTTCCCTAATTCAACCACAGGGGCCACCAACATGGCACTCACTAACTCACCAATAAGTGGATATCAGACACAAAAGTACAGAATACCCAGGATAGAATCCACAGAACTCAAGAAGGCTAACAAGCTGAAGGGCCAAGTGAGGACGCCTCAATCCCTCTTGGGAGGAGAAGAAAGCAATCACAGGAGGGGAGTTGGGGAGGGAGGAAGGGACCAAAGCTGTAATTTTAACAACTGTTTTTGCTATCACCAACTATAGGAATCAAACAGACTTTTTGGTTGAATTGAGTTTTTGTCATGGCTGTCTCTTGGGGTTTGATTGTGAAGTGCCCTTCATAGGCTCTTGTATTTGCACACTTGGTCTCCAGGTGATGGTGTTGTTTGAGAGGACTGTGAAGCCTTGGGGAGGTGGAACCTTGCTTGCTACAGGAAGTAGGTCACTGGGGATGTCCGTAAAGTTTTACAGCCTGGCCCCACTTCCCATTCTTGCTCTGCTTCATGGCTGTGGGTGATAGTGCACCCATCCAGCCTCTGACTCCTCTGCCCGGCCTTCCCTGTTCTGATGGATTGTATTTCCTGAGAGTGAACACCGCAGTAGATCCTCCTTCCTTAAGTAATACGCCATCCATGTACTGATGTTGTTTTTCCAATGACAGAAGATATTCAGTTTTACCTCAAACGGTCAGAGGACTAACTGTGGGGAGAGGTTGACTCCGTCCTCTCTGAATGAAGAGAGAGAATCTCACAGCTCCTGGCAATCTTTGAGAGGTCTCTCCTTATAGAGGCTTGGAAAAAAAATCTAAAGCCTTGGAACCAACAGACTTTTTGGCTGAAACAAATTCTTGTCATGGTTATCTCTTGTGGTTTGAATGGGAAATGTCCTTCATATGCTCTTTTATTTGAATGCTTTGTCTCCAGTTGATGCTGTTGTATTCCTGTGTAAAAAACAAATGCAGTTTTTTTTAAATATTTTTTATTACGTATTTTCCTCAATTATATTTTCAATGATATCCCAAAAGTCCCCCATACCCAAGTGATTCTGTACCATTAGAAATTCTTCTGTTGAGAATTCTCTGATTATTTCTGTACCCCATTTTAAATTGGGTTATTTGGTTCATTATTCTATAATGTCTTGAGTTTTGCATACATACATATGTATGTATATATATATATATATATATATATATATATATATATATATATCCAAGTTTACAGGTATATTTCAATACCCTTGACTTACATGGAGTCAGTGTAGTAGTTCATTAAAGGCTGTAAACTAATCTGCAACATATTCCAACTATATTAACATGGGCAGATTTGTCCATACATGTTTCTTGTTCCATAGCCTATTAAAACATTCAGGAAATGGAAGCAGGCTAGATGTTCATCAACTTTTAAATGGATAATGAATATGTGGTACATTTACACAATGGAATAATCAGTCATCTCTTAAAGAAAATAAAGATTATTAAATGTCCAAGTAAATGGATAGATCTATAAAAATTTGGCTAAGTTAGGTAACTCAGATCCAGACAGATAAATGTTATCTTTTCTCTCTTTATTTTGATGTTACCTTTGTCTGTTCTCCTATATGTGAATACTTAAAAGGGTAAGGAAATTAGTAAGTGGCCATACATCCACAAGAGCAGATATACAGTAGTCTACAGGTTTGAAGAGAAATAATTGAATAGAAAGGAATATATTATGGTGAGAAAAGTAAGAGTAGAGTAGTACAGTTAAAAGCAAAGGCCACTTGAAAAGTCTACATGAACATATACTACTTCCTAAAATATATACATACAGATATTTAAAACAGTTTAAATATAGCAATGTACAAAGTGCCAATTAGACAACACTGGGGAAAAGATTAACAATTCCAGTATCAGAAATGGTTTATGTTTTTGTGAGCATCAGCTCTATTGCTCCATGTTTAATGAAAAAAGTATATTATCTTCCATAGTAAGTTCTTATCAGCAGTTTATGGAGGACAAGCAAAGACATTGGCAATCGTCTGTAATGTTTGGGTGACCTATGGGACCCTTTATGTCAACAACAACCTATAGTAGATGGATTACATGTCTGGGAAGGCTCCACTCCCAAGTGTAGTTAGATGAACCAAACTAGACTCAAAGGGAGAAAAATAGATGAGGGAGAGGAAGAAAGGAAACACTTGGAATGACATTGGTGTGCTGGTTTAATTTATGTTAAATTGACCCAAGGTAGAGACATTTCTGGGAACAAAGACTCAACTGAGAAAATGGCTTCATAACCTTGGCCTATAGGCAAGTCTGGAGAGTATTTTCTTTCTTTTTTTTTTTTTTCTTTTTTTGATTTTTAATATTTTTATTACATATTTTCCTCAATTACATTTCCAATGCTATCCCAAAAGTCCCCCATACCCTTTCCCCCCACTCCACTACCCACCCACTCCCACTTTTTGGCCCTAGTATTCCCCTGTACTGGGACATATAAAGTTTGCAAGTCCAATGGGACTCTCTTTCCAGTGATGGCCGATTAGGCCATCTTTTGATCATATTCAGCTAGAGACAAAAGCTCCGGGTACTGGTTAGTTCATAATGTTGTTCCATCTATAGGGTTGCAGATACCTTTAGCTTCTTGGATACTTTCTCTAGCTCATCCATTGGGGGCCCTGTGATTCATACAATAGTTGACTGTGAGCATCCACTTCTGTGTTTGTTGGCCCCGGCATAGTATCACAAGAGACAGCTATATCTGGGTCTTTCAGCAAAATCTTGATGGTGTATGCAATGGTCAGCGTTTGGAAGCTGATTATGGGATGGATCCCCGTATATGGCAGTCTCTAGATGGTCCATTCCTTCGTCACAGCTCCAAAATTTGTCTCTGTAACTAATTCCATGGGTGTTTTGTTCCCAATTCTAAGAAGGGGCAAAGTGTCCACACTTTGGTCTTCGTTCTTCTTGAGTTTCATGCGTTTAGCAAATTGTATCTTATATCCTGGGTATCCTAAGTTTCTGGGCTAATGTCCACTTATCAGTGAGTACATATTGTGTGAGTTCCTTTGTGATTGGGTTACCTCACTCAGGATGATGCCCTCCAGGTCCATCCATTTGCCTAAGAATTTCATAAATTCATTCCTTTTAATAGCTGAGTAGTAGTCCATTGTGTAAATGCATCACATTTTCTGTATCCATTCCTCTGTTGAGGGGCATCTGGGTTCTTTCCAGCTTCTGGCTATTATAAATAAGGCTGCTATGAACATAGTGGTGTATGTGTCCTTCTTACTGGTACCTTGGCGTGACTCTAACTAAGGAAGTGAAAGATCTGTATGATAAGAACTTCAAGTCTCTGAAGAAAGAAATTAAAGAAGATCTCAGAAGATGGAAAGATCTCCCATGCTCATGGATTGACAGGATCAATAGAGTAAAAATGGCTATCTTGCCAAAAGCAATCTACAGATTCAATGCAATCCCCATCAAAATTCCAACTCATTTCTTTAACGAATTAGAAAAGACAAATAGACCAATGGAATAGAATTGAAGACCCAGAAATGAACCCACACACCTATGGTCACTTGATCTTCGAAAAGGGAGCTAAAAACATCCAGTGGAAGAAAGACAGCATTTTCAACAAATGGTGCTGGAACAACTGGTTGTTAACATGTAGAAGAATGTGAATCGATCCATTCCTATCTCCTTGTAATAAGGTCAAGTCTAAATGGATCAAGGAACTTCACATAAAACCAGAGACACTGAAACTTATAGAGGAGAAAGTAGGGAAAAGCCTTGAAGATATGGGCACAGGGGAAAAATTCTTGAATAGAACAGCAATGGCTTGTGCTGTAAGATCGAGAATTGACAAGTGGGACCTCATGAAACTGCAAAGCTTCTGCAAGGCAAAAAACACCATCAATAAGACAAAAAAAAACCACCAACAGATTGGGAAAAGATCTTTACCTATCCTAAATCAGATAAGGGACTAATATCCAATATATATAAAGAACACAAGAAGGTGAACTCCAGAAAGTCAAATAACCCCATTAAAAAATGGGGCTCAGAACTGAACAAAGAATTCTCACCTGAGGAATACCGAATGGCAGAGAAGTACCTGAAAAAATGTTCAACATACTTAATCATCAGGGAAATGCAAATCAAAACAACCCTAGATTCCACCTCACACCAGTCAGAATGGCTAAGATCAAAAATTCAGGTGACAGCAGATGCTGGCGAGGATGTGGAGAAAGAGGAACACTCCTCCATTGTTGGTGGGATTGCAAGCTTGTACAATCACTCTGGAAATCAGTCTGGCGGTTCCTCAGAAAATTGGACATAGTACTATCGGAGGATCCAGCAATACCTCTCCTGGGCATATATCCAGAAGATGTCCCAACCGCTAAGAAGGACACATGCTCCACTATGTTCATAGCAGCCCTATTTATAGTAGCCAGAAGCTGGAAAGAACCCAGATGCCCCTCAACAGAGGAATGGATACAGAAATTATGGTACATTTACACAATGGAGTACTACTCAGCTATTAAAAAGAATGAATTTAAGAAATTCCTAGCCAAATGGATGGACCTGGAGGGCATCATCTTGAGTGAGATAACACAATCACAAAGGTACTCACACAATATGTATTCACTGATAAGTGGATATTAGCCCAAAACTTAGGATACCCAAGATATAAGATCCAATTTGCTAAACGCATGAAACTCAAGAAGAATGAAGACCAAAATGTGGACAATATGCCTCTTCTTAGAATTGGGAACAAAACACCCATGGAAGGAGTTACAGAGACAAAGTTTGAGCTGTGATGAAAGGATGGACCATCTAGAGACTACCGTACCCAGGGATCCATTCCATAATCAGCTTCTAAACGCTGACACCATTGCATACACTAGCAAGATTTTGCTGAAAGGACCCAAATATAGCTGTCTCTTGTGAGACTATGCCGGGGCCTAGCAAACACAGAAGTGGATGCTCATAGTCAGCTATTGGATGGATCACAGGGCTCCCAATGGAGAAGCTAGAGAAAGTACCCAAGGAGCTAAAGGGATCTGCAACGCTATAGTTGGAACAACATGATGAACTAACCAGTACCCCGGAGCTCTTGTCTCTAGCTGCATATGTATGGAGAGATGGCCTAGTCGGCCATCACTGGAAAGAGAGGCCCATTGGACTTGCAAACTTTATATGCCCCAATATAGGGGAATGCCAGGGCCAAAAGAATGAGAATGGGTGGGTAGGGAAGTAGGGGGCAGTATGGGGGACTTTTGGGATAGCATTGGAAATGTAATTGAGGAAAATTTGTAATAAAAAATATTAAAAATTAAAAAAATAAAAAAATTAAAATAGTACTTAACTTGGCAAAAAATAAATAAATAAATAAATAAGGCTGCTATGAAAAAAAATAGAAAGGGCAATCGGCAGATTCATCTGGAATAACAAAAAAACCTAGGATAGCAAAAACTCTTCTCAAGGATACAAGAACCTCTGGTGAAATCATGATGCCTGACCTAAAGCTGTACTACAGAGCAATTGTGATAAAAAACTGCATGGTACTGGTATAGCGACAGACAAGTAGACCAATGGAAGAGAATTGAAGACCCAGATATGAACCCACACACCTATGGTCACTTGATCTTTGACAAGGGAGCTAAAACCATCCAGTGGAAAAAAGACATCATTTTCAACAAATGGTGCTGGTACAACTGGTGGTTATCATGTAGAAGAATGTGAATTGATCCATTCCTATTTCCTTGTACTAAGGTCAAATCTAAGTGGATTAAGGAAGTCCACCTAAAACCAGACACACTGAAACTTATAGAGGAGAAAATACGGAAAAGCCTCAAAAATATGGGTACAGGGGAAAAATTCCTGAATAGAACATCAATGGCTTGTGCTGTAAGATTGAGAATCTACAAATGGGACCTCATAAAGTTGCAAAGCTTCTGCAAGGCAAAAGACACCGCCAATAAGACAAAAAGACCACCAACGGATTGGTAAAGGGTCTTTACCTATCCTAATTCAGATAAGGGACTAGTATCCAATATATATATATATATATACAATATACATACAGTATACAATATATATATATATATATAGAACTCAATTAGGTGGGCTCCAGAAAATCAAATAACCCCATTAAAAATGGGGCTCAGAGCTAAACAAAGAATTCTCACCTGAGGAATACCGAATGGCTGAGAAGCACCTGAAAAAATGTTCAACATCCTTAATCATCAGGGAAATGCAAATCAAAACCACCCTGAAATTCCACCTCACACCAGTCACAATGGCTAAGCTCAAAAAATTCAGATGACAGCAGATGCTGGCGAGGATGTGAAGAAAGAGGAACACTCCTCCATTGTTGGTGGGATTGCAAGCTTATACAACCACTCTGGAAATCAGTCTGGCGGTTCCTCAGAAAATTGGACATAGTACTACCAGAGGATCCTGCAATACCTCTCCTGGGCATATATCCTAAATAAATTATTTTAATTGGATATTTTATCTATTTACATTTCAAATGTTATCCCCTTTCCTGGAATCCCCTTTGAAAATCCTCTATCCCATTCCTCCTTACCCTGCTTCTGTGAAGGTGCACGAATCTTCCATAGATTTGGGCATCTTAATATAACATAGTATTGGTTTACATGTCTCATTTATTTTAAAAAATCAAAAAATAAACATTAAGGCAACAGTCATTCAATTTACATCTCAGTACAAAACCAAATCCTTAATTTATTACTAAACAAAAACAAAAACTGGTCCAGCCTCTAGTACTAGAGCATCTGGAGGATGAATGGCATTTTTTCTTCTTTTCAAATAAAATATAAAATTAGATTTCAATTTCCATCAACTCCATTTATTAATTTATCTAGTCTCAAATTGGCCAGTCTTGTAATGAATTCCTTTTCTTTATAAAAGAGTAAAATCTTAATGTTTGTTTTTGAGAGAATAATATTGATGGCAATGTTTTTGTTAATATGTAAAATCATTGGGGACTTGTAAAGAGTATATTGGTATATTGGTGCTACTAGTATGGAAACAAAATTTGTAAGTTACATAAAAAATAAAAAGAGCTCATTATTTGACACACATTTTTATTCATAAGCTATTCTATAAAACTTTTGCTTAATTAACTTGTCAAATTGGTTCCACAAAAATAGGTAGATGGTAGATCACATTTGAAAATCTAGAAAATCTAGACTGGCTCAGGAGTTGACAGTCATCCCCAGGCCTTACACTATTACTGAGGCTGTGGAACTCTCAAAAAAGAAAAGGAATTATCATGACTGCCCTCCCAAAGACACAACATTCAGATGAAAGAGTCAGATACATATATTTGCACTCAACCAATGGACAAAAGGAGCTGACCCCTGTTGTTGAACTAGGGAAGGCTAAAAGGAGCTGAGGAGAAGTGCGATCTTGTAGGAGGACCAGCAGTTTCAATTAATTTTGACCCCTGAGATCTTTCAAACACTGAACCACCAAACAGCCAGCATACACCAGCTGATATGAGGCCCCCAAAACAGATAGAGTAGAAGACTTCTGGGTTTGTGTTCATTCAGTGATGATGCACCTAACTGTCAAGAGACTGGAGGCTCCAGGGTGTTTAGAGGTCAGGTAAGGTGGGGGGTGGGAACATCCAGGTGGAAAGGGGTTGTGGTGAGGAGGATGTTTGTGAAGTAGAGCAGACAGCAGATTGAATGGGGGGGTGCAGGAGATAGAATATGGAGTGTAAAAAGTAAATTAAAATATAATTAAATTTATTAAAATAAAAGCTGACTCAACACAGAGTTTAAAATTGGCACAAGTGGTCATAGCTCACAATTGTTAATCCTTTCCATCAAATAATATGTGGGTTTGAATGCAGACTTGGGGATCAATGTGGAAGAAAAGAACTTTGTTAAAATGCAGGCACAAAATGACAAAATGGCAAAGATGATTTCATGTAACAATTAAATAAATGCTAAGAGTGAGCAAATTGGCTTGAGGATAATTTATCTTCCAGATCAGTTTCTGACTTAATGGTTTTAGTCACTAGAAAATATGTCCAGCTTTAGTTCTTCTCAATCAAGAACATAATATTGTATTGGATTGCTATTACCTTAGAACTCAACACAGTAGGCCTTTCCTTCCTCAGAAACATCATCTGATAATGCAATGCTTTTGTGTAACAGTGTTTTCTATATGTTAGGACATTAACAACATTGTCTCTTTGGAAAAAATGAGTAAATTATGACTTTTTTCAATATAAAGTAAAATTCATACATACACACAGAGCAAATTAAGAGGGTTGAGTATTTGCCTCAGCTTCTGCAGTGAGCTTGCACAAGAGAAAACTCTGATCACATTCCTAGATGGTAAAATACTCAGCAAATAAGTCAGCAAATAAGCATAATTTGTTACAAAACAACCAAAATGCTTTGTAAATGTATATACCACAATTCGTATTTGTGAAAAGTTATTTCAGGACAAAAGTTTTTCTTCTATATTTTTGAGGGGGAAAAAAAGAACTTTGTTCTTTTGAAGCATGTATAATCTGCCTCTAAAACCTGAGAAGACAGTATTTATATAAGAACCACCAAGTGACTGCTGCTTACTGAATATTAGTTTTTGCCCTTCGGGGATTGTTGCTTTTTACTCAAAATAATATTTATTCCAAATACTACACTAGATTCTTTTTTCTACTTTCAAATTGAATTTGAGAGGAATTCCTATCTCAGATCATCAGAATGACTTCTAGGTTAAAAGGAGCCTTGAGATTCAGGATAGACCAAGGAACTCAAGGAAACAATGTGACTTCAGAGGAAAATGGTTCAAATAATGAACTGACTGCAATAAGGACAGTAAGAGAACTGCATAAGGCTCACCAGAGAAAACAGCCTGTGGTAATGAAAGTACTTTGTCTATTGCTACAGAACTGCTCAGTGACATCTCAGAAATATGTGCCCTCATCGGCCATAACAAGGTCAAGGAACACATGCTACAAAGAAGACGAAACATCTCAACTAAGTTTTTCTTAAAAAAAAAAAAAAGAAAGAAAAAAATGCACAAACATTAAAGAATATATAGAAAACAAGAAGTTTTCAAAAAGATATTAAACCTTTCAAAAATCTGGGTTAGTGGACTTTTTCAATTACAATGTAATAATAGTGTGTTTGGAACTTGCCTTCAGTGAAGAATCCAGCTATAAACATCCAGGCTTATCTTTTTATGTCTTCCAAGTTAAGATTCAAACAAATAAAAGCATGTGCTTACAATCAGAAATATATTTTTGCATGTCTACCACTCCTGGTATTGTCTGATAGAGACGATGTTTAAAATTATAATGTGTCCATTTTCTTATTTGTACACACTTAAAAATATGTAAACAAATATAATATCAGAGTTTTACCTCCATGGAAAGTATTTATCATACAAAGAAACCCTGAGTTTCAATATGCTGTTGCTGAGAAAGGAGATAGATGCTTATCTTCTAACTTACATTAGCAAAGATAGACTACAAGCATGCACATAATTGGCATGGGAAAAACAGTATGGACAGATGCCAATGTTCAGAAGCAATGGCATCCTTAGTGTCCTCCCTAAGATAAGAGTGGGAAGCTACATGTGTAAAACCACAAGCTACTTCAAGTGCCCGCAGTCCCAGGAATTAATATATATATATATATATATATATATATATATTACTGTACTACAAATAGTACATATATACTATATTTGTATATACTATATTTGTAATATAGTAATCATTTTGTTTAATTATTTTCCATGGGAAATATTTGTTGAGAAATCACTTGATTGTTTCATTGTATATTTACCATCCTAATTCCAGAATATTAAAGTGTAAATACCTAAAATCAAGCAATTTTATTATCTGAGCAAATATGTCTTAAATTATCTTATTTTGGAGAGTGTCTGGTTTTTTTTCTAGTTTTGTTAATTCATTTATTAAAATAGCACATTCTGAAACATCATCACCCCTCATAGACTGCTAAAAGTGACCACGTGCTTTAACTGACAAATAAAAATCATCATAGATTTAGATAATCTCATTGCACAGTGAAATTCAGTCCTGCTGCCTTATCTTGGGAGAAGCCACTGTTATGGACATGAAATCAATTTAATATGTTCAATTTACATGAAAGGAACAGTGACATTTTAGTTTCATGTAGTAGAGTACATATATAATATGAATGATGAATGCATAGGAATTTTTGGATTTCTAGAACATTAAACCCGTGAGGCCTCTTTACTTGTGCATTTATAAATATAAAAGATGTTCAGATTAGATGATTTTAGCCTTGCTTATATCCATCTGATCTTGCATGCAGTCATAAGCAGCATTTAAATTGATATCCTGGTGGTAACATCATGTAGCTCTGTTCATTTTCTCATGTTAACTACAAGTTCAATGAATTCTGACATTTGGATGAGCTCCACTGATTTTCACTTTGATCTATTTTAAGATCTGGTGAAATATTGAAGTTATGAGCCCTAAGCAAAGAAACTGCAATAATCATCCTTAAAGACTTCACAGCAGTCCAGTTTGGACTTTAGAATACTCTACACTACCTTCTGTTTGATCAAAGAAAGAAGAGACTTTTAGAACCCTACTTTATAAATTAGAGGAGGGGAGAGTGAATATAAGAATGCAAATCAGAGAAAAGCTAATATGAGTTTATTCCCTTATTCCACTGTGTGGATGAATTTCCTACAGTAGGGAACTGAAGTTCTCAAGTTGTCAGGTTTGATGATTTTCAACATTTCTGGTGAACTAACTTGCTGGATTTCATTTAAATAAACAGAATATCAAAACAGGGAATCTTATGAATTGGCACCAAAATCATGGCTTGCTTCTGGAAATCTGACAGAGTAGCCATGTGATGAAAAACAACAGACAGAAACATAGGCAGGAGCTTCTGCTCCAATCCAATTGTGCGCGGGACCTGAGACTGCATTAGTTAGAGAAGCAGAAACCGGCCTGAGTAGGGCCACAGGCCTCATCCGGCCGGATCAGCTCGGGGTAGCTGGAGCACAGGGTTGCCTGACACCCGCCAGCTACCCACGACCCCCGCCGCAGGATTTTGGGACTGCTGGTGAGTGGAACACAGCTTCTGCTCCAGTCCAATCACGCGGGACCTGACACTGCTCTGATCGGGGAGAGAGAAATCCGGCCTACATAGGGCCACAAGCCTCTTCCGGTCAGAAAAGCACCTGGGCAGCTGGGGTGCAGGGTCGGCTGACACTCACCAGCTACCCACAACACCCACCACAGGATCTTAAGACTTCTGGTGAGTGGAACACAGCTTCTGCTCCAATCCAATTGCGCGTGGGACCTGAGACTGCATTAGTTAGGGAAGCAGAAAACCGGCGTGAGTAGGACCACAGGCCTCTTCCAGCTGGACCAGCACCAGGGTACTGCCAGCTACCCACGACCCCCGCCACAGGATTTTGAGACTGCTGGTGAGTGGAACACAGCTTCTGCTCCAATCTTTAAAAAGTGACAATGACAACAACTAACCCCAGAGATTACCAGATGGCGAAAGGTAAAGGTAATAATCTTACTAACAGAAACCAAGACCACTCACCATCATCAGAATCCAGCACTCCCACGTCGCCCAGTCCAGGGCACCCCAACACACCGGAAAAGCTAGACACGGATCTAAAATCATATCTCCTGATGATGGTAGAGGACTTCAAGAAGGACTTTAATAACACACTTAAAGAAATACAAAGGAACACTGGTAAACAGGTAGAAGACAATAAAGAGGAAACACAAAAATCCCTTAAAGAATTGCAGGAGAACACTGCTAAAGAGTTACAAATCCTTAAAGAAAAACAGGATAACCTAATCAAACAGGTAGAAGTCCTTAATGAAAAACAGGAAAACACATCCAAACAGATGATGGAAATGAACAAAACCATACTAGACCTAAAAAGGGAAGTAGACACAATAAAGAAAACCCAAAATGAGGCAACACTGGAGATAGAAACCCTAGGAAAGAAATCTGGAACCATAGATACCAGCATCAGCAACAGAATACAAGAGATGGAAGAGAGAATCTCAGGTGCAGAAGATTCCATAGAGAACATCGGCACAACAATCAAGGAAAATGTAAAATGCAAAAAGATCCTAACTCAAAACATCCAAGAAATACAGGACACAATGAGAAGACCAAACCTACGGATAATAGGAGTGGATGAGAAGGAAGATTTTCACCTCAAAGGACCAGCAAACATCTTCAACAAAATTATAGAAGAAAACTTTCCAAATCTAAAGAAAGAGATGCCCATGAACATACAAGAAGCCTACAGAACTCCAAATAGACTGGACCAGAAAAGAAATACCTCCCGACACATAATAATCAGAACAACAAATGCTCTAAATAAAGATAGAATAATAAAAGCAGTAAGAGAAAAAGGCCAAGTAACATATAAAGGCAAGCCTATCAGAATTACACCAGATTTTTCACCAGAGACTATGAAAGCCAGAAGATCCTGGACAGATGTTATACAGACACTAAAAGAACACAAATTCCAGCCCAGGCTACTATACCCAGCCAAATTCTCAATTAACATAGATGGAGAAACCAAAGTATTCCACGACAAAACCAAATTCACACATTATCTCTCCACGAATCCAGCC
The DNA here is from genome assembly GCF_978045245.1 of Mus caroli. Lineage (NCBI taxonomy): Eukaryota > Metazoa > Chordata > Mammalia > Rodentia > Muridae > Mus > Mus caroli. Next base: position 76,450,727 of record NW_028227261.1, read on the forward strand.
CTTCAAAGGATAATAACAGAAAAAAACCAATACAAGGACAGGAACCACGCCCTAGAAACAACAAGAAGGTAATCCCTCAACAAACCTAAAAGAAGACACCCACAAGAACAAAATGCCAACTTTAACAACAAAAATAACAGGAAACAACAATTACTTTTCCTTAATATCTCTTAATATCAATGGACTCAACTCCCCGATAAAAAGACATAGACTAACAAACTGGCTACACAAACAAGACCCAACATTTTGCTGCTTACAGGAAACTCATCTCAGAGAAAAGGATAGACACTACCTCAGAATGAAAGGCTGGAAAACAATTTTCCAAGCAAATGGCATGAAGAAACAAGCTGGAGTAGCCATTCTAATATCTGACAAGATTGACTTCCAACCCAAAGTCATTAAAAAAGACAGGGAGGGACACTTCATATTCATCAAAGGTAAAATCCTCCAAGAGGAACTATCAATCCTGAATATCTATGCTCCAAATACAAAGGCAGCCACATTCATTAAAGAAACTTTAATAAATCTCAAAGCACACATTGCACCTCATACAATAATAGTGGGAGACTTCAACACACCACTTTCACCAATGGACAGATCATGGAAACAGAAACTAAACAGGGACACAGAGAAACTAAGAGAAATTATGAATCAAATGGATCTGGCAGATATCTACAGAACATTCTATCCTAAAACAAAAGGATATAACTTCTTCTCAGCACCTCATGGTACCTTCTCCAAAATTGACCACATAATTGGTCACAAAACAGGCCTCAACAGATACAAAAATATTGAAATTGTCCCATGCATCCTATCAGATCACCATGGACTAAGGCTGATCTTCAATAACAAAATAAATAATAGAAAGCCAACCTTCACGTGGAAACTGAACAACACTCTTCTCAATGATACCTTGGTCAAGGAAGGAATAAAGAAAGAAATTAAGGACTTTTTAGAGTTCAATGAAAATGAAGCCACAACATACCCAAACTTATGGGACGCAATGAAAGCATTTCTAAGAGGAAAACTCATAGCTCTGAGTGCCTCCAAAAGGAAACTAGAGAGAGCACACATTAGCAGCTTGACAACACACCTAAAAGCACTAGAACAAAAGGAAGCAAATTCACCCAAGAGGAGTAGATGGCAGGAAATAATCAAACTCAGGGGTGAAAACAACCAAGTGGAAACAAGAAAAACTATTCAAAGAATCAACCAATCAAGGAGCTGGTTCTTTGAGAAAATCAACAAGATAGATAAACCCTTAGCCAGACTCACTAGAGGGCACAGGGAAAGTATCCTAATTAACAAAATCTGAAATGAAAAAGGGGACATAACAACAGATCCTGAAGACATCCAAAACACCATCAGATCCTTCTACCAAAGGCTATACTCAACAAAACTGGAGAACCTGGATGAAATGGAGAAGTTCCTAGACAGATACCAGGTACCAAAGTTGAATCAAGATCAGGTTAATGATCTAAACAGCCCTATATCCCCCAAAGAAATAGAAGCAGTCATTAATAGTCTCCCAACTAAAAAAAGCCCAGGACCAGATGGGTTTAGTGCAGAGTTCTATCAGACCTTCAAAGAAGATCTAATCCCAGTTCTTCACAAACTATTCCACAAAATAAAACAGAAGGTACTCTACCCAACTCATTTTATGAAGCCACAATTACTCTGATACCTAAACCACAAAAAGACCCAACAAAGATTGAAAACTTCAGACCAATATCCCTTATGAATATTGATGCAAAAATCCTCAATAAAGTTCTTGCTAACTGAATCCAAGAACACATCAAAACAATCATCCATCCTGACCAAGTAGGTTTCATCCCAGGGATGCAGGGATGGTTCAATATACGGAAATCCATCAACGTAATCCAGTACATAAACAAATTCAAAGACAAAAACCACATGGTCATCTCGTTAGATGCGGAAAAAGCATTTGACAAGATCCAACACCCATTCATGATAAAAGTCTTGGAAAGATCAGGAATTCAAGGCCCATACCTAAACATGATAAAAGCAATCTACAGCAAACCAGTAGCCAACATAAAAGTAAATGGTGAGAAGCTTGAAGCAATCCCTCTAAAATCAGGGACTAGACAAGGAGGTCCACTTTCTCCATACCTATTCAACATTGTACTTGAAGTCCTAGCCAGAGCAATTCGACAACAAAAGGAGATCAAAGGGATACAAATTGGAAAAGATGAAGTCAAAATATCACTTTTTGCAGATGATATGATAGTATATATAAGTGAACCTAAAAATTCCACCAGAGAACTCCTAAGCCTGATAAACAGCTTCGGTGAAGTAGCTGGATATAAAATTAACTCAAACAAATCAATGGCCTTTCTCTACACAAAGAATAAACAGGCTGAGAAAGAAATTAGGGAAACAACACCCTTCTCAATAGTCACAAATAATATAAAATATCTTGGCGTGACTCTAACTAAGGAAGTGAAAGATCTGTATAATAAAAACTTCAAGTCTCTGAAGAAAGAAATTATAGAAGATCTCAGAAGATGGAAAGATCTCCCATCCTCATGGATTGGCAGGATCAACATTGTAAAAATGGCTATCTTGCCAAAAGCAATCTACAGATTCAATGCAATCCCCATCAAAATTCCAAATCAATTCTTCAACGAATTAGAAAGTACAATCTGCAAATTCATCTGGAATAACAAAAAACCTAGGATAGTAAAAACTCTTCTCAAGGATAAAAGAACCTCTGATAGAATCACCATGCAGGACATAAAGCTCTACTACAGAGCAATTGTGATAAAAACTGCATGGTACTGGTATAGTGACAGACAAATAGACCAATGGAATAGAATTGAAGACCCAGAAATGAACCCACACACCTATGGTCACTTGATCTTCGACAAGGGAGCTAAAAACATCCAGTGGAAGAAAGACAGCATTTTCAACAAATGGTGCTGGCACAACTGGTTGTTAACATGTAGAAGAATGCGAATCGATCCATTCCTATCTCCTTGTACTAAGGTCAAGTCTAAGTGGATCAAGGAACTTCACATAAAACCAGAGACACTGAAACTTATAGAGGAGAAAGTGGGGAAAAGCCTTGAAGATATGGGCACAGGGGAAAAATTCCTGAATAGAACAGTAATGGCTTGTGCTGTAAGATCGAGAATTGACAAGTGGGACCTCATGAAACTACAAAGCTTCTGCAAGGCTAAAGACACCATCAATAAGACAAAAAAACCACCAACAGATTGGGAAAGGATCTTCACCTACCCTAAATCAGATAAGGGACTAATATCCAATATATATAAAGAACTCAAGAAGGTGGACTCCAGAAAGTCAAATAACCCCATTAAAAAATGGGGCTCAGAACTGAACAAAGAATTCTCACCTGAGGAATACCGAATGGCAGAGAAACACCTGAAAAAATGTTCAACATCCTTAATCATCAGGGAAATGCAAATCAAAACAACCCTGAGATTCCACCTCACACCAGTCAGAATGGCTAAGATCAAAAATTCAGGTGACAGCAGATGCTGGCGAGGATGTGGAGAAAGAGGAACACTCCTCCATTGTTGGTGGGATTGCAAGCTTGTACAACCACTCTGGAAATCAGTCTGGCGGTTACTCAGAAAATTGGACATATTACTACCGGAGGATCCAGCAATACCTCTCCTGGGCATATATCCAGAAGATGTCCCAACCGGTAAAAAGGACACATGCTCCACTATGTTCATAGCAGCCCTATTTATAATAGCCAGAAGCTGGAAAGAACCCAGATGTCCCTCAACAGAGGAATGGATACAGAAATTATGGTACATTTACACAATGGAGTACTACTCAGCTATTAAAAAGAATGAATTTATGAAATTCCTAGCCAAATGGATGGACCTGGAGGGCATCATCTTGAGTGAAATAACACAATCACAAAAGAACTCACACAATATGTATTCACTGATAAGTGGATATTAGCCCAAAACTTAGGATACCCAAGATATAAGATACAATTTGATAAACGCATGAAACTCAAGAAGAATGAAGACCAAAGTGTGGACACTGTGCACCTTCTTAGAATTGGGAACAAAACACCCAGGGAAGGAGTTACAGAGACAAAGTTCGTAGCTGTGATGAAAGGATGGATCATTTAGAGACTGCCATATCCAGGGATCCATCCCATAATCAGCTTCTAAACGCTGACACCATTGCATACACTAGCAAGATTTTGCTGAAAGACCCAAATATAGCTGTCTCTTGTGAGAGGATGCCGGGGCCTAGCAAACACAGGAGTGGATATTCACAGTCAGCTATTGGATGTATCACAGGGCTCCCAATGGAGAAGCTAGAGAAAGTACCCAAGGAGCTAAAGGGGTCTGCAACCCTATTGTTGGAACAACATGATGTACTAACCAGAACCCCGGAGCTCTTGTCTCTAGCTGCATATGTATCGAAAGATGGCCTAGTCGGCCATCACTGGAAAGAGAGGCCCATTGGACTTGCAAACTTTATATGCCCCAATATAGGGGAATGCCAGGGCCAATAGAATGGGAATGGGTGGGTAGGGAAGTGGGGGGCGCTATGGGGGACTTTTGGGATAGCATTGGAAATGTAATTGAGGAAAATATGTAATAAAAATATTAAAAATCAAAAAAAAAAAGAAACATAGGCAGAAAACGTGTCATAGGGTAAGCAGTTTTCACTCTGCTGGACCATAACTATAATAATACAACCAGTGTTCCCAGTGTCTAGTGCATTAATTATTAACAGCATGTTTAGAGTAATATATATATATATATATATATATATATATATATATATACATATATATACATACACACATACATATATAATGTATACATGCATATACATATATACGTATTCATGTGTGTGTATATATATGTATATATATATGTATATACATATATATATACATATATATACATGTATATACATATATATATACATATATATACACACACATAGATATTCCAACAATCCAGAGAAAGTCTGTCTTAGTCAGGGTTTCTATTCCTGTACAAACATCATGACCAAGAAAAAAGAAACAAGTTGGGTCTTCGTTCTTCTTCAGTTTCATGTGTTTTGCAAATTGTATCTTATATGACTCTACCTGCATACGTATCAAAAGATGGCCTAGTCGGCCATCACTGGAAAGAGAGGCCCATTGGACAGGCAAAGTTTATATGCCCCAGTACAGTACAGCCAGGGCCAAAAAATGGGAATGAGTGGGTAAGGAATTGGTGAAGAGAGTATTGGGGACTTTTGGGATAGCATTGGAAATGTAATTGAGGAAAATACGTAATAAAAAATAATAATATAAAAAAAAAGAAACAAGTTGGTAAGGAAAAGATTTATTCGGCTTACACTTCTGTACTGCTGTTCATCACCAGCAAAGTCAGGACTGGAACTCAAGCAGGTCAGGAAGCAGGAGCTGATGCAGAGGCCATGGAGGGATGTTCCTTACTGGCTTGCTTCCCCTGGCTTGCTCAGCCTGCTCTCTTATAGAACCAAGACTACCAGCCCAGAGATGGCACCACCCTCAAGGGGACTTCCCCCTTGATCACTAATTGAGAAAATGCCTTACAGGTGGATCTCATGGAGGCATCTCCCCAACTGAAGTTCCATTCTTTGTGATAACTCCAGTCTGTGTCAAGTTGACAGCCACAACCAGCCAGTACAATTGACCCCTTGTCAACTTGACACACAAACACTTTACTAGTAAGCCTCAACCCTTAGTTCTTATTCATCCCCAAAATCTTAAATAACTTTAAAAGTCCCACAGTCTTTAATCTTACCTCTGAAATTTAACAAACCAGGCCTTCATCTTCTGCACTGTTCTCAACATCATCTTCCAAGCTCCTACACAACATTCCACAGAGTACCTAACACTAAATAGATCTTTTAGCCTGAAGTTCCAAAGTCCTTCCACAGTCCTCCCCAAAACATGGTCAAGTTGTCACAGGAATACCCCACTATGCTGTTACCAATTTGTCTTAGTCAGGGTTTCTATTCCTGCACAAACATCATGACCATGGATTCTATAAGAGAGCAGGCTGAGCAAGCCAGGGGAAGCAAGCCTCTGCATCAGCTCCTGCTTTCTGACCTGCTTGAGGTCCAGTCCTGAACTTCCTTGGTGATGAACAGCAGTATGGAAGTGTAAGCTGAATAAACCCTTTCCTCCCCAATTTGCTTCTTGGTCATGATGTTTGTGCAGGAATAGAAACCCTGAATAAGACAAAGGCTTTGCCAATTCTTTGACTTGGAGATATTGATGTCCTTGTCACTAGAACAGATCCATTTAGGACTTTATCCATTCCTCATACACTCACCAGGACTTCTGCTCCCCATAATAAACTATTATAAGAAAGAATATATTTTTTAATGAGTACCCTCTGCATTACTAGTGAAACAAATTTAAAATATGCACACTTCAATAACTTGTTTTCTTAATACAGTTTCTATAATAATTAAGAGTTTGGAAGCATGCAAGGGATATATAAATGTATCATGTGATTTATATCACATCAAATAGAAATCACTTTACACATTTTAAACTGGTTTGCCAGTATAAAATCTGAATTAGATTGTGCATTCAATAGCTCTTCTTCATGACAGAGGGAAATATAATAATAAAAAATTTTCTATACATGTATTCTCATTGTGGAAGAATTAGAAGTCACTTAGTCAAATGATCCTTTCTTTTATTACTTCTTTTACTCTTGAAATCATAATACAATTATACCACTTCCTTCCTCTCAACTTTCTCATATAAACTTCCTTGCTATTTTCAAGCTATGACCTGATTCTTATTAATTTTGTCACACACATGCACAGGCCCCCCCCCACACACACACACAGATGCGCAGACACACACACACACAGATGCACACACACACACAAACACACACACACACATAGTGATTCAAAACAGAATGACTCATATAGGCCCATAGGCCTATTGTGAGTGACCCTATTAGGAGGTATTTGGCATTGTTAGAGTGGGTGTGGCCTTGGTAGAGGAAGTGTGTCATTTTGGAGATGGGCTCTGAGGTCTCATGTATTCAATTCACAGGCAGTGTGGCTCAGAGTTTCTTTCTGCTGCCTGAAGGTCAATTTGTAGAACTACCACGTTCATCTCAGCAACATATCTGCCTTCATGCTGCCCTAATGATGACAGACTAAACTTCTGAAACTGCAAAACAGCCACAATTAAATGTTTTTCTTTGTATGAGTTGTTGTGGTCAGAGTGGCTCTTCACAGCATTAAATCCACAAGGGGAGGTCAGATGAGGTTGCATATATATCAATTTGAAATTGTATTCTTACTCTGCATGAATGGTGGCCCTGTATTCAGTATGTGTATGTGTGTTGAGATAGATAGATAGATAGATAGATAGATAGATAGATAGATAGATAGATAGATAGATGATAGATAGCATTACAGAAAACCACAACCAATCAAAATGCAGTTTTAGAGGCCAGTTCCAATGGAAACATTTACCAAGCAACTCTAATTATTAAGCTTCAGAAGACTGAGGAAGAAAGTGTGAAGATGTTGCAAGAGCAATATTGTAAGTTCAGGGTGTTCACTGTGAGAATGTGTCTTCTATTAATATCAGAAGCTATACTTGTAGCACTCAACAAGAAGCCTGGTTAAATATGACCTGAATTAGGATAGGAGCAATAGACTTTTCAAAGTGGATAACAGTATGTGCACAAGGCCTCAACCCTACACAGAGAGCTGTACGCTGTGGGGAAATCCCCATAGAATGAAAGAAGTATATATTCCCAGGATATAGAAGTTCTATTGATTCCAGTATAAATGGTCAGCTCTGAAAACATACATACAAATTACATTGAACAGACTGAACAGGGTAATATTGTTTTGAAAATACATTCTTAATAAAAAGAACCTCTGTATTCATATTGTAAATTTTGTGGTTTTCGTTTTCCTGATTTTCAATTTTTCTTTTCATTAGAATACATACCAATATCACTAATAAGTTGTTGGTTTTATAGTGTTTTTACATTATCTAAGATGAAGGTTCATTTTTTATTAGTTTCTTGTCCCTATACAAAACTCTATAAACTGTAGAAAAGTCTGCCATTTGTAATTTATTATATTTTGCTTAACACATTCACAAATGTTCCTGTTTAATTTAAAACTCAGTTTTATGTGTATGCATTACATGTTTATATTCTCCAATATAAACCTAAATACTTAAATACCATTGTAGTGCTGTTGGCCTATGACCTTTTTAAGATACTTGTAAAAATAAACTATTTATAAGATACAGAACCTCAAACAAAAAAGTCTTGAATTAACCTTATTTTGGTAATATGCTGCCAGCATGGGTGACATAAGTGTGATTTGTATACCCAGTGAGAATCCACTGGAGAAAGCTAACATGATGAGTGGATCATTGCCAATTAGAGATAACTTTTAGGTAGGAATCAGGATTTGTGTCCATGCCCTCACAATGTGTGTCTGCATCTATTTGGGATTCTTGTAGTATTTTTTTCCGTCATATTCTGATTTGCTTTTACCATCATCATTATTATTATTACATACCATTTTAGATCTCTGTTATCCTGAAGGGAGAGAGAAAGAAAGTGTGTGGATTGGGGTGGGTAGGTATTTGGGGAAGATTTGGGAGGAGTTGATGGAGGAAAATCATAATCAGAATGTAGTATTCAGAATTTATTTTCAGTAAATACATGTGATTTTATTAATTTAATGTGAGCATTTTAATGAATTTGTGGCATATGATCATGTGTAAAGAGAGCTCTTACTATAATATGTAGCATACCTCTACTATGTCTCATGTTGGTTATCAGAATAGTGTCATCTGCTACTTCTTTATGATGGATTGGTTACAAATAATATAAATATATCCAACCATAGACAGAATTAAAATAAATTTTATACTGCTTAACTGAAAATGTTGCTTAGATGCAAAAAGAATAATTCATACCTACACACCTTACTATTTTCCACCTGGGCAATACTGCCATGTCTGCTGACCTCATTAACTGAACCTTATTTTTTAATTAATTGGAAATTTTATTTAATTACATTTCAAATATTATCCACTTTCCAAGTTTCCCCTCTTGAAATCCCCTATCCCATTCTTCTTCTCCCTGATTCTATGAGGGTGTTCTTCCACACACCAAGCCACTCCCACTTCCCTGCCCTGGCATTCCTCTAGACTGGGGCATCAAACCTTCACAGGACCAAGGACCTCTCCACCCATTGATGTCCAACAAGGCCATTCTCTGCTACATATGTGGCTGGAGCCATGGGTGCCTCCATGTGTACCCTTTGCTTGGTAGTTTAGTCCTGGGAGTTCTAGTAGGTCTGTTTAGGTGATATTGCTGTTCTTTCTATGGGTTACAAACCCCTTCTGCTCCATAAGTCTTTCTTCTAACTCCTCCATTGGGGACCCTGTGCTCAGTCCAATGGTTGGCTGCGAGCATCCACCTCTGTATTTGTCAGGCTCTGGCAGAGCCTCTCAGAAGACAGCTATGTTAGGCTCCTTTCAGCAAACACTTCTTGGCATCTGCAAAAGTGTCTGGGTTTAGTGTCTGTATATTGGAAGGATCCTCAGGTGGGGCAGTCTCTGGCTGGCCATTCCTTCAGTCTCTGTTCCACACTTTGTTTCCAAACTCCTCCTGTGAGTATTTTGTTCCCCTACCTAAGAAGGACTGAGGCATCCACACTTTGGTCTTACTTCTCCTTGAGATTCATGTGGTCTGTGAATTATATCTTGGGTATCCTGAGCTTTAGGGCTAATATCCACTTATCAGTGAGTGCATACAATGTGTGTTCTTTTGTGACTGTTTAACTCACTCAATATGACATTTTCTAATTCCATCCATTTCATGATTAACCTCCCTTTAAAAGACTGATTCTCTATTCCCATTTTAAATTTGAAAATATCGCCATCTAGTATATAGAGAAAGCAAGTTTCTCCAGAACAATATCAAAGTCAAGATAAGTTTAGTGTTAATCTAGAAAATGAATTTCATGACCTTTAAACCTGAAGATAAGTTTTCACAGCAGGAAATAAAACAAATGAAATAAAGGAAATTGTTCTAATGTTAATTTATGCTGCCTGATAAATAGGTCAACAAAATACACTACAGTAGTTCAATGTTTTTAAGTGATCAGAAATACAATGACCTTGAGTTATTCTTTAAAAAAAAAATGAATGTTTCCTATCTAGTTTTCTATTTCCCTTGATCAAATCGGTTTCCAGCAAAAGAATTCCCTTGAAGGGGTTGGAGCAATGACTACATGACCTTATGTGTGTTTTTATCTAAGCACAAACTAATCTTATGAATTCTTCACTTTGCACTAGTGTACAAAATTCAGAGGTGATTGTTTCTTGCTTATGAATTTGATAGCTTCATAAGATGTTCTTATTGACATAAGCACTATTAACCTTCATTTGAAGGGTGAGAAAATACAGATCTTCTATTCTCTCAATTATACATATCTTCAGATAAGTGTGCCAGCTTAGATTAGAGTCACCTATTTCTAGATGGTTTAGAATAGTTCACATCATTGCTGAGACATACCTTACAGATGATAAAAAGTATTTAATTTAAAATGGAACTTAGATGGTCCATCCTTCTGTCTCAGCTCCAAACTTTGTCTCTGTAACTCCTTCCATGGGTGATTGTTTCCAATGCTAAGAAGAGGCAAAGTGTCCACACTTTGGTCTTTGTTCTTCTTTAGTTTCCTGTGTTTTAGAAATTGTCTCTTATATCTCGGGTATACTAAGTTTCTTGACTAATATCCACTTATTAGTGAGTACATATCATTTGAGTTCTTTTGTGATTGTGTCACCTCACTCAGGATGATGCCATCCAGGTCCAACCATTTGCCTAGGAATTTCATAATTTCATTCTTTTTAATAGCTGAGTAGTACTCCATTGTGTAAATGTACCACATTTTTTGTATCCATTCCTCTGTTGACGGGCATCTGGGTTCTTTCCAGCTTCTGGCTATTATAAATAAGGCTGCTATGATAGCCTCCAAACGATGACACCATTGCATACACTAGGAAGCATTTGCTGAAAGGACCCTGATATAGCTGTCTCTTGTGAGACTAGGCCAGGCCCTAGCAAACACAAAAGTGGATGCTCGCAGTCAGCTATTAGATGGATCACAGGGTCCCCAATGGAGGAGCTAGAGAAAGTATCCAAGGAGCTAAAGAGATCTGCAACGCTGTAGGTGCAACAACATTATGAACTAACCAGTACCCCGGAGCTCTTGACTCTAGCTGCATATGTATCAAAAGATGGCCTAGTCGGCCATCACTAGAAAGAGAGGCCCATTGGACATGCAAACTTTATATGACCCAGTACAGGGGAACACCAGGGCCAAAAAATGGGAATGGGTGGGTAGGGAAGTAGGGGGGAGGGTATGGGGGACTTTTGGGATAGCATTGGAAATGTAATTGAGGAAAATACGTAATAAAAATATTTTTAAAAAAGGAAAAATATAAAAAGTAAAATGGAACTTAGATAGGAGAGGAAATAAGAGGAGTATGGGGGAGGCTGAAGTGTGGAGAGGGAAAGGAGAGATGGTCTAAAGGCCATGAGAATGAATATAACTGTGCAACTGACAGGGCTGGGAAGGTGGGGGGTACCTCTAGTACAGAGACCTGGGATAAGGGAGGCCCCAAAGAATAAATGGATGTGGCCTTAGCTGTGACTCTAACCAGGCAGGGACCCCAGTAGAGAAATAGGGAAATCAAACCACCCACAAAATTTTTGAACCAAATTTTATCCTGTCTGTAGAGAAATGGCATGAGAAGACTGCTCCCAGCTTGTTAACTTCTAGGCCACCTAGGGTCTTTGTCATTTTCAGCAGACTGAGACCAAGGAAGCATACTTTCTAAAGCAGAGAATCCTGGTTTTCTGCCATGTAAGCTGCAGACCTGAGGAAGTGACCCTCCTGTTCCTTTTATCGTGAAAAGTAACTTTGTTTATAGTTTAATTAGACATCACACTAAAGAGTTGGACTGCATACAGATTTCTCAATCTGCAAGGGGGTTATTTTCATTTTGAACCAAGATAAGCTATTGCTAGGAAAACAGCAACTGATGCAAACGAACAACTATGGGAAGTTTTAATTCTGCTTTCCCTATAAAAGATACTGAATTTTTGAATGAAGTGTGCATTGGCTGACTATGGCTGTGTGCACCCTGTGTCCTGGTTTAGGCAGTTCTACTCTTGGGACCCCAATGCACTAGACATTGAGAGTTGTCTACAGGAAATGCAGTGACAGGGGATGGAAAAGGGACTGAGAGAATTGCCAACCGATAACTTTCCAACTTGAGACCCATCTCATGGGCAATCACCTATCCCTGACACTATTAATTATATTGTTTTATGCTTAAGACAGGAGTCAATCTTATAGACGACTGTGAGCATCCACTTCTGTATTTGCCAGGCACTGACATAGCCTCATATGAGACAGCTGTAACATGGTCCCTTCAGCAAAATCTTTCTGGCATATGCAGTAGTGTCTGGGTTTGGTGGCTGATTATGGGATAGATCTCCGGGTGGGAAACACAGGGACCCCAATGGAGAAGCTAGAGAAAGCACCCAAGGAGCGGAAGGTGTCTATAACCTTATGGGTGGAACAACAGTATGAACTAATCAGTACCCCCAGAGCTCATATCTCTAGCTGCATATGTAGCAGAAGATGGCCTTGTCAGCCATAACTGGGAAGAGAGGCCCCTTGGTATTGCAAACTTTATATGCCCCAGAACAGGGGAATGCCAGGGCCAAGAAGCGGGAATGGGTGGGTAGGGGAGCAGGGCAGAGGGAGCGTATAGGGAACTTTTGGGATAGCATTTGTAATGTATATAAAGAAAATATGTAATAAATAAATAAATAAATAAAAATTAAAAAAAAAATAAAGACAGGAGTCAAGCTAGTCATCAAGGTTAATGTAGTCCTCTGAGAGACTCTGCCCAGTAACTGTCTCAGACAGATGCAGACACCCTCATCTAAACAGAGAAAGGAGCTTAGGGACTCCTATGGAAGAACAGGAGGAAGGATTGCAACTCCTAAGAGAATAGAAACTCCACAGGAAGACCAACAGAGCCAACTACCCTGGAGCCTTGGGGCTCTCAGAGACTGAACCACCAACTAAAGAACATACCTAGGACCTAGGCTTTCCTGCACATATGTAGCAGATGTGCAGCTTGAGTTTCATTTCAAACAGCTGGAGCAGAGACTATCCCAAAGTCTCTTGCCTATACATAGGATATGTCTTCTAGATGGGCTGCCTTGTCTGGTCTCAGTGGGAGAAAATATGCCTAGCCTCACAGAGACATGATGTACAAAGGTGGGAATACACAGGGGCCCCCACCTTCTCAGAGGAGAAAGGGAGAAAGGATGGAGAAAGGATTGTGGGAGTGGTGACCAGGAGGGGGTTAGTAAGCTGGATAAAAAGTGAATAATTAAAATGTTCTAAAAATAAATAAATAAAAATAAAACTATTAAATTTAACAAAAGAATTCATTAAGAAGATCTGCCACAATCTCAGAAGTGAATATATAAAAATTACATATCAATTCAAAGGTGTCTAAAACTTTAAGGAATGAAAGCAAAGTGAAACTTTCTTTTGTCTCATGTGTGAAGTTATTCTATTTTTGATAAAGATTCACCTCCCCAGCTCTGAGTGCATCGACATGCCAAGGGAGTTGATTCTCTGATATTGAAGTAGGTACTTTTGAAATATTACATGAACTATGGACTAGCCAGGTTGTAGTTGATGAAGCCAGGTACACCTAAGCTTACCATGAAAATACCTTACAACCTCCACTTCCCTTCACTTTTACTCAGGCTGCTATAATAGGCAGAATTATGAAACTATACACAGTCTTCCCTGGGCTTTGGCAACTGACAGAAGATGATGGTAGTAATGGGTAGGGATAGTAATCAAGACAGGTCTCACAAAGTCTATAAGCTTGGTCATACTTTGTAGACATAGCAAGTATATAAGCATCTTCATTTGGTTTTAGTTTATGTTAGCCACAGAATTAACAATTTGAGCATCTTTTACTGTGCTATTTACAGACAAGTGTTTCACTGATCAAGCATATATATATATATGAAAGCCTATAACTATTATTCTGATAAAGAAATATATCAATAAAATGAGCCTCAATAGCATATTTTTGTCCTGTAGAATAGAGCAAAACTCAACTATAACCAGTGTTACTTTTTGTCAAATGATAACCAATGCAATAAAATAAAAAGTGGCCTGAGACAGTGAGAGACTTTGGAGCCCTCATCTATAATGGGACATCTTTATCAGCTTCTCCACCCCACAAGGCTCAAAGGTCTATGAAGAAAAGGAGGCAGAAAACTTGTAAGAGGCAGAAATAGTGAAAGACTCCAAGAAAACATCATTTTCCAGATATAATTGGGCTGAAACACATATGGTCTCCAAAGGGACTATGACAGCATACACAAGACTAGCACCAGTTCAAACAAGAAAAGAAAGAAAAAACCATTTCACAATTGAGAAAGGGAGAAGAATAGAAAGTCTCATTCTTACCCAAACAATTGATACCTACTCTGGAAGGGAATATCAGTTGTTTTCCAAAGGAGTGTCAATGTGTATATCACCTACAGACCACATGCCTAGGAGCCCTTGGATATTATAAAATAAATTCCATTTTCTTGTGAGATGTCCATTTTGTCTTGGCAGTTTGTTTGTTTGTTTGCAATTTGGTTTTTTTTCCTTAATGTTTCTGAGCTGATTTTAGTCTGTTATTTTGTTTTTTGTTACTGTTGATTTTATTTTCTATTTGTTGACGGGGAATGATTAGGGTGAAACAATAAAACGTGAAGTTGTGTAGACATACAATTGGGAAAGAACTTAGGAAATATCAGGGGAACTTGATCAAGATATAGAGTATAAATATTTTTTAATCAAACTAAAAAAGACAACTATACTTTCTATATTGAATTTTCATTTAGATTCAGTTCCTTTCTTTTATTTGTGGCATATCTATTTCTGGAGCAATTTGTGTATTTGTATGGAAAAGAATCACAAGAGTTTTGACTATAGTTACACATCAGACATTGTTCTTGTCCCAGTGTTATTTTCCTTTTTCATTGTTTTAACTGTTTTAGATCTTTAAAATTTCCAAATTATTATTAATTTGGAAATCAAATTATTCCTGGAATAATTTGACTGATATTTGATGACTTTAGAAGTCAATAGGGGACAAATGATCACATAATGATATGGCTATGTGATAGTTCTACATCTTTACTAAGAGCTACTGGTTTGTTATAGAGTGATTATAGTAAGTGCATGATATTCATCTTGAAATTTTCCTTGTCTACTTAAAATGACATTCTGATAACTCTGTGTGAAAATTACTGTAAAAAGATATATCCATTTCCTTAGTGGTCTCACTATATTGGCTTCTCAATTATATAACAGTAAAATAGTACTGTTTGCAAGCTCTAGAGATGCTGTTTTAAAGGTTCTGTATCCCTTTATGCATACCTATATTTTTATTTTCATTTTGCTTCTTTCTTTTTAAAATTTCAATTTGACTTCTTTTTTATTTATTCATATTACATCCCCCTCACTGCTCTACTCCTAGTCATCCCCTGCCACAATCCTTTCCCCCTCCCCCTCTTCTTTTCCTCTCCATTCATTCTCATGGCCACATGGCCATGCTTCTTGTCCCTCCCCAAAACTAAACCTATCCCTGCCATTTCCCATGCCATTTCCCACCCAGTTTCCTTCCTCCATCTACCTCTTATGAATATTTTATCCCTCCTTCTAAGTGAGATTCAAGCACTCTGCTTCTTTCTAGTGGACTCCTTTTATTTATCCTGTGGCTGCCTGAGGTGTGCTGCAAGTATGTCGTAATACAAACCTTTTTTTTTTTTTTTTTCAATTTGGAAAGATACTTTCTTTAAAGATAAAGCATGAATTGTCATGTATATTTTATATTAGCTTTCATGTAAACATTGTTGATAGTCTTCAATTAGTGTCATGTAGTTGCATGGGTGCTTTGAAATCATTCTTCTTCTGAAACCAAATGGGTAACTACAATAAACAGATAATTTCCTACATATATACAAGCAAGATTAAATTATGAAAAATTGAGCATCTGAAAAATAATAATCAAGGAGATTAAATTAAAAACCAAACATCTCTCAACAAAGTAAAACACAGGATGGGCCAGATGGCTTCCCTAGTGAATTCTATTGGAATTTCCAAATTTAAATTCATCATGTGAAATCAACTTAAAAAAGCTGAAGAGAATTGAGCTCTATTAAATTCATTGGTAGAGGAAGGAGGCATCTTAGGACATTCCAGAGACCTAGGATGAGGGAGGCTCCTGAGAGCTTATGGAGGTGACTCTAGTTGAGATTTCTAGCAGTGGGAGATAAGGATATTGGAGGGGCCACCTCTTGTAGTCAGTGGAGAGATAAAGACACCAACCCATCCACAAAACCTTCAATACAAAATGTGTTCTGCATACAAGAAGTACAGGGACAAAGATGGAGCATAGACTGAAGAAATGACCAACCAAAGGCCAGCCCAAATTGAGACCCACCCTATAGGCAAGTACTGACCCTATTAGTGTTAATCTGTAGTGGTTACAAATTGGAACCTAGCATAACTGTCCTCTAAGAAGATCCACCCAACTGCCAGTGGAAACAGATCCAGAGATACACAATCAAGCATTACAAGGAGCTGAGAAAATTTGAACAATGAGTTGGGGGAAGGATTAAGGAACACAGAGGGAATAGAAACTACACAGGAAGACAGAAAGAGTCACTAACCCATTAAGGCTCCCAGAGTCTTAACCAGCAAAGAGCATATATAAGCTTGTCCTACAACCCCACACTCTATACCTCCATCCCTCATGCTCCAAGTACATAGCAGATGTCCAGCTTTTTCTTCATACCGGTACTCCAACAACTGAGGCAGGAGCTGAACCTGAATCTGTTCCCTGCCTGTAAATACTGCTGCCATAACTGTGCTGCATTCCTTAGCATCACTGGGAGAGAATGTGCCTGATTCTAGAGTGACTTGATGTGCCAGGGTGGGTCTGTAACCAGGGGAGTCCTCCCTCTTCTCAGAGGAGAGAAGGGGAGATAATGGGAGGGGCTATGCAATGTGGGGTTTAGGAGGAGAGGGACAGCTATAGTCAGGATGTAAAATGAATAAATAAATAAATAAATAAATAAATAAATAAATAAATAAATAAAGGAAAATTATTATAAGAAAGTCAGATTGTCAGATTTTTTCGAGGCCAGCCTGGTCTACAAAGTGAGTTCCAGTACAGCCAGGGCTATACAGAGAAATCCAAACACCCCCTCCTCCGCAAAAAAAGAAAAGTCAGATTTTTCTTTCTTTTTTAAATTTTTTTTTTATTTTTAAAATAAAAATAAATTTTAAAAATTTATTTATTAGGTATTTTATTCATTTACATTTCCAATGCTATCCCAAAAGTCCCCCACACCCTCCCTCCCCACTCCCCTACCCACCCACTCTCACTTCTTGGCCCTGGTATTCCACTGTACTGAGGCATATAAAGTTTGCAAGACCAAGGGGCCTCTCTTTCCAATGATGCCGCGACTATGCCATCTTCTGCTACATATGCAGCTAGAGACACGAGCTCTGGGAGTACTGGTTACTTTATAATGTTGTTCCACCTATAGGATTGCAGATCCCTTGGGCTCCTTGGGTAGAAAGTCAGATTCTTCTAATCTTGAAAAGTATCCTAAAAAGTTAAAACCTGACAACCTTAATGAATACAGGTGTAAAATTCTCAACCTGAAGATTCAGGGATGGTTCAACATACTAAAAGCCTAACTATAATTAGTTACATTTTTTTATGTACATGTATGTGTGATTTATTTCCATGCTTCCAGTCACCTTTCCCATACAGTCATTTACCTGGTTTTACTGATGAAGAGACTGGGGTTGAAGAGGGTAAGCCATTTATCTGCCCATGGAAAGAGCTTAGACAGTTAATGTAGCATTTTTTTCTTTTCTTTTCTTTTCTTTTCTTTTCTTTTCTTTTCTTTTCTTTTCTTTTCTTTTCTTTTCTTTTCCTTTCTTTTCTTTTTTTCAGCTCTGTTACATTATTTAATTTCTTTAGAAAACCATTAAAAGACAGGGAATGTCCTTTGGCTTATTGTGAAAATGATTAAACTCTTTATAGCTTCTCTTACCAATTTTAAATAGAAGATGGCCTAGTCGACCATCATTGGAAGAGACCCCTTGGTCTTGCAAACTTTATATGCCTTAATACAAGGGAACGCCAGGGCCAAGAAGTGGGAGTCCATGGGTAGGGGAGAGGAGGGGAGTGTATGGGGGACTTTTGGGATAGCATTTGAAATGTAAATGAAGAAAATACCTAATTAAAAAAGTGGAAATAAAAAACAAATAGAAGAAATGAGCTGCATGAGGGAAGCCAGTATAACTTCTTTAGCTTTCTAATTAGTTACTTTTTAATTGTTGTGACAAAGTACATGGAAAACACAACATAAAGGAGGCATTTATGTTAGTCATTTATAATGTAATAGAAAAAAATACCCATTATTTCTGGGAAGGTCTGGTAAAGTTTCTGGTGGTAGAAAAACAAACAACCTTGATTCTCTTCACCTGTAAGGGTTGGAAAGATAAAAGCAAGTGGGGAAGTTTAAAATTGTTGAAGTCCTCTTTGCTTAATCTTTATTCAGCTCAGCAGCCAGAGTGTAGTGGGTGGTGTTATCCAAATGGAGGATAATTATCCCTTCCTCCCTTAATCCTCTCTGAAAAATGCCTTCATAGTGGTACCCAAAGTTATATGACCTGATGGATGCTGTAGGCATTTTTCAGTTCAGTCAAGTTCACAGTAAACATAACCATCACTTATTGCAAATTGAAATGCAAATATTGTCCATGCAGTGGAAACATACAACAAAACTAATATTTGTAAGGAGCCGCCTTCACATTCGCCATTACAAGATGGCGCTGATGGCACTGACACCCTTGTTCTAAGTAGTAAACAAGCAAGCTGCGCATGTGCCGGGGTAGCTTTCCACGCCATGTGCTCTGCCTTTCCCGTGACGACAACTCCGGCTGATGGGCTGCAGCCAATCAGGGAGTGACACGTCAGAGGCAGAGGACAGTCCTCGATAAAAGGGAGAGGGCTCCGCCATTTCTCTCTCTCTCTCTCTGGCTCCCTCTCTGGCTCTCTTCGCCACTGGCTCCTGATGGGGTAAGCAATAAAGCTTGTGCTGCAGAAGATTCCGGTTGCCCTGAGCGTGTTCTTACCAGGGGGACACAAAAGCTCGCAATAAATATTTTTACATTACAAAAGCTCTCTCTGCTATAAAATATAAAATAAAAAATGAAAACTCCCAGCTGCCACCTTGAATAACTCCTCTCTCCCATCTCCCGTTCTCTTCTCCTCTGAGAAGAGGGAGGACTCCCCTGGCTACAGACACACCCTGGCACATCAAGTCACTCTAGGACCAGGCACATCCTCTCCCACTGAGGTCAGAGAACACAGCACAGTTAAAGGAACAAGATCCAGAGGCAGGTAACAAATTCATGTTCAGTTTCTCTTCGAGGAAAAGAAAACATGTTTCTTTGAAGCTGAGAGAACCTCCCAGACTAACTCAAGCTAAAATCTATTAAGACTTTATATGCCCCAGTACAGGGGAACACCAGGGCCAAAAAAAATGGGAATGGGTGAGTAGGGAAGTGGGGGGGAGGGTATGGGGGACTTTTGGGATAACATTGGAAATGTAATTGAGGAAAATACATAATAAAAAAATATAAAAAAAAGAAAAAAAAGAGTACAAAAAGCACAGAAAATTTGCAGGATTCAAAATCATTTTATAAAATTGTATGTCTGTGTAATAACACTGAGCTATCTGCAAAATATATAATGAAAATAATCACATTTAAGATAGCTGTCATATAATAAATACTTAAAATAGATTTACTTGGTAAGGTAAAGGATCTATATCTTAAAAGTTATAAACTGATGAAAGCAATACAAGACTATGCAAATAAAGTGTCTACAGTCAAAAATTAAAAAAAAACTTATCAACATATTCATTTTAAGAAAATTGATCTACAAAATAAAAAAGTACTGAATTTTTATGAATTATCACCACAAAAATAAAATAAAATCCACAAATTAATTTGAAATCACAAAGTATTCTAAAAAATAAAATCATTCTTGAGAAAAAGAACAAAGGGCCTACTTTTCTTTTTTCTAAATTTTATTGGTTATTTTATTTATTCACATTTCAAAAGTTATGCCTGTTCCTGTTAAACCCTCTATCCCCTCTGCTGTTCTCCATGCTTCTATGAGGGTGTTCCCCAGCCACCTCCCGCCTCCTGCCTCACACCCCTAGCCCTAGCATTCCCATACACTTGGTCATCAAACCTCCACAGGACCAAGTGGCTCCCCTGCCATTAATGCCAGATAAGGTAATTCTCTGCTACATATGCAGCTGGAGCCATGGGTCCCTCCATGTTTACTCTTTGATTGATGGTTTAGTCTCTGGTACCTTTGCGGGGTCTGGTTGATGGATATTATTGTTCTTCCTGTGGAGTTGCTAATCTGTTCAACTCCTTAAGTCCTTCTCCTAACTCCTCCATTAGGATTCCCATGCTTAGTCTGATGGCTATCTGCAGGCATCAGCATCTGTATTGGTCAAGCTCTGGCACAGCTTCTCAGCAAGACAAAGTGTATTGCAGAAAAATAATAATCACAACTAAATGCTAGACCAATGAACAATGATACCTAGTGTTATGCAACAAAACAGACATACTGAAAATAAGTAAGTGTATATGTATTCATATAAGTTTAGGCATCTATCTCTCATGCTCTTAAAATTAGACCAAATATATTGTAAAAAATGATGTAACGGCTCAGTTTAACATCTGGATCTATTATCAAAGTTCCTATAGAAAAAATATACAAGAAAAAAAATCCTAAACATCAATATTAGATTTTTTAAAAAAAAATTAAAGGTAGAGGCACATGAAATAAAATATAAAAGAAAGAAGTTGTAATCCATAAAAATATAGAAGCTTTTAAAAATCTTGATCTACTGTAGATCAAGAAATATTTTAAAGGGACTTATGTAGTGGTGTGTGAATATATTAAATGCAGTAGTAAATTACACATTTCAGTAGCAAAAGGCATGTAATCGACATTAAATTGAGGAAAAATACTTCAGTTGTCACTTTTCCATATAGAACATGTATACCATCAACAGGTGTAAGAAATGGTGCTCAGCATCATTCCTGATCAAGCAAACGAATGCCTGACCCACAATAAATGGTCCCCTCACATATCTGTGAACAGCTATTAACCAAGGGGCCAAATATCAGAAGCCTTCTAAAGAATGTGGAGAGAATACAACATTTAAATATCAACTTAATATAACAAACAATGTGAGATTCCTTAAGTAAGTAAATGCATCTGATATAGACATACTATTTCTGAGCACACATGCAAGGGAGATGGAACAAGTCAGTAACTCTAGAAGAAGCAGTACCATTTTTTTTTTAATTGTAGAATTTTCACAAACAAATAACATTAAAAAAAAAAAAAAGACCTGCACACAGAGGAACAAGTGAGTAAAAAAATGCATGCAATATAATATGTACCAAAAAATAAAACAAAAATCCCTATCTTCTAAAATATTCAGTAACCCTGAAAAGGTTATGATAAGTTTCATTAGCCCATCAGAAAACCCACAAATGATGCTGAAATAGACAAAATAGACAAATTGAAAATAAGATCATGGAGGCTGGGATGGAGAGATTTTATTTTGAGTATACAAATCTACAACCAATTCACATTTTAATGATGACTAAGGTTGTTGAACATTTTAAAACTGTTTTTCAGTCCTTTGGGTCTCATCATTTGAGAACTTGTTGGTTCTGTAATCCATTTGTAAATTGGGTTCTTTGTAATTTTGATGGTGATTTGTTTGAGTTCTTTGCATATTCTAGATACTAACCCTTTGTCATACATCTCCTGATTTCATGGAGACATCATGTCACAGTGAAATCAAGCTGGACCCAACTATAATCTTCTCCTCTACTGACTAGAAATCATAGTCATATATAATCATACGGAAAAGTAACCATCAATCTCACCCAGCTATGTAACCTATGACCCACAATAGTGACTTTCCTTTGAGATATGCTGGTATAATAGTAGCAAAATGTTTTGAGATCAACCTACCCCATGAGATGGAGGCAATGCCTGATACTGTCAGAACACAAAAATGGGCCTACAGATATCATAATGTCTAAAGGAAATTTTAAGAATGCATACTGTACTGGCTATTTTTGTGTCAACTTGACACAGCTGGAGTTATCACAGAGAAAGGAGCTTCAGTTGAAAAGATGCCTCCATGAGATCCAACTGTAAGGCATTTTCTCAATTAGTGATCAAGGGGGAAAGGCCCCTAGTCGGTGGGACCATCCCTGGACTGGTAGACTTGAGTTCTATAAGAGAGTAGGCTGAGCAAGCCAGAGGAGGCAAGCCAGTAAAGAACATCCCTCCATGGCCTCTGCATCAGCTCCTGCTCCCTGACCTGTTTGAGTTCCAGTCCTGACTTCCTTTGGTGATGAACAGCAGCATGGAAGTGTAAGCCGAATAAACCCTTTCCTCCCCAACTTGCTTCTTGGTCATGATGTTTGTGCAGGAATAGAAACCCTGACTAAGACACATACCCTGAGTAAATTCTAGGATATTCCCTATTATACTCCAATAAACTATGGAAAGTAATTTTACTTTTAGCCATGTTTGATTGTTTTGGTTTGCTTGTGCCTTGTATTTTCTTTTATCTAGCTATAGTTTCTTTGCAGATTATCATGTCCAGTATTTCATTCTACTTATTTTTATGGGATTAAATACATGTCAAATATAATATATATCAAAGAAACTGAGTATTAACATTAGCTTTGATTTGTTGCTTTTAATTACCATGTCTAGTTCTAACCAGTTTCAATAAATACTGAAAGAGAATTTTCTATGAAGCACTTCTACCCACTAAAGCTCAAATTCTTTATGTTTATTTTGAGAGTGTGATTATTTACTTTTAAAAGCAATTTGTAAAACTATTGTTTCATTTTACACTCTATTTATATGTGTATATTAAGGATGAAATGATTTTAAAAAGCTCTCAGGAGCTATGAAATCAATGTGTCAAGTCACAATCAATCAGTATTTATAATTAAATCTTAAGCAATGTATTTCTAGCATCAGTTAACTGACACCGTGAATTAATGTTTGTTTGTATTATCAGATTGTTTTCTTACTCAAAAAGATAGTGGCAAATTAGAGACAAACAATATCTTTATTAATTTTATTTTGATTTCAGGGTAATTAAGCTATGTGCCCTGAAGTAGAAATTGGTATTTCAATTATCAAAATTTTAGTTTATCTCCATATAATTAGAAACTTAAGTTATTACCTTTTAATTATTCCTTTACACTTATAAAAATCTGACTGAGTTTCCTCTAATACATTCATTTGAATGCTATGCTTTGAAGCTGATCTGACAGTTGGTCTAGAGTTTTAATTACAAAAATTGATTGACATACTGAATCTCCAGAGGTGGCTTTTATTTGGGTGGCCCACTAAGCTTATTAGCTATAGGCACTTATTTCTTTCTGCTCCTATGATGGGTTTGTACATTCTCATGGAACTAACACTTGGTCCTTTGAAGAATAATGCTGTAAAACAAGAAATAGACACTAAAATTGATTAAGTGCTTTGAAGTCTTTTATATTATATCAAAAGCAAATAATGACTCATCATTCATGATGGATAAATACAGGGTTTAACTCTTGATTAGAGTAGTTTCAAATATGTGTCCAGAGTACAATAGTACAATGTGTCTTATATTTTAAGGCAGTAAGAGACACTCAAAACAATCAAAGAAATACATGTGGGGCATAAATTAAACATCTTTTAGTCATAATATAAAATATGCTTTAGTAGAATATTGATACCTGTATTTGCTCATATATACTCATGAATCAATAACTGTTTTATGTGTGATTATTTATATTTATATACATTTCAACTACATGCTATTTTATACTTTGTTTTATTTAAGATAAAATAAGTTATAACAATCCCAAAGAATTTCAATGTTTGCTTTTAGCAAGTTAAATATGTTAATCACCTGTAGAGAAATGATCCAGTATTAAACAGCATGCACTTCTAAAGAAGATTGGTTTCATTGGACTGTGCGGAGTTCCGAGATGGCCTAGGAAAAAGGTAGATTGTGGTTTAAGAAGGAACTAGAGTAAATACTTAGAATAATAGCCTGTCCAGCATACAGGAATTTACAATGGCCTAGGAAAAAGGTGGGTTATACAGTAGACTAGAATTGGAACTATGGATAGGGCTTGAAGCCCTTGCCCCTGGCTTCTAGAATAAGCTGACTTTAGATAGGGCTGATTTTTATCTCATTTGTAACCTGTGCCTGGTTCCTGCCAGTTTTCATATATACATTTTTCTGTTTTGTTTTAAGAGTCATTATGCATCAGATGACAATGTATCTTGGCTGATATATTACCTAACTTCCTTGTTTTCTTCTGTAATGACTATATAAGTCTGATGCTTGCATTGAGAAATTACACTCAGATTCAGCACTCTCTTGTGTTCATGTCTTTTTATCACTCACTAACTCATTGACCACCTGAATACTGGAAACCTGATTCTCCCCTGGTTGAGGGACCACAACTGGGTCTGCCTACTGCAAGTTTTCGATGCCCCAGTGTAGGGGAATGCCAGTGCAGGAAGAAAGAAGAGGATGGGTGGGTGGGGGAGCACTCTTATAGAGGCAGGGTGAGGGGAGATGGGATAGGGGCTTTCCAGAGGAGAGACTTGGAAAGTGGAAAACATTTGAAATGCAAATAAAGTCAATATCCAATTTAAAAAAAATTGGTTTCCATTATCCACATTGGGTATCTCTTCTGAGATCTTCAGATAATTGCACTCAGATGTACATAAAGCCACCACGTATATCTGAATATAAATGTAATTTAATAATAATAATAAATCTTTAAAAATATAAGATAACAAAAATGAGAATGTTACGGTAATATATTCTCCTTCATTATTATTCCTGTTTCTAAAATAAAAAAAAAAAAGCTCAGTTGCAAATTCAACAGGTAAGTTCAGAAAATCTGAACAGAAGGCAGTCTAACTGAAATACTTGTAGCATCTTATTTCATAAAGAAAGGAGAATCCTCAGATCAGAATGTTGCTAACATGACCAGAAGAAAAGAAGAGATATTACTCTCAAATGTCCAAAACTGTTTAGACATTTTTTATAAAGATTAGTATGCATACTACTTCATAGATAAATTCAGCTCAAATTTAATTTCAGGTATTACAGTTAATGATATTATCTGTGAAACAAACATAATTATAAAAATAACTTCCATCAATAAGCACTCACATTTATCAAAAAATTATAAATAGATGTTTATGAACTTTCTCACTGGAAAGATTCTTCCATCTTCTACACCCACTATGTATGAGTGAGATGCTAACCAGAAGATAATTTGTCATGACAGGCTTCTACAAAATTCAAAATTGCAATGTGTAATACTCAGAAATTATGAGCATAAAGTAGGAAGAAGTGGCAAACATAAGATATACTGTACACTGTCCTAATATTCTAAAGCACAATTTAACAAAATAGGTTAGGAGGACTCCTAAAGTATACTGATACACTCACATATATGTGGAAAAGTCCAAATAAATAAAAGGATATTTACCAAGAATAAATACTCCCTGGAGTCCATAAACCCTTTAACTTGTCATTTACTGTGAAGATCTCAACATTATAATGGATTTTACATTTTTTTCTAATTCAGACAGTTATTTATTTACTTTTCTACATCTTTGAAAATGTATTGTATCTTGTAATTAACATAAGTTTATGGCTTAATTGGTAGAATTTTCTTCAATAATATAAACAATAAAACTGTATTATAGGATGATGAATTGCGGCATTTTTAAAATATTCATTTGAAAATTGTTTTCATTTTCTAAACGATGTGTGATAACTGCATCCATGTTCAGATGCTGAAACTTATGCAGCTGCCATACAGCAATGGCAGAATGTGCACGTGGTCTTGTACAGTACAAAATACATTATTATTTGGAAATAGAGACATTTTTCTCAGCAAAAAAAAATGAATTGTGATTTTCAATCTAGTGTCTTTGAAAGAATACATATGTTCTAGTATATTTATATTCATATAACAAGTAGTGTACATAATGAGAGCATAATTCATTTATATCTTAAGTTACTTTTGCTATAAAAGGATTCTTTATAAATATAGTGAATTAACAAAAATGAACAAATGGTATCTCTAGCAAACTAATATTTATGGCCACTCAAACTGAAAAGGGTTTATTTAGAAACAGAGTAAGATAATTTAGACAATCTTTTCCAGATGATGCAGCCTGTTGATGTAATTTTTTCATGAATTCAAGTAATAGATTCATGCTATCAATCACATCCGTAGAGTTTTAAACTACTAACTCTGAAAGTTCTAATTTATTTCTTGTAATAATGTTTACACACTGTCTACATTTTAAAAATATTGTAGGTTATAGCAACAATGCGAAATACCTGCGACATGAAATTACCTCTACTGTACCAAGAACTACTTCATGGACTTCATAGAAGGGTAGCCCATTCACTGAACTCTTCAAGAGCACACTCACAGAAAGTTTTATTTATTTATTTAATAAAAAGTGTGTGAATAAAGATTGAGTACATTTTAAAATCGACCAACGGGTACACATGTACATAAGTATAAACACATGTATGTATCTTGCTTGGGCTTCATATCAGCTTGCTTTTAGGTTAAACAAAAGAAAAAGCAACCAAAAATGGATGGATGACATAATTTCAGCCAGCAATGAAAGCTGTGAGAAAACTGCATTGTAGCTCAAGAGACGGTGATAGAAGAAGGCAATGTTAAGTTTGATGACCATGTCTATGTGGAGATGTTTAGTCTAGGACCCAAACAACAAGTGAGCCTGTATGAAAAGAGGTCCTGGAAAGCCTTCCAGACACATTGAGAAAGAGGGGAAAGACATTGAGATGTGAATAACGGGAACATTTTAAAAATAAAATAAATTTATCTGAAACAAAGGGTCATGGAAAATGTCTTGCCAAATAGTCAGAAACACACTCTCACTCTCTCTCTCTCTCTCTCTCTCTCTCTCTCTCTCTCTCTCTCTCTGTCTCATTCTCTCTCTCTCTCTCTCTGTCTCATTCTCTCTCTCTCTCTCTCTCTCTCTCTCTCTCTCTGCCTCTCTTATTCTTTAAACATTTTTGGCAAACAATATAAAATACCTTGGCGTGACTCTAACTAAGGAAGTGAAAGATCTGTATGACAAGAACTTCAAGTGCTTGAAGAAAGAAATTAAAGAAGATCTCAGAAGATGAAAAAATCTCCCATGCTCATGGATTGGCAAGATCAACATTGTAAAAATGGCTATCTTGCCAAAAGCAATCTACAGATTCAATGCAATCCCCATCAAAATTCCAACTCAATTCTTCAATGAATTGGAAAGGGCAATCTGCAAATTAATCTGGAACAACTAAAAACCTAGGATAGCAAAAACTCTTCTCAAGGATAAAAGAACCTCTGGAGGAATCACCATGCCTGACCTAAAGCTGTACTACAGAGCAATTGTGATAAAAACTGCATGGTACTGGTATAACGACAGACAAGTAGACCAATGGAACAGAATTGAAGACCCTGAGATCAACCCACATACCTATGGTCACTTGATCTTTGACAAGGGAGCAAAATCCATCCAGTGGAAAAAAGACAGCATTTTCAACAAATGGTGCTGGCACAACTGGCAGTTATCATGTAGAAGAATGCGAATTGATCCATTCCTATCTCCTTGTACCAAGGTCAAATCTAAGTGGATTAAGGAATTCCACATAAAACCAGAGACACTGAAACTTATAGAGGAGAAAGTAGGGAAAAGCCTCGAAGATATGGGTACAGGGGAAAAATTCCTGAATAGAACAGCAAAGGCTTGTGCTGTAAGATCGAGAATCAATAAATGGGACCTCATAAAGTTGCAAAGCTTGTGCAAGGCAAAAGACACCGTCAATAAGACAAAAAGACCATCAACAGATTGGGAAAGGATCTTTACCTATCCTAAATCAGATAGGGGACTAATATCCAATATATATAAGGAACTCAAGAAGGTGGACTCCAGAAAATCAAATAAACCCGTTAAAAAATGGGGCTCAGAACTGAACAAAGAATTCTCACCTGAGGAATACTGAATGGCAGAGAAGCACCTGAAAAAATGTTCAACATCCTTAATCATCAGGGAAATGCAAAACAAAACAAACCTGAAATTCCACCTCACACCAGTCAGAATGGCTAAGATCAAAAATTCAGGTGACAGCAGATGTTGGCGAGGATGTGGAGAAAGAGGAACACTCCTCCATTGTTGGTGGGATTGCAAGCTGGTACAACCACTCTGGAAATCAGTTTGGCGGTTCCTCAGAAAATTGGACATAATACTACCAGAGGATCCAGCAATACCTCTCCTGGGCATATATCCAGAAGATGTTCCAATCGGTAAGAAGGACACATGCTCCACTATGTTCATAGCAGCCTTATTTATAATAGCCAGAAGCTTGAAAGAACCCAGATGCCCCTCAACAGAGGAATGGATACAGAAAATGTGGTACATTTACACAATGGAGTACTACTCAGCTATTAAAAGGAATGAATTTATGAAATTCCTAAGCAAATGGATGGATCTGGAGGGCATCATTCTGAGTGAGGTAACATATTCACAAAGGAACTCACACAATATGTACTCACTGATAAGTGGATATTAGCCCAAAAACTTAGGATACCCAAGATATAAGATAAAATTTGTTAAACGCATGAAACTCAAAAAGAACGAAGACCAAAGTGTGGACACTGTGCCCCTTCTTGGAATTGGGAACAAAACACCCATGGAAAGAGATACAGAGATAAAGTTTGGAGCTGTGAAGAAAGTATGGACCATCTAAAGACTGCCATATCCAGGGATCCATCCCATAATCAGCTTCCAAACGCTGACACCATTGCATACACTAGCAAGATTTTGCTGAAAGGACCCAGATATAGCTGTCTCTTGTGAGACAATGCCGGGGCCTAGCAAACACAGAAGTGGATGCTCACAGTCAGCTATTGGATGGATCACAGGGCCCCCAATGGAGGAGCTAGAGAAAGTACCCAAGGAGCTAAAGGGAACTGCAACCCCATAGGTGGATCATTATTATGAACTAACCAGTACCCCAGAGCTCTTGTCTCTAGCTGCATTTGTATCAAAAGATGGCCTAGTAGGCCATCACTGGAAAGAGAGGCCCATTGGACTTGCCAACTTTATATGCCCCAGTACAGGGGAATGCCAGGGCCAAGGGGTGGGGGTTGGTGGGTGGGGACTGGGGGGGGGAGTGTATTGGGGACTTTTGGATAGCATTGGAAATGTAATTGAGGAAATTACCTAATAATAAAAAAAGAAAGATAAAATATTTTCAATAAAAAGGAGTAACTCCAAAAAAAAAAAAAAAAAACATTTTTGGCAGTCCAGTCTTTATCTCCCTCAATGTCTGCCCTCTGACTTTATATACTTCGCCCCACTGTGCAGTCTCCAAGAGGATGTCCCTCCCCCACTCCTCCCCCACCAAACCTACCCACTCCATGGGGCCTCAAGTCTCTTGTGGGTTAGGTGCATCTTTGCTCACTGAGGCCAGACTTGGCATTCCTTTGTTGTATATGTGTTGAGGGCCTCATATAAGTTGGGGTACGCTGCCTGGTTAGTAGCTCAGTGTTTGAGCAATCTCAGGGGTCCAAGTTAGTCAGACTGCTAGTGTTCCTACAGGGTCCTCCTCCTCAGCTTCTTCTAGCATTTCCCTAATTCAACCAGTGGGGTCACCAGCTTCTGTCCACTGGTTTGGTGTAAATATCTGCTTCTGACACATTCACCTGCTTGTTGGGTCTTTCAGAGGACAGTCATGCTAGGCTCCTGTATGTAAGCACACCATAGTATCAGTAATAGTGTCAGGACTTGGGACCTCCCATTGAGTTGGATCCCAACTTAGGCCTGTACCTGTGAGTCCTATTCCTCAGTCTCTTATCCATTTTTGTCCCTGCAGTTCTTTCAGACAGGAACAATTCTGGGTCAGAGTTTTTGACTCTGGGATGGCAACCCCATCTCTCCACTTGATGCCATATATTTCTACTGGAGGTGGTCTCTAAAAGTTCCCTTTCCTCACTAAAGGGTATTTTATCTAAGATCCCTCCCTTTGAGTCCTGAGAATCTCTT
Source organism: Mus caroli (assembly GCF_978045245.1). NCBI lineage: Eukaryota > Metazoa > Chordata > Mammalia > Rodentia > Muridae > Mus > Mus caroli. The sequence goes on from NW_028227261.1 coordinate 76,481,145, forward strand.
ACCTCCCAGGTCTCTGGTACATTCTAGAGGGTTTCCCAACCTCCTACCTTCTGAAGTTGCCTATTTCCATTCTTTCTCCTGTCCCTGTTCACCCCCAGTACCTGCTCATGTTCCTCTCTTTCCATTCCTGTCCCTTTTCATCCAGGTTTCTTCCTTTCCCCTCTCCCACGTTTGCTTTCTTCTCCCTCTCAAATGGGTCTGAGGCATCCTCACTTGGGCCCTTCAGCTTGTTGACCCCCTTGAGTTCTATGGATTGTATACTGGGTATTCTGTATTTTTTTTTTTTTGGCTAATATCCAGATATTAGTAAGTACACACTATACATGTCATTTTGGGTTTGGGTGACCTCATTCAGGATGATACTTTCTAGTTCTATCCATTTGCCTGTAAAACTCAGTAACTTGTAGATGTTCTGAAAAGTTCTCAGAAATATCATGTGCTTAAGGAAAATTTGAGAGGAGCAGCAAAGATGAGCATGCTAAGCATAAAAACACACTTCATTGTGATATTTAATAATCATATCTAGCACATTCTATTGCATTTTTATCATTAATTTTTTTTACAGTCCAGTCATTATCTCCCTGCCATTCTATACTCTGACAGTTCCTCATCCCATTCCTCCTCCCTTATATCCAAATGGATATCCCCATACCCCACACCCTACACCCCACACCCCAGACCAGGCTTCTCTATTCCCTGGGGCCTCAAGTCTATTAAGGGTTAGGTGTGTCTTCTTTCATTGAGGCAAACTTGCAGTCCTTTGCTGTATATGTGTCTAGAGCCTTGGACAAGCTAGTGTATGCTGCCTGGTTGGTGGGTCATTGTCTGAGATATTTCAAGAGTCTGGGTTAGTTGAGACTGCTGGCCTTCCTATGTGTTCCGGGACTTATATCACCTGGTGTATGCTGCCTGGTTGGTGGCTCAGTGTCTGAGAGATCTCAGGGATCAGATTAGTTGAGACTGCTATTCTTCCTATAGAGTCACCCTTCTCCTTAGCTTCTTCCAGCCTTCCCCTAATTCATCCATAGAGGTCCCCAGCTTCTGTCCATTGGTTGGGTGTAAGTCTGATTCTGTCTCAGTCAGTTGCTTTTTTGTCATCTCAGAGGGCAGCCATGCTAGGCTCCTGACTGTAAGTACATTATAATACCATCAACAGTGTCAGGCCTTAATATAAAAAGGTTACATTGTTTTTCAAAATTCAAATAAAATTAGCTTTTACATTCTAGTACATAATCAGCACAGGTTGCTGTGACATAGTAACTATATTTCTGAGATTCAGGTAAGCAATTGTGTGAGTTATCATGCTGGAAAAATTTGTACTCTGTCCTGACTACCTCATTGAAGACTCAATTCTAGTAGTTAGGCAATTAGAAATATGCATTACATAAAATACTTTCTTCTTACTATACCTTATAATTCTCCAGTGTCAATTATTGCCTGTTTAAATGATAAAGAATGCTGAATGCTTTGAGACCACACTTCTTCCTTTTATCCCACCAAATTTAGTGGTGGTGGTGCTACTGCTGCTGCTGCTGGTAGTGGTGGTGGTGGTGGTGGTAATGTGTGTGTACATGTGTGCATGTCTGCATGTATGTCACATTTAGTTTCACAGAAAAGTGGTATGCATTGGTATTTATGTCTATGCATGAAAATACATTTACTCTTTTCATGTGTCAATGATTCAGGCCCCATCCACTTGCTATCATCAGTCTTTTAGCTAGGCTGTGGGGCAAAATATGACCCGTAGTATTTTGCTTTAATGAATCCCAATAATAATCTCCCATAAGACCCATCCATCAGGATGAATGAGAATCAAAATGGATGCTCTTGTTCCTCTTCACTCACTGTGAAAAGACAGCAAAGAGCAATCCCTGTAGTACATTCATCAGAACTGAGATCAAGCCAATTAAAATGCACACATTTTGAAACTTGCCTTTTATCTGAAATCCAGCAGTGGCATTTCTTTGGTTTGAATGGCCTTAACATTCTTTTTCCATGCCCATTATATTGTTGCTTGCTGCTGTTACCAGCATCAGATTACACAAAATCAACTGGAAATGTACAATGTACATTTGCTCTGCATACCTCTGTGACATGATTTGCAACCTCTTTTCCTACCAGGAGAGTACTCTTTAGGCACAGTCTGGGGTGGAAGGGGAATTTGGTGTGTTCCTCTGCACCACATTACTTTTGTGAGAGGAATCAAAGGAACATATAAAATTTCAATCGAACAACACACTCTATTTGGGAATTACTTTCATCTCATTCAAACAACTTCCCATTGGTATAAAGGCTTTTGATATCTGAATGGCAAAGCTTACATTACAAGGAATATGTGTTTATTATAGGTTTGATTTCTGCAGTGATATCCTGTGTATTTCATTTTTATGGTGCACATTTCCACTAGTCTTTTTCTCATCTCAGGTTTCTCATTCTAGTTATCCAGACCCTGGGACAATCAGGCTTAGTCAGTGTCACCACTTAAAGCCACACTCTCTTGTATCACTTCAGAATTTTCAATTACTACACAAGATTACACTATCTAGTCATTTCCTTTTAACTTTTTCTGTAAGAGCTATCTATCCCTCTTTTCAACAATAAAAGGAAAAAGTCATAAATATGAAGAGAAAATAAATAATATCATATTAAAAATTAAATTGTGGCTATTTTAATTTTACTTTCTATTTCCACATTAATCTTTTCTTTAGAAAAAATTCTAAAAGACTATCTTTGAGGATAAATGTCAAATCCCTTTCCTTGGCTTCCAGCTTTACCGTATTTGATCCAAAATTAATAACATTGGAGAATACATCACTTACCTTATTATTTTGTGTATTCATGTTAATGAATGTAATTGTATTTATACATTGGTAATTGTTGAGATAATTTAAATATGATCATATTTCTGTTGCTATAATGATATGTTAAATTCTTTCAAGTTATGCTTCCAGGAGAAACAATATAGTAGAAAAGATGCAATTATATAATATAAATAGTAAAAATTGAAATGTAATACTTGTACTTAAATGAAGTTAAGAATGTTAAATTTACAAATCTACATTAGTATGTCCTCATGTTAGTAACCATTGCCATATTTGATGATTATTCAATAAACTCATATATTTAAATGATCTCCTGGTATTTTAGTTACCAAAATCATGAAAAAGAAATAATCCTTAACAAGTTTATGATATTCTGAAGAGACCCAGTATTTCATGATGAAAGTTTAAAAAATTATATTCTAACATATTCATTGTACCTGAAAATTCTGATGGATTTAGAATAGATTCTTACTGTAGTGGTATGACAATTATTTTGCTATTGTAGTTTTACAAATATTATTGAAGTACATAAAGGCACACTAATCTAAATGTATACTTTTCAATAATTTGAATAAGTACATAGTTTTTAATATTTATGTGCATAAGAAAATGGAGGATGATATTTATAATGATTTAATTTACCATGGCAAATAAATTTTTATTTCTGTAGAGAGAAGTAACAGGTTACTACGGAATTTCAGAAATGTTAATGAAGTATATATGACTGTACCTGAAAATGTTTATGAGAAAATTTTACACATTAGAAATCTAAGTACCTCATCAGTGTGCCTTCTAACATGTTGATACATAAAAACATCCATGGTGATTTGAATGAGAAATTTTTATCAAAACCTCACATGGGTCTCACTTGTCTTGTGTTGGAGGCACTGTTTGTGGAGAACACTTGGTGAACATATACATCTCTGTATCTGAGCTTTTATAGCTTATATCTTCCCTTTACATCCAGGTAACTTCTGTACTTCATGTTTCTGAATAAAAATGTGATCTCTCAGCTTCTTGATACAGTTGTCTGCTAACTTGGTTCTCACATGATTATTGATTGATTCTAACTTTGGAAATATAAGTCAAAATAAACTATGTCTTCTATAAGTTGTGTTGACTGTGGCATTTTATTCAAGCAACAAAAAATTCATTAATACTATATCATTATGTATTTCTATGTGGCAGTTAAGAAAAAGAATAAACTGCCAACACAACCATCAGAGTATATGAAAGCCTGCATTGGAAATTGACAGGAAGGCAGTGATACACATGGAAGAAGAGATGACACCTTCAACAATGGGTGATGATCAAGCTGAAGAACTACGTGTAGAAGAATGGATTGATTCTGCTTTTTCTCTGAACCTGCAAAAATCACATAATTCTAAATGGAGCCAAGGTCTCAAGATACAGATACCTTCAGTCTGATAGAAGTAGAACTAGGAAATAGGACTAAGAAGCAAAAACAAAACAAAACAAAAACAAAAACAAACAAACAAAAAAACCCATTGTAGACAGTGCTCCAGTATTACAGGTATCAATATCAACAATCAATAATTGGACTTAATGAAACTAAAAGTTTTCTGCACTGTAAAGGACACCATGATTTACCTGAAGAGGCAGTGGTAAAAATAGGAAGAAACAACTTTAGCATCCTTCCATCTAACAGAAGATTTGTATATAGAATATACAAAGAAAAACAAAAGAAAGTAAGAAAAAAAATAGAGTAAGGAAAAACAATCCAATTGAAATGAGCCATGGCACTAAACTGAATACTTTAACAACCTTATCCAAGAAGAAAATAAATGAAAATTAAAATCGCTTTGATATTTCAACTTACACCAGTGTGTTAAATTATGTTTGTAACTTTTATATTTCTGTAACAAAACAATACAAACAATTTAATCTGACTTATGATTTCAGAAGTTTTGAAGCCATGACTTTGGAGTACAAATACAATTGGGAATTTTTATTCATAAGGTGTGGCGGGGGGGGGGTGGCAAGCACTGGGAGCCTTTCAAAAACTCTAATCTCACCTCTAGTGATTCAATTCCTCCAACAACTTCCAAGATTTTTAATCTTCCCTGATCAATTACACTAGCTGAGAGCCAAATATTGATATATATGAGTGTACTTTGTTCATTTTTATTCAAACCACCATAATCCATTCCCTTCTCCAGACAAACTTGTATCTGTATAATAATGCAAAATGCCTTCATTCCAACTTCAAAAGTCCCTATAGCCTTTTAGTCTCAACACTATTTATAGGTACATTAGTCTGTTCTGAGACCCAAGACAAAAACTTAATCATAACCTCTACAACCAAAAAGCAAATTATATACTTCCAACAAGTAGTGTTACAACACAGGATATTCCAATGAGACCTTGGTCTTGTGAAAGTTCGAAGCCCCAGTGTAGGAGAATACCAGGATAGGAAAGATGGAGTGGGAGGGTTAGTGGGCAGGGGCAGGGGGAATGGGATGTGGGGGAGGGGTTCGGAGGGGAAATGAGGAAAGGGGATAAAATTTGAAATGTAAACAAAGAAGATATCTAATAAGAAAAGAGGAAGAAAAGAGAATGGGGAAATACTGAGGAAATACTGAACTAAAGCAAGACAAAAAAAAAATTCACAAATTCCAAGTACAGTAGCTCACTGTCTTATGTCAAAATGGTTTAATGACTGAGCTTCCCAGCATTAATTACTTCTCTCTCTTTGGATACTACTCCCTTTTATGGAGCTCTCCTTGGCAGATATCCTTCAGCTCTGGTATATTTAACATCCTGAAATCTTAAAAAAAATCTGCCCTTCACATTCATATATTAGTATAATGGCTATTCAAGACCTCCATGCTGTGATTCTACTGCAACACATGTGGCCTCGATGGTCCTCCTTTACTCTGGAGTAAGAGTTTACAACTTCTCTACTCATGTGACCATCATGACAGTAAGAACAGAACTATGTAGATAATATCAACTTTGGCTATCATCTTGTATTCACTGAGTTAAACTGCAGCACCATTTCATTAATAAATTATTTAATTAATTGACTAACTTATTTGTTTTCTTGTTTAAATTATTGTGTTTGTTGCATTCCCAGAGCAGAGAATTTCTCACACGTTTAAGTTTTAGAAGTTGCAGATTTCTCTGTGTGGTGTTTGCCCCAAATACACCTCCCTCTCTTTATTCTATTGTAGATCAAACCTTTATTTGTCTTATTTCTTATAGCACAAACCTTAGCTCCAAAATTAAATTAAATTTCTTGATGCTTTTTTTCTCTTTATGTATTGTATTTACTCTTTTATGTTATAGAAATGCATAGTAGTGGTAACATGTAACTACACTACAGGGTATCTATTGTTCTGTCTTAAAGAGTCAACTGTGCAATGAAAATTAGTCCATTATTTTCCAGTTGAGCCTCAGGCATATTCTTAGCATAGAGTAGAAAGCATACACATTTTTTCCCAAAATATGATGAGAATGGCTTCTTGCCCTGTTCTTAATATCAATCCCCTGTGGAACCTTAGAGCTGGGCTTCTTAATTCACTTTGCTCCCAGAGCTTTAGTCTTCAAAGCTCCTGCCAGGATGGCCCATTAAGGCCCACTTACAGCATTCAAACACTTTTCTAGTCCAATATCCTCAAATCTTACATATTCCTAATAGAATCAGTTTTATAAATTCTGTTACATCAGTATGCCACTCACTGATACCAAATCTCTATTAGTTCCTTCTCTATTGTTGTGGTAAAACATCTCTACTGGAGCAACTTATAACAGAAAGTGTTCAATTTGGTTCACAGATTCAGACAGAGTTAATGACAGTAGAGCTAAATAACAGCTGAAGGAGGACATCTTGATCCATATCCATGATACAGAGAAAGAGAAAGTTTTAGAAATTCTAGGAGGTGTTTTGTTTTATTATTTTTTTGTTGTTGTTTTTTGTTTTTTGAGATTTTTTTGTTTTTTTTAATTTAATTTTATTTGTAATTCATTTTTTACACTCCATATTCCATTCCCCACCCCTCCCAGCCCACCCTCCAACTTCTCCACATCCAACACCTCCTACCCACCACACCCTGTCTGCACATGGTTGCCCCATCCTCCACCCCACCTGACTTCTAAACTCCCTGGGGCCTCCAGTCTCTAGAGGGTTAGATGCATCATCTCTGAATGAAGATAGACCTGGATGTCCTCTACTGTCTGTGTGTTGGGGACCTCATATCAGCTGGTGTATGCTGTCTGTTTGGTGGTCCAGAGTTTGAAAGATCTCAGGAATCCAGATTAATTGAAATTGTTGGTCCTCCTATAGGATCACCTTTCTCCCCAGCTTCTTTCAACCTTCCTTAATTCAACCACAGGGGTCAGCTGCTTCTGTCCATTGGTTGGGTACAAATATCTGCATCTGACTCTTTAAACTGCTTGTTCGGACTTTCGGATGGCAGTCATGATAGATCCCTTTTTGTAAGTACTCCATAGCCTCAGTGATAGTATTAGGCCTTGGGAACTCCCCTTGAGCTGTATCACACTTTGGACCTGCTGCTGGAACTTCTTTTCCTCAGGCTCCTCTCCACTTCCATCCCTGTAATTCTTTCAGAAAGAAACAATTATGGGTCAGAGATGTGACTGTGGGATGGCAACCCCATCCTTCACTTGATGTCCTGTCTTCCTGCTGGAGGTGGACTCTATAAATTCCCTTTCCCTACTGTCTGGCATTTCATCAAAGGTCCCTCCCTGTGTGTCTTGGTTGTCTCTCACCTCCTAGCTCTCTGGTGCACTTTAGGGAGTCTCCCTAATCTCCTATTTCCTGAGATTGCATATTTACATTCTTTCTGCTGGCCTTCAGGGTTTCAGTCCTTTTCCCTCACCCAATACCAGATCAGGTCTCCCCACACCCGCCCCTATACACTTTCCCTCCAAAATCCCTCCCTCTCTCCCTCCCCAGTGATTGCTTTTCTCTCTCTTCCAAGTAGGATGAGGCACTCTCACTTGGGCACTTCTGCTTACAAAAAGGAGATCAAGGGGATACAAATTGGTAATGAAGAAATAAAGGTATTGCTATTAGCAGATGATATGATAGTATACATAAGCAACCACAAAAACTCTAACAGAGAACATCAAAAGCTGAAAAACAGCTTCAGCAAAGTGGCCAGATGTAAAATTAACTCAAATAAATCAGTAGCTTTCCTTTATACAAAGGATAAACAGGCTGAGAAAGAAATCTTGGAGGTTTTTAAATACAAATCTTACCCCTAGTTACATAAATCCTTGAAAAACGGCCAGTTATCCCAATCCTTCCCAAACACTCCCACAAATTGGCAACCAAGCATTGAAATTAAAATATACATGATTTTCTGGCTTTCATAGTCTCTGGTGAGAAGTCTGGTGTAATTCTAATAGGTCTGCCTTTATATGTTACTTGTCCTTTTTCCCTTAGTGCTTTTAACATTCTGTCTTTATTTGGTGCATTTGTTCGGGTGGATACTTCATTCCTCCTTAGAACAGGGAACAAAATACCCATGAAATGAGTTACAGAGAAAAAGTTTGGAGCTAAGACAAAAGGATGGACTATCCAAAGTCTACCCCACCTGGGGATCCATTCCATAATCAGCCACCAAACGCAGACACTATTGCATATCCCAGCAAGATTTTGCTGAAGGAACCCTAGTATAGCTGTCTTATATGAGGCTATGCCAGTGCCTAGCAAATACAGAAGTGTATGCTCACAGGGCCCCCAGTGGAGAAGCTAGAGAAGGCATCTAAGGAGCTGAAGGGGTCTGCAACCCTATAGGTGGAACAACAATATGAACTAACCAGTACCCCCAGAGCTCGTGTCTGTAGCTGCATATGTAGCAGAAGATGGCCTAGTTAGCCATCACTAGAAAGAGATACCCCTTGGTATTGCAAACTTTATATGCCCCAGTACAGGGGAATGCCAGGGACAAGAAGTGGGAGTAGGTGGGTAGGGAAGCAGGGTGGGGGGATGGTACAGGGAACTTTCGGGATAGTATTTAAAATGTATATAAAGAAAATATCTAATAATGAATAATTAAATAAAAATAAAAAATATATACATGAATCAAAGCAAAAACACCTCATCAGAATGGGTAAGATAAAATGTCAAGACAAATGATGACATGGATATGGGATAAAGGGACACTTATTCACTGATGGTAGCTTTCTAACCTACTATATCCATTATGAAAATTCATGTGGGAGTTCCACAAATATTTAAAATAGGTCTTCCCCACTATCTAACTATAACACTCTTAGATATGTATACAAAATAGTTCGTATCTTACAATAGAGATATCTGCTTATTCATGATCTTTGCTGCTGTATTCAAGATTCAGGAAATGGAAAAATTCTTTATGTCTAGGAACTGATGAACGGATAATTAAAAGTGATATATTTACAGTGAAGACTACAATTTAGCTATGAAAAATAAAATCACATAATTTATAGGTTAATGGAAGAAGCTGGATATAGTCATTCAAATGAGATAACCTCGACAAAAAAAGACCAATAATTGCATCATTTCTTTCATTTGTAATTGTTAGCTATGAATCTTCAGATATGTGAGTTGCAAGAAATACCCAGGGATAAGGGACATTGGTAGGGGTACGTTGAAGGGAAGGAAGATCTAAAGGAGTAATATCTGATGCTGGAAAGATTGCTCTGTGGTTAAGAGCACTTATTATTCTTTCATTGAGCAATGTCTTTGTTATTAGTGCCCACAAGTGGTTTCTTATTCCAAGGCCTTATCCTGATCACTCCATGACCTGAGGATGTACTTGGGATATAAGCATGTTTACAAAATTTGTATGCAGGCTAAATACGTATACACAAAATAAAATTAATAAATCTGAAAAATTGTAATGTAAGCAGTGATATAAATGTTAAAGGGAACACATGGAATGGGAAGGATTAAATTGTAGTTGTAGAGAGCTGGCCAAAATAGAGGCACAATGATGTAGAGGGATAACATTAAAAATCTGCCTGCTAGTATTGAAGCTTAGTATGTACACACATGTGCTCACACACACAGACTAAGTAAAAGAAAGACATTGAGATAGGGAGTCAAAATGGGTCTACACCAAACAAAATTATGTTACTCCTATAGATACCATAGAAGAACAAGTAAAAATCCCAGGGAAAGGAAATATGTTAACTCCTTTTGAACTTGCTGCAAATAAAGTGCCTCAGACTCCTCAGACATTACAGGCAATTGTCAATTCGATTTGTCACCCTCGAGACCTTGACAAAAAGGCCATATGGCTGTCACTACCAGCTTGATATGTTCATGTTCTGTCACTAAATACTTAAGTGATAGAACATGGACATATCAAGCTGGAGGAGACTTGGAATATCTAGGCTAGCTTTCATGCTGCTGGAAGGTACAATGCTCACTATTAAAGGAGAAATTAAGCAAACATTTTACACAGCCATGAAACCACCTGGAGAGAAAATTGTATTGGTATCATAGTGGCATAAAGATAATGGGAATAACCAACCACTTTATTATTGGATAAGAACAATACCTGTCATCATTCCATATATTGTCATAGGCAATAGGGGGAAAAACTACTAAAAAATAAATCTGCTAAATGTATATAGTACTAAATCCACTCATAACAACAACCATTATATCCATAAATTAATGCCACTCTCAGTTCTCAACAGGTAAACTTTTATCTGCTATAAATGTAAGTTACCATAGATTCCATTAAAGGTTCAAGGGCATAAAATAACTGGTAAGTGCTCAGCCCTCAATTAGACATTTTAATAATATCCCATCTTTCCAGGGTACAGGGAGCATTAAGGAAGAAGTGGAAAGACTATAAAACTCAAATGTGATAAATGAATCTGAAGAAACAATGTCCTCCTGGTATTACACATAAAACTTACAGTGATTATGACAGCATTCAGAAGAGCCACAAATACTCAAGCCATACTAATCCCACCCACAGCATGCTGAGGGCAAGGAGAAGCATAATCTTATTCTTGACCATGAACTTGTTAGCAATTCATAGCTTCTAGATGAAGAGAAATCCATTTCGTTTCTTTATTCTTTTCTAAGAAAGTTGCCTCTGTTAAGAGGACCATACTTGAATGCAAGACCACAGATTCAATAATATATTGGCAGCACAAATTATGCCCAATTAGTAAAAAAAAAAAAAAACAGAAAAAGAAAAAGAAAATCCAGGATATTCAAATCAAGAGAATTAAGTTCAGTGATTACAAATAAAAAGAAAGCATTAAAGTAGAATGGTTTATTGGTGGTAAGAATCATTTCAGAGCAAGAAAGGGATGGGAGGAGAGAGTACAAATGGTGTTGAAAATAAATAAAATTTTCATATGAAGATATGAAATTGTGAAAAAATAAAAAATACAATGTCTTTCAACTAGGCTCTAATCTTCTTCAAAAGATTATTCATTTCTTTTTATAAGTAATAGCATCTTTACTTACTTTTACTAATAATGCAAAACTTTCAACATGGTATATGTATTAGTTATCTGTAAGAGTTTATGACTGGAAGAGAAAATTCAACTGACTCATCTTCCCCAAAATTTTTATCCAACTGAGAAAAGTACAGTGGCTCAAAAGATATGTGTACTGGCTGGTTTTGTGTGTCAACTTGACACAGGCTGGAGTTATCACAGAGAAAGGAGCTTCAGTTGGGGAAATGCCTCCATGAGATCCAGCTGTGGGGCATTTTCTCAATTAGTGATCAAGTGGGAAGGGCCCCTTTTGGGTGGTGCCATCTCTGTGCTGGTAGTCTTGGGTTCTATAAGAGAGCAGGTTGAGCAAGCAATGGGAGGCAAGCCAGTAAGGAACATCCCTCCATGGCCTCTGCATCAGCTCCTGCTTCCTCACCTGCTTGAGTTCCAGTTCTGACTTCCTTTAGTGATGAACAGCAATGTGGAAATGTAAGCTGAATAAACCCTTTTCTCCCCAACTTGATTCTTGGTCATGATATTTGTGCAGGAATAGAAACCCTGACTAAGACAATGCATTATTTCCACTTGCCTTTCTGTAACATTGAAGTGAATCTACTCCTTAAAGAAAGCTCTGATATTACTAAAAATCACACCTCAAAATAAACCCTATTAAGTTCTGGGTCTTACGATCTTTATTCTTCCTCTGATACAGTGATCCTGAGCTTTAGTTGAGGGAGTTATTTTATAGATTCAATCATTGGAACTGGACTTCACAACACTAACTTTGTGTTGTGTTTTCCTATAATGATCTCTCTCTCTCTCTCTCTCTCTCTCTCTCTCTCTCTCTCTCTCTCTCTCTCTCTCTCTTTCATTATGGTGATGACAATAGATAGATTAGATAGATAGATAGATAGATAGATAGATAGATAGATAGATAGATAGATAGATAGATGGTTAGATAATAGGAGTAAGGACAAATAGTTTGAATATAATTAGGGGGTATATTGGTTTAATAAAATACATACTACTATTAATGGGTCACTGGTTATGTTGTGAATACAGTGAATAGGTCTTAGGTACTATAAGAGAGCTGACATTTACCACTAGGAAATGTGTGACACTACTGAACTGATTAGGTTTATGATATCATGTTGTTTATTATGGTGGTTCACAGTTGTCATAGCTGGGAAGGACTGCTAATCACTTCTCTCCTTTGGAAGCTTATGCAATGTCTTCAGGTACATATTTTTTCTTAGCAGCAGCTCCTTAGTTAAAGGTATATAACAAGAGTAACTACATATGGAAGAAAAGTATAAAGTGTACATAAGTGAAGGTGGCTGGGTTAGAAGAATACTAGGAGACTACAGCTGGTATGAAAGTAATGGAGAAGGTCCTGATCTGTAGATGAAGGAGGAATGTCAGGGCAAATGAAGAAAGAGATACAAGGGACACATAAGGCCAAGGATTTTTGAAAAATCCTGAAGGAATCATGCTCTTTTGTAGTTATAATTTTTAAAAGAATTCTTCTCATCTTATTTATAAGAATATAAATCTGTCTCCAAATTTGCTACAGATGTGGCTGTGCCACGATGTTTTACACTCAATATATGATAAACCATACTTAAGCAAAGCAAGCATTGTTTTAGAAAAGATTAAGGAAACATTTTCTGATTTCTGCTTAGTATCTCAGATTTGGCCTTCTTTAATGTCATATATCTAATTAGTTGCAACAAGGGCTGCCTAATTTAGGTCATTGCTTAGTGATGCATCAGTGAGCAAAATTTGCTGTTTAGTTGTGTCAGCTTTCTAAGTATACCACACATGTAAAATGACCCGTTAATACATAGTCTTTTTCCTGCTTCAATAATAAGAAAAGAGGGATGGGAGGGGAACAATTGGTCTTTTATATTTTTTTTCCTTTATTTGACCAAGTTACTTACCACAATACAATATTATAAAGTTTACTTGCATATCCATGTTTAATCATCTCTTTCAATTTCATTAGCTCATTCTTTGCTGTCTACCTGTTTCTTTGTTTTGTAATGAATAATAATACATCCCATATTCTGGGCGGGTGCCCTAAACTGAAATATATATCTACAATTTCATTCTTGTTAAATTTTAAATTGGACAGTTATATCTCCTGTCTGCACGTATAACTTATTATTCATAATGTCAGGGACTGGTACCTAACAGTGGGATGGGGTTCAAGTGGAGTCAGTTATGGTTGGCCATTCCTTCAGTCTCTGCTCCAAATTTGTCCCTGCAATTCTTTTAGACACAGAAAAAATTTTGGGTAGGAGTAAGGTTTGGTGTCCTTATGTGTGCACTGGGGGTCCTTCTTGGTTACCATAGTTGGCCTCTTCAGGTCCCATGTCTCATCTGTTAGGCATCTTGGCTATATTCACCTTCATTGACTCCAGGCAACCTCTCCCATCTCAGGTTTCTGGGACCTCTTAATGATTCCCCTCCCACACCTCATACCATCACCCCAGCAGCAGCAGATTTCTATTCATTCTCCTGGCACTCTGTGACTCTCTCCTGTCTACAGTGTACACCTTATCCTTCCATTCCTTTCTCCCTCCCCTCTTTCTCCTATGATTATTTTGCTTCTCCTTCTAACTGTGATTCCAGCATCCTTGCTTGAACCTTCCTTCCTATTAAACTTCTTTGTGTCTATGGGGTGTGTCATGGATATTCTGTGCTTAATGGCTAATATCCAATTATCAGTAAGTACATACCATGTATGTCTCTTTGGGTTGGGTTATCTCACTCAGATTGGTGTCTTCTAGTTCCAACCTTATGCCTGTAAAATCCATGATGTCCTTGTATTGAATAGCTGAGTAATGTAACTGTCCTCTGAAAGCCTCTACCCAGCAGCTGACTGAAACAGATGCAGATACCCACAGCCAAACATTGTAGGGAGATCAGAGATTCTTATGGAAGAGTTGGAGGAAGGATAGAACATGCTGAAGGGGGTGGGAAGCCCACAAGAGAACCAACAGACCTCTGGGAGCTCTCAGAGACTGATACCTCAATCAAAGAATACACAAGGTCTGGAATGATGCCCCTGACACATAGTTAGCAGACATTCAGCTTAGACTCCAAGACCCACCCCCACCCCTGCAAAAAAAAAAAAAAAAAAAAAAAAAAAGCAGGGAAGGCTCTTTCTAAACTTGTAGCCTGACTGTGGTAACCATCCATTCCCTAACAGGGCTGCCCTGTCTGGATTTAGTAGGAGAGGATATGCCTAATCTGGCAGAGACTTGATAAATCAACTTGAGGTTATATGAACGCAGTCCCTCCTTCCTAAAGGTGAAGTGAAAGGGGGAATGAGGGGAGGGACTCTGTGACATGGGACTCAGAAGGGGACTCAATTTGGATGTAAATAAATAAATATTTACAACCAACAATCAAAACAAAACAAAACAAAAATTTTAAAGGAGAATTTGGATGCTTTCCAGGATGGTCTTTTTAATCTGTTCCTGAGGAAATACTTGCACTTCTGGTAGTCCTGCTTCAGCCTCTCAAGTATCTTTGGTTAGAAGCATAGCTTTCATATATTCGATGATCAGTGCTTTAATAACCCTTGGCTCATGTTCTGTTTCATTTATTGCCCATGGTAGATATTGATGATAATGAACATACTAGTTGCCTTCTCATTACTCTTGGGAAAAATGCCAGATAAAAAGCAATTTAAGAATTGAAATTTTTTACAATTCTTACCCTAAATTTCAACTTGATGAGATTTAAGTATCACCAAAGAAATAAAATCCTTGGCATGCCCATGAGAATTTTTTGGGTTTTTTTTTTGTTTGTTTGTTTGGTTGTTTGGTTGGTTTTTGTTTGTTTGGTTGGTTGGTTTTTGTTTGTTTGTTTGTTTGTTTTTGATTTGGTTAACTGTAATGAGAAATCTCACGCTAAATATGGAATACCATCTCAAAGCTGAGAACTAGACAGCATAAAAATGATAAATGAAATTAAGTAGTGTTATTCCTCATTATCTGCATCCTTGTATTAGGTGCTATATAAGTAGCTCCCCCAAGCGTTTGGAATCAATAATTGTCTACTATCATGGACTACACTCTTTCAAACCTTAAGACAAAGTAAATCCTTCTTTTCCTGAGTTTCCTTTGTTATGTGTTTCATCACAGAAATGAGAAAAGTAACTGATGTAGAAAATGCCAACTTTGAAGATATGTTACTGGGGTAAACCTGAACATGTAGTTCTTAGTCCTCGGAAAAAGATAGTTGGGGAAGCCTATGGGAAAGTCTTGAAACTGGATTTAGAAAAGCTCTTGAATAGTATAAGCAAAACTAAACATGTAGTTCTAGAAGAAGCTAAGGAAAAAAGAATGATGTGGAAAATTAGATAGCATTGAATCCAGGCTTCTGAGGGCTTAGGAAAGAAAAAGGTCTGAATCAGGAAATAGAACAGGGATATATTCATGTGATATTTGTTCAGAAAGTCTACTTCTGTTGTGGCCTTGTTCTTAGAAACTGAATGAACTTAAATTTAAAGGTAATAGACTACTTTGATTGGTACAGAATGTTTGAATGAGGAAAAATATACAGTTGTGTTTTGGTTATTACTTATGGTTTTCTTTAGGTCTACTATGATATGGAGCAGAAATTGTAGTCACAAGACAGAAAAAAGAATCAGTGCCTGACAAATATAGAAATGGATGCTCACAGCCATCCATTAAACTGAGGACAGGGTCCCCAAAGGAGGTGATAGGAGGACTCAAGGAGCTGAAGGGGTTTGCAGCCCCATAAAAGGAACAACAATATGAATGAACCATCCAGTACCCACAGAGCTCCCAGGGACTAAACCACCAACCAAAGTGTACACATGGAGGGGCTCAAGGCTCCAACTGCATATGTAGCAAAGGATGGCCTTGTGGGATATCAATGAGAGGAGACACCTTTGGTCTTGAGAGGGCTCTATGACCCAGTGTAGGGGAATGCCAGCACAAGGAAGCAGGAGTGGATGGGTTAGGGAGTAGGTGGAGGAGGGATGGGACAGGGGTATTTTAGAGGGGAAATGAGGAAAGGGGATACAATTTGAAATGTAAGTATAGAAAATATCTAATAAAAAATAAAAACAAAATTCAGAGAATAAGCAAAAACAAAAAAGGAAGTTGATCAAAATATATTTAATTTTCTTTAAAGGACAATGAAAATTACAAAATATCTGTAATTTATAAAGAAATCAATACTGTTAGAGACTAACCTTTGTATCTGTTTTAGGACACTAGAAAGGTTTCCTAGAAAGTATGAGCATACCTACTTAAGGCTTCACCTTGTTAACATACATATATATTTGTAAGAAAAGGTAGCTAAATTGAGAATGATCATGATGGAGATGTATGTTCAAAAGCTGCTATCTAGAGAAGTATTTAGTCTGGGTCAGCATGAAGAGACCACTGTCTAAGAAATTGCAATCTAAGTGATTCTAGATTCTGTCAAGTTGATAAGCAATACCATTCATCAAAATTATGTCCAATGACAACATTATAATCATAAATTTTAAAAGTCAAGGCAACATATTCATTATATCCACTCTTTCATGTTGATCACACATGCAAGATACATTCAATTTCCAAATTCAAATGCTTCTGATTTTTAAAAACACATTCCAATTCTGACTCTAAGTGAAATCCTAGATGTGATTTCCTTAAACACAAAATACATGCCACCAAGTATGGTAGGTGGTTGTTAAAAAGAAAATGGTTTTCATATTAGTTCCCACTTGGTGGATGTGTTTGCAAAGGATTGAAATGTATTGTATGGATTTGTTGGACAAGATGTGTCATTGGAGGGAGGCTTGAGATTTCAAAAAGCTCACTGTCAGAAGCCATCCAGGAGAAACTAAATCTAGCAGGTGACTTTCCTGAGACAATTCATTGTGGGCAGTGATGAATGAACTCTTGAAGGCAAAGTCAAAGAGACTGTATCTGAGGATTGATTCTTGCTATTGAAATGCCTTTCCTGCCATTATTCAATTAATATAACTATCCTCGAGCATTAGCCAACCCTATTGGGCAGATTTTATGCAGCTCAACAACATAACGTCTTATAGTGATGCTATATAAAAAATAGATGATTTCTTAATTCTTTATGATGATTCTATAGGAATATTTAACTTTTACCAGTAATTATTGAGCACGTTATAAAAAGGACTGCATTTAGAGCTCTCTGTAATATAAAAATTGTAATTATGGCTCTGTAACTCTTCACATGCCATGGGCTATTTGCATGAAGATAGAAAGCAGACAGATTTACAATAAAGGAATGCAATTCTTCAGGCTGTAAAACAGTTAAATAAAGGTCATAAAAGGAAATAAATGATTTTTTGTAGATTTAAGGATAGAATATAAAATGTGACTGAGTTTATCTGTACAACTCTTTAATACTTATGAGATATTAAGCAGATGATATGTTGCTTCTTGACAGAAATGTGCTAACCTAAAATTTAAACTTTAAATGAACCTGTAAAACTAGTGGCAGATGATGAATGACCAGTTAGATAACTAATCTTAAATTGAAATGCATATAAACATCTTTGTTGTTACTTCTTATTCAATTTATAATTTGAAATTGTTTGAATTTGTTGTGAACTTTTGAGGGAGGCAATGCTTAGAATATCATGTGATCTGTACAAATTAACTGTACAAACATCTAGGAAGGATGACATTAAGGGAGCATACTCAGAACACAAGAGACAGAGTGTAAAAGCAAAAGAAATAGAGAGACAGCAAAACCTATCAGAATATAGTAGAGCGGAGGGGAGAGTGCTAAGGTAGGATAGAGCACAGAGAGAGCAGAAAGCAGCAGACAGATTCTTAACCATGGGACAGGTGGTTTTCTAAACAGTAGGTAGGCTTCTTCTTACCATGAATCAGAATTTCTTTTAGTATCAGGTTTCTTTTCACCTACAAAAACAGGGCTTTTCGTATTCAATAGAAAAGTCAAAACTTTATCTTTCTCTATGCAATAAAGGCTGAAGTGTATTTTTCATCCAGAATAAGTGAGTTCTTTTTGCTCTGGCACTTCTTGCTCAGTGAAACTTGCTGGTGGAGGCTTTTGCTCTATCCATCATATACATATATGTATATGTACATGTGTATGTATATATATATGTATGTATATGTACATGTGTATGTATATGTATATAATATATACATACACACATATATATCATATATATGTATATATTTGTATATATTCTATAAATGATAGATATATATATATATGCATATGTAAGTATAGATGAGTGTAAGTATGTAAGTTGATGAGACAAGTGGACAAGAATATATGAAGGTATATATGAGTATGTTTATATGAATGTGTATATGAAATTTTTTGTGTGTTTGCGCATGTTGGCTTATGTAAAAGTTTTTCATTTTGAAAGCATGACTCTTTTTCCCTGTATCAATAAAGTATATTGCTCAAAGCCTTCCTCTCAGTTGACCAGTGAAAAGAAATGCTTGTGGGCAAGAGAGAAAGGAGGGTTAGCAGTAAATCCTCTACAGAAATCTCCACTGCCATATAGCATATGTTTATTGAAAGATAATTTTATTGTAAGTTTATACATACATAAGGGTTAGGTTTTCCAGCACTTATCAAGCACAGGGAATTTTATGTAAATGATTACAAAGATGAAGAGTTACATTTCCCTAGTGTTCAATTAAGCACAAAATAGTAATAAACAGTTCTGTTTTTAGCACAGAACAATAAGAAAGAGTTAATTTTTAAGCACAAAGCAATGAGCATTAAGTTAATAAAGCACAGAGAAGTGACAGAATAAAATTATTTAGCACAGAATAGTTAGGGAGATATAAAGCTAGAAATCATCTGTTTTCTCATTTGTGTCCAGTGTTTCAACCCCATTTCCTCATGCCAGATAGGCTCTCTGCATTCTCTCTCTCTCTCTCTCTCTCTCTCTCTCTCTCTCTCTCTCTCTCTCTCTCTCTCTCTCTCTCTGTGTGTGTGTGTGCGTGTTTGAGTATGTATTCTAATTGCAGATCAGAATTTAAATCTTAGCTATTGTTGCTGACATGCATTTATTTTTAATTTCTTGTATCATGTCCTCTATCTGAAGTTGTAAATCAAATAAACTATTTAATGAGTTTTCCTGGCAATGATGTTTTATCATAGCAATAACAAAGTAACTGAGACAGGCACAGAATGAACACCTCTACTCTATAAGGGAGGTATGGAGGCAGAGCAGAAATGAAACCCAATAGGGTAAACATCAAATCCTTTCTCTCCTTATCCAACATCATAGTCTCAGTGTTTTATTCATATGCATATGATAAACAGTACAAACCCTGGAAGGATCAAAATAAGGTCTGATGGATACTTCTGATTGTAAATGTCACAGTGTCTAAAATCATCAAAGAGAAATCCTGTGGGCATCTTGTGTGCAATTAAGCTATTTGCTGTATAGTTTAGGATTGCCTATGATGGACTGCTTATGTATATTAGGTTAATCTCAATCATGAATCTGAGCAAATATTCTTATTAGATTAACCATGTTTGTAACACCGAATTGGTTAGTGCCATCCCTAGAATACAGTCCAGGGATGACAGGAGAAACCTACCTGAACAGTAAATTCACTGTCCTTTGATTCTTGGCTGTGAATGCCAGTATGATCAACTTGTAAACCTTTTGCTATTGTGACTTCTCTATAATGATTGAAGGAGCCTTCAACTGTGAATCGAAGTAAGTTCTTTTTTTGATGCCTTTGCCACTTTATATTATCACAGCAATAAGAACTATCTTCTCTTGGAATAGGACACTTCTTTCTTTAGATGCTTAGTGATTTCTGTGAGAAAACATTACATGCTATTCTTTCATGTCACTGTGTCATCCCCATTGTTTTATTGTCAGATGTTTGATAAATTGCACATACTCAAGTAGGAACAGATTATGGAAACAAATAGATTTAAATATAAATATTTCTTGTGAAGCACTGATACACTGATATTCAGAATAAAGGAAAAATGATCTATTATTCGTAACTCCTAGATTAAAATGTAAATGGACCAGGAAAACCCATCAATTAAAATATAACATTATTATCAGCTAATACTTTAGTAAAAGAAGAATAATCACATGAAGCCTGTTCTTGAAAATTAGTAAATGATTACAGTTTCAAGAATAAATAAATCTGGGTAACAAGACTTTTGAAAGGTGCCAGAGATGTGGAAACCCAGGGCATGTGTACCATTTGTTTGAGAACACCTTGTACTGATATGACCTGGATTTTTTTCAATATCAACATTGCCTCACCCCTAAATAATTAAATCATTTTAGGCAATGTTTAGCAGTGTGAATGCGCACACACACAAACACACACACACACACGCACACGCACACGCACAGGCACATGACGCACATGCACACGCGCACGCATGCACACACACATGTTTTCACTAGATTCCGTTTCTCTTAAGAATCAGCAATTATTTTCTAATATTTAATGTCTTGCAGAACTATACTGTAAATAACTGACTTCAAAAATTGCATGAATTTTACGTAAAAATAATATTGCCTTTGAAATTGGCAGTTTTTATAAACATATTCATGATATTTCATTTAGAATATGTGCTAATTGGAAACAATAGAGTATCCTATAGTCATAGCTTCCTTGCATTAAGCAAGAAAGCTATGTGACTCCCAGTCATCCAGATAATTTTAGTAATTTGGGATATTTTATCAGCCCGTGACAAAATTCTGATGGTAAACATAATTTCCCATGCATATTTTGCCTTACGAGACAGAGCTGTTCTGTGAGTGCAGTTCAGTTGAGTTCAGTTCATTGCAGTTTCTTGCAATTCAGTTGAATGCAGTTGGGTTCAGTTGAGCTCAACCAGTTTTTCTCAGTTCATAGTGCAGAACAGTTCAGTTTGAGGAAGTTTATCCAAGCAGAGCAATTCAGTTAGAAGCCACAGAGAAGCCAGTTTGAATAACTCAGCTTGGAGAGCAGCTTTGAGCCAGGACCAGTCAGACAAAATTCACAAAGCACTAGTAAGGGTTAGATATTGTGCAATAAGCTGCCTAGAGGACAATTTCACCTGGAAAATAGGAGATATTTACAGCAATATGACTTCAAAAAATGCGCTATGATGATTAAAAAAAAAAAAAAAAAAAAAAAAAAAAAAACAAAAGTAACTTGTTTATAAAACATTGCTATGGCAGCACCATTTGTTGAAAATGCTGTCTTTTTTCCACTGGATGGTTTTAGCTCCCTCGTCAAAGATCAAGTGACCATAGGTATGTGGGTTCATCTCTGGGTCTTCAATTCTGTTCCATTGATCTACTTGTCTGTCACTATATCAATACCATGCAGTTTTTGTCAAAATTGCTCTGTAGTACAGCTTTAGGTCCGGCATGGTGATTCCACCAGAGGTTCTTTTATCCTTGAGAAGAGTTTTTGCTATCCTAGGTTTTTTGTTATTCCAGATGAATCTGCTGATTGCCCTTTCTAATTCGTTGAAGAATTGAGTTGGAATTTTGATGGGGATTGCATTGAATCTATAGATTGCTTTTGGCAAGATAGCCATTTTTACTATATTGATCCTGCCAATCCATGAGCATGGGAGATCTTTCCATCTTCTGAGATCTTCTTTAATTTCTTTCTTCAGAGACATGAAGTTCTTGTCATAAAGATCTTTCACTTCCTTAGAGACAAGCCTGGGTGTTTTCTGTAATACTGAGTTTGAAATCAGAGTAATCTAAACAGATAAATGAGTCAGAGAATCTCTATAATTGTAAAGAATACACCTGGATGAAAGGTTAAAAAAATAACAGTTTATTTTAAATGTTGCCTTAATTTTAAGAAAATATATTGAAATTAATGTGTTAAATATCTATAATTTAAATATCCATAGATGTTTATAGATTAAATATAGGAAGATATTTATATTAGATATATACCATGAATGTGGTAGACAAAGAAATATATATATATATATATATATATATATATATATATATATAAAACATGATGGTGATAGGAAGAAAATTAGAAATGAGACTGAGAGTTTAATACAGCCATCAACATCTGCATTACTATGGGGATAGACAAAGGTTCAAAGTTGATTGTGATTTGACATCTTCAGAGGATTTATTTACAGAGAGACTATTTTTAGTGTACCTGTTGAATAGAAACTTTTCAGTGCTAACATTGTCTTGTTTAGATATTCTAAACCTTATTTTTAATTCATTATGTCTTTATTCACAAATCATACACTGTGAATTAAACACAGAATGCAGTAGCAAATGAGTTAAAATATGAACCTACTTCTTCTTTTTTAGGACTTAGTTTATATTGAAAAAACTTAGTGGATGTGCAGGAGAATTACATTTTATTCACAAAAATGGCAAATAAAGAATTCAGTGTGATTTAACAGTCCAATAAAAAGGAGATTCTCCTGTCTGAGTAGCATGAAATTGATAAGAGTAATGAATGAATTATCTGTCATGACAGGTGTATTTAATCTTATCCTTGGAAGACCAAGTCTCAGCCTTCTGTGTGATAGTGTAAAAATAGGAAAAATATTAAGCAGATGGAGAGACAAACAAATGTTGATTTTGCAACTGTCCTGATGATATAGAAGTATTCAGGCTTGATTCAAGCCCTCTAATTAAAATGACAAAAATCAGCAATATATAAAATACAATGCTAGACATCTTAAATGATGAAGTGCAACTTCACTCATAAAAATTGGAAAATGCCTGTGTTTTCAGCATTTAATGAACATAAAGGCTATAAATAGATATACATACACATATACACAGAAAAAGAGAGACACAGAGACATAGAAACACTAAAATGGAGAAGAAAAGAAAGACAGACAGAAAGGGGGAGATGAAGACAGAGACAGAGAAAGACAGAGAGAGACAGAGAGAGAGAGAGTGAGAGAGAGAGAGAGAGAGACAGACAGACAAAAACATAGAGACAGAGAGAAAGAGTGGTCTGTTTCATTTACTCTGTACCTTCATATATCAGTATAAAAAACAGAAAAATTAACAAAGTACTGTCTTGATGGGGATCAGGAAGATGAAAATGACATTCAGAGTTAAAACATGTTTAATTTTGCCAGTATATTAAATAAAGAAACAACATGTTATTTGAAATGTCAAGCAATTATTTTTGATTTTACAGAAATCTTTATGAAAGTGTAAAGATTGGCCAATTCTGGCCTACACCTGCACCTGAACCTGTGGCAGCTTGGTGAGCCTTCATCTATCCCTGACCCCACAGCCTTCCTGTCTCCCAAGAGGTCTGCTATAACGTGGAATGGAGGTGAGACTCCTGCCCCAATACCCATGCCAGCTAAGATGCCCACAGAGCCCAGGAGTAGTGGGATCTACCCTGCTCTGTCCAAGCATCATCCCTTTCCTGGTCTGCACCTCCAACTGAACCTATGCCAATCAATATGCCTACCCTCCTCCAGGACACCACAGCCTATATGATCCCCAGGAAGTCCTCCATAACCAGGAACACAGCCTACCCATCTCCCAGAAAGTCTGCCATAACAAGGCCATAGATGTAAGAACATAACCTTAAACCCAAAGCCACCCTGTCTCCAAGGAGGTGTTCCCTAACTAGGAACACAAGGGCTCAGAGATACAGAAGACGTATACTACCCAGGGATATAGGAGGCCTTCCCTAATCAGAGACAGCAATGTTTGTCTCCAAGGAGGCCTGCTCTAGTCCAAGACTCCCAGGCAAGTTAATAACAGAGATAAAAAATTGGCAAAAGGCGAGCACAAGCACAAAAGCAACAGAAGCCAATATAATTTGGCACCATCAGAAACCAGTTCTCCTACCACAGCAAGTCCTGAATAATTTAGCACACACTAAAAAGCAATACTATGACTAAAATCACATTCCATCAAGTTAATAGAGGCCTTTACGGAGAATATAAATAACTCCTTTAAAGAAATACAGGAAAACATGGGCAAACAGGTAGAACTACTTAAAGAGGAAACAAATAAATCTCATAAAGAAATACAGAAAAATACAACCAAACAGATGAAGATAATAAAACAAAAAGGACCAAACCTTAAAAGTGGAAATAGAAACAATGAAGAGCCAGGCAGTGGTGGCACACGACTTTAATTGCAGCACTTAGTAGGCAGAGGCAGTTGAATTTCCGAGTTCGAGGCCAGCCTGGTCTACAAAATGAGTTCCAGGCTAGCCAGGACTACATAGAGAAACCCTGTCTCAGAAAAAAAGAAAAGAGAGAGAGGGAGAGAGAGAGAGAGAGAGAGAGAGAGAGAGAGAGAGAGAGAGAGAGAGAGAGAGAGAATAAAGAAATCACAATTGGAAGCAACCCTGGATATATAAAACCTAAGGAAGAGATAAGGAACTGCAGATGCAACCATCACCAACAGATACAAGAGAGAGATGGAAGAGAAAATCTCAGGTGTAGAAGATAACATAGATGATATGGACACATTGATTAAAAAAAAGGGGGTGGGGGGTTAAAAAGTTGCTAACCCAAATCCTCTAGGAACTTTGGGACACAATGAAAATAACAAACCGATGGGCGTGGTGGCACACACCTTTAATCCCAGCACTCAGGAGTCAGAGGCAGGCAGATCTCTGAGTTTGAGGCCAGCCTGGTCTACAGAGTGAGTTCCAGGATAGCCAGGGCTACACTGCGAAAATCTGTCCTGTAAAACAAAACAAAACAAAAAACAAAAACAAAAACCAAAAAACAAAAACAAAAACAAAAAACAAAAAAACAAAAAACAAAAAACAAAAAGCAAAAAAACAAAAAAAAACAAAAAACAAAAAACAAAAAACAAAAAAACAAAAATCAAAAAACAAAACAAAACAAAAAATCCCAAAAAACAAAATAAAAAAACAAAAAACAAAACAAAAAACAACAACAACAACAAAAAAAAAAACAAGCCAAGGAATAATAAAAATAGAAGAGAATGAAGATTCCCAGTTCAAAGGGCCAGAGAACATCTTCAATAAAATCATAGGAGGAAACTTCCCTGAACTAAAGTAAGAACTGGTGCAATATAATAATAAAAACAAGATAGACAGAATAAAGGAAGAATATTAAAACCTGTAAAAGAGAATAGTAAAGTATCATATAAAAAAAAAGGCCTATCAGAATTATACCAGACTTCTCAAGAAAGACATAAAAGCCAGAACATTTAGAACAAATGTCATACAGACCCTATGAGACCACAGATGAAAGGACAGTGAACTATACCTAGGAAAAATCACCATAGATGAAGAAACCAAGATATTTCATGAGAATACAAAATTTAAACAATATTTTTCTACTAATCCAAGCTTTCAGAAGTTACTAGAAACAAAACTCCAACATAAGGAGCGTAACTACATCCATAAAAACCATAAGAAATTAATCATCTCACAGGAAACCCAAAAGAAAAAAGTCATACACACATAATATCACCTCCTGCAACAAAAATAACAGGAACTAACAATCATTTGTTTTTAAAATCTTTCCACATCAATGAATTCAATTCCCCAATAAGTAGAGACATGTTAACTGATGGCATATGCAAACAGTATCCATTACTTTGCTGCATACAAGAAATACACCTCAGCAACAAAGCCAGTCATTATCTCAAAGTAAAGGGCTGGAAAAAAGTTTTCCAAAAAGAAAGGTCCAAGAACCAAACTGGAGTTACAATTCAAATATCCAATAAAATAAATGCTGAACCAAAAGTAAACAAAAGAAATGGGAAAGGACACTTCCTACTCATCCAATGAAAAATGCACTAAGATGAAATTAACATTATGAACATCTAGGACCCAAATACAAGGGCACCAACCTTCATAAAAGAATCTTTACTGAAGCTCAAAACACACATTGAACCTCACACAATAAGACTGGTGGACTTAAATACTCTCAGCAGTGGACAGGTCATTGAAACTGAAACTAAACAGATACATTGAAAGTAACAGAAGTTATAAAACAAACAGATTTAACATATACATACAGAACATTTCACCCCTAAACAAAAGAATATACTTTCTTCTGAGCACCTCATGGAAACTTTTCTAAAAATAAGACACAAAACACGTCTCAACAGATAGAAGAAATGTGAAGTAATCCCATGTATTTTATCTTATGACTACAAACTAAGACTGAAGTTCAATAACAACAAAAGAACAGAAAGCCCACATACTCATGAAAACTGACCAACTATCTACACAGTGACAACTTGGTCATTGAAGAAAAAAGAAATAAAGAAAGAAATAAAAGACTTCCTAGAATTCAATGAAACTGAAGGTACGATATACCCAACATTATGGGACAGAATGAAAGCAGTGTGAAAGGAAAATTCATAACACTAAGTGCCTTCAAAAAGAGACTTCAGAGATCTTATACTAACAACAGCATACCTGAATGCTCTAGAACAGAAAGAACCAAACACACCCAAGAGAAGTAGACAGCAGGAAATAGTCAAACTCAGAAAAAAAATCAACCAATTAAAAACAAGGAGAGCAATAAAAAGAATCAAGAAAACCTAGAACTGGTCTTTGAGAAATCAGCAAGAAAAAATAAACATTTAGCCACACTAACTAAAGGGCATAGAGAAAGTATCCAAATTAAGAAAATCAGAAATGAAAGAGGGGATATAACAAGAGAAACAGGAAATTCAAAAAATCTTCTGATTGTACTACAAAAGCCTATACTAAATAAAACTGGAAAATCTAGATGAATTGGATAATTTCTATATAGCTATCATTTACCAAAGTTAAATCAACAGCAAGTGCACTATTTCAACATACCCATAACCTCTGTGGAAATAGAAATATTCACTAAAAAAAACTCCCAGCTGATTAAAGAAGCAGGGACAGATGGTTTTGCTGCAGAATTCTACCAGACCTTCAAAGGAGAGTTCATACCAAAACTGATCAAACTATTCCACAAAGTCAAAACAGAAGGAACACTGCATAATTCATTGTATGAGCCATCACTACTCTGATATCTAAAGCACACAAAGACTCAATGAAGAAAGAGACTTTCAGGACAATATTGTTTATGAATATCAGTGCAGAAGTAGTCAATAAAATTCTCATGAGCAGAATTTAAGAGCACATTAAAAACAATCACCACCACAATTAAGTAGACTTTATCCCAGGGATGAAGGGATGGTTCAATATACAAAAATCAATCAACATAATCCACTATATAAACAATCTCAAAAGAAAAAATAATCACAGAATCTTGTCATTAGATGTTGAAAAAGTCTTTGACAAAATACAACACCCCTCCATGTTAAAAATCTTAGAAAGATCAGGAATTCATAGAACATTCCTAAACATAATAAAAGCAATATACAGCAAACCAACAGCTAACATCAAACTAAATGAGAGAAACACGAAGTAAACTCACTAAAATCAGGGACAAGACAGTCTTCCCTGCCTATTCAACACAGCAAGCAAAGTTCCAGCTAGAGTTATTAGACAACAAAAGGTGATTAAAAGAAATAAATTGGAAAGAAAAAATCGAGGTATTACTATTTATGAATGATAATATACATAAGCAACTCCAAAAATTCTACCAGAAAACACTAATAGCTATTAAACAACTTCAGCAAAGTGGCTGGATACACAATTAGCTCAAGGAAATCAGTAGCCTTCCTTTATCCAAGTGATAAACAGGCTGAGAAAGAATTTAGGGAAACAACACCCTTCACATTAGCCATGAATAATACAATCTTGGTGTAAGTCTAACCAAGTAAATTAAAGATTTATGTTAAAAGAACATCAGTCTCTGTAAACAAAACTACCTCAGAAAATGGAAAGATCTCCCATGATCATGGAAAAGTAGAATTAACATAGTGAAAATGGCTGTCTTACAAAAAGCAATCTACAGACCAAATGCAATCCCCATCAAAAGTATAACAAAAATTTTCACAGACGTGGAAAGAGCAATTCTCAACTTCATATAGTAAAACAGAAAACCCATGATAGGGAAACATTTCTCAACAATAAAAGAACTTCTGGCTGAATCATTATTCCTGACCTTAAGCATTACTACAAAGCAATAGTGATTTAAAAACACATGATATTGGTACAGAGACAGACAGGTCACTTAATGGAATAAAATTAAAGACTCAGAAATTAACCCACACACCTATAGACACTTAATCTTTGACAAAGATGTCAAAAACATACAGTGAAAAAAAAGAAAGCATCTTCAAAAAATTGTTCTGTTATAATTTTTGGTCTGCATGCAAAAGAATGCAAATTGACCTATACTTATCACCTTGTACAAAGCTCGATTATAAGTGGATCAAGGACCTTCACTAAACCTTCATAAAACCAGGTACACTAGATTTAATAGAAGAGAAAGTGCAAATAAACTGGAATGCATTGACATGGGGGGAAATGTCCTGAAAAAACCACCAATGGCTCAGATTTTAAGATCAATAATTGGCAAATGGGACTTCATAAAAATGAAAATCTTCTGTAAGGAAAAGGATACTGTCAATAGAACAAAACACTAAAACTGCAGATTGAGAAAAGTTCTTCACTGACCCTTTATACAATAGTTAATATCAAAAATGTACATGGAACTCAAAAAGTTAGACTCACAAAACCACTTAAACCAATTTTTAAAAAAATGAAGTACACAACTAAACAGAATTCTCAACAAAGAAATCTCAACTGGTCAAGAAGCACTTAAAGAAATATTCATCATTCTTGCTCATCAGGGAAATGCAAAGCAAAATGTCTCTGAGATTCAACCTTACAACAATCAGAATGGCTAAGATAAAGACTCAAGTAACAGCACATGCTGGCAAGGATGTCGAGGAATAACACTCCTCCATTGCCCATGGTATTGAAGACTGGGACAACCAGTGTGGAAATCTATCTGGCATTTGCTCAGAAAATTGAAAATAGTTCTATTTGAAGTCCCAGTTATACCCAAAAGTGCTCCACCATACCACAAAGACACATGTTCCATTTTGTTCATAGTAGCCTTATTAGTAATAGCCAGAAGCAAGAAATAACCTAGATGTCCCTCAACCAGAAAATGGATACAGAAAATGTGGTGCATTTACACAGTGTAATACTATTCAGCTATTTAAAAATAATAAATAAAGGAAATCATGAGTTTTGCAGGAAATTGAATTGAACTAGAAAATATCATCCTGAGTGAGGTATCCCAGATGCAAAAGGACATGAATGATACATACTCACTGATAGGTAGATATTAGCCAAAAAGTAGAGAATACTCATAAATCAGAGACTGCAAAAAGTTTAACAAGAAGGAAATGCCCAAATGAACATGCTTCAATGGCACTTAGAAGGGGAAACAAATCATTACAAAAGACAGAAGGAGGAAATTGTGTGGAAGAAGGGAGCAGGAAGGGACAAGGGGGGCAAGATCAAGTATGGTGGGAGACAGGAGAGAAGCTCAGAATCTCAGAAAAGTGATTGGAAATATGCAACTGCAGTGACTGGGAGATATGTGGAATTGCTAGAAAGTACAGAGACCTAGGATGTGAGAAGCTCACAAGACTCAAAGGGGATAACCTTTGCCAAAATCCCCAATAGAGGGGAGATAGGACCTGAAGAGACCACCTCCAGTAGATAGTAGACAGTATCACCTGTGGAGGGATAGAGCTACCTACCCATTTTCAAAAATGTTGAACTAGAAGGAAATGCAAAGACAAAAATGGAACAAAGACTGAAGGAAAAGCCATCCAGTGACTGGCATACTTTGGAATGTATCCCATGCCCAATGCCAAACCCTGACACCATTACTGTTGTCATTTTGTGCTTGCACACAGGAGTGTAGCATGGCTGTCCTCTGAGTGTCTCTACCAGCAGCTGACAGAGAGAGATGCAGATACTTGAAGTCATCCATTAGACTGAGGTTGGGGAACCTACTGAAGAGTTAAGGGGGAAATTGACAGATCTCAAGGAGGTGACAACCCCATAGGAAAACCAATACTATCAACTAAACAAGAACCCTAGGAGCTCCCTGAGACTAAGTCAAAGAGCATAATTAGTCTGGTCCTTGGCACCAGGCATATGTAGCAAAGGGCCACCTTGTTTGGCCTAAGGATTTCCCTCATCCTGAAAGACTTGATGCCCTAGGGAAAGGAAATGCTGTGGTAAGATGAGGTGAGGGGGTTGTGAGTGGGTAGTTGGGTAGGTGGGCACCCTCTCACAAGCAATAGGCATAGGGTGAGGAAATTTGGCAGGGAGGCAACATTTGGAATGTAAATAAAGAAAATGATTTTATAATAAAACAAAATGTGGTAAGAAATAAAATTAATAAAAAATAAAAAGAAAGTGTAAA
Organism: Mus caroli; assembly: GCF_978045245.1. Lineage (NCBI taxonomy): Eukaryota > Metazoa > Chordata > Mammalia > Rodentia > Muridae > Mus > Mus caroli. The sequence continues at coordinate 76,511,732 of NW_028227261.1, forward strand.
AATCAGAATTATCCAAAATGTCTACTATTATTATATAGATAATGTATTGTTTATTGATTAAACATTAATAAAATATTGATATATACATATATATATATATATTCATTTATATATATATATTTGAGCTCCAGATAAAGTCACCAAACTCTGACACTATTGTGGCTGCTAACAAATGCTTGCTGAACAGAGACTGATATAGCTCCTGATATGTCTCCTGACAGGCCCTGCCAGAGCCTTATAAAATACCACTGCACTGAGTGCAGGGTCTCCAATGGAGGAGTTAGAGAATGGACTGAAAGAGCTGAAGGGGTTTGCAAACTCATAGGAAGAACAAAAATATCAACTAACCAGACACCCCAGAGCTCTCAGGGACTAAGCCACCAATCAAGGAGTATGCATGGCTCTAGCTGCATATGTAGCAGAAGATGGCCTTGTCAGGCATCCATGGGAGGAGAGGTCTTGTTCCTATGAAGGCTCAATAGATGCCTCAGTGTAGGAATTGAGGGCAGGGAGGCAAGAATGAGTGCTTGGGTGCATGGAGGAATACCCTCATAAAAAGTGGTGGAGGGGGGATGAGATGGGGGTTTCTGGTAGGGGGAAAACTGGGTAAGGCAATAACACTTGAAATGTAAATAAATGAATAAACAAATAAATAAATAAATAATAAAAAGGACCACTTTGAGAGATAAAAAGGAAGTTGCTGCATTATTTTAAAAAATGTCATGCAATGTATTTTGATCATATTTCTGCCAAGATTCATCCATTTTCCCTAACTCCACAGCTTTGATTCCTCATTTGTTTTAATAACCGATTGAGTCTGATTTTTTGTATCATGCATCAAGTCCCATGATTTGGGACTCAACACACTATTACTCTAGCTACTGGAAATTCCACCTTAAAGAAAAACTGGCTCTAACCCAGAAGCAACTAACCATCCACAACATTTTATTTAGAGAGATGTTCTCATGACCCTCTTCACCCTCCATTCTAGAACTGGCTTGATCTGCAAGTTTTATGCATGCAAACATAGATTCCACAAGTTCATGACTAGAATAGTCTTCTTTATATCCAGAAGATTGTTTTCCACTCTAGTCCTACATGACTTCTAGCTCCTCAACTACTTCCTTTTATTCTGTGCTGGTGTTTCACAACCCTTGGGGGTGGGACTTATATAGATGTACCTTTCGTAGCTAAGCAATCCATTAGTACTTACTGTCTATGAATACTAAACTCTCTATATTGGGAAAAATGTCATATTATATGTTAACCATCACCCACTGTAAAAAGAAATACTTCTAATATCATCTGAGAGATGCTTAAATTTACAGGCAGGTAGATACACATATAAAATTTTATTTTGATACTCTGTCCAATTATGAGGATAGAAGTTGTAGATTAACCCATGGGGCCTGTGTGCTTGCCAACCATTTGTTCTTGGCCAGATTTATTATATCTGTCATGTTTCTTCATATGGAGCTGGCCTTAAATCAAATATGAAAGCAGATGGTTGCCCTGTAACATTTGTACTACTGTTGCCCATAGGAAGATAGCTTGCCAAGTAGATAATTATTGCAGTTCAGAGGTGTTATAACTAGGTAAGAATGCTGACAACTGTCTCCACCAGTAGTGCATATAGCACCTACAAGTACTATAAACGTTATTTAGCAGAGATAAAATTGGATACCAATTGATAAGACAAAACTAACATATATGATGTCTTTGGTAATAAAGTCTTATCATCTTGGTAGAAATCAAGATCAATGACAGCAGGTTGTAGCATTTCAGGATCAATTTAAAGCCTCTTAGGGTAGTAGTGGATGCCTTTTACCTTTCTTTCTCTTAATTCATTAGCCCTATCTCCAGAGTATGGGTGCCTTTGTAATCAATTAAGACTTTGGAGGGGGGTTGGTTGGGGACTTTTGCTGATTAACTATACTTGATGTGAGCAAGGTGGTGGGGCAGCTTCTACAGCAGTAGCAATCCGTGAAGTTGACTCAAGTTAGGTGGTGGGGCAGCTTCCTATTTGGCAACCAATGTGAGCAAGTTTTTCCTGGAATTTACTGGGTTGCACTTTTCCATTCCTGTCAAACAGAAACTTAGACATAGTCTCTAAAACTGCCAGTTTGCCGCCTGCAATGGAATCAGTCTGACTCTGACTATCTCATTCTCACAAAGCAGTCACTTTCACAGAGAAGGACAATGTATTTGGCTTTTTGTTAGTTTATTGCATGTCTTTTCATACAACTTTGCTACAAAAAGTTGTGAGGTTTTGATCTTAGTTTATTGAATGAATAGTTATGGAAAATCATGAATTGGACATTTTACAAATCTCCCCTCACTTTGATTTGTCTGTTATCTCTACATGACTAAGTAGGAATTACACATATTTTGGGAGGAATTGCAAATATATGCCACAGAATTTTTCACTTTTTAGTCTATCAAGAGAAACACTGGGTTGATGAGCCTATTGTCATCAGTGCTTACAATGGTTGCTCTTTCACTATGGCCACCACACTATTTTTAGTCTGTAGCACATACCTTGTAGGTAGGCAAAGCCCAACAAGCAATTTCTAAGTTTTAAAACATATGTAAATCAGTTTTCATATGATTATTGATAGAATCAACAATAATAATTGTTGTCAAATGATAAAGTTCTATCTCTAACATCCATTCGCTGTAGATATTCAGCAAAATTAAGTTTAGTGTTCCTTTACTTATTCATTTACAAATTATTTTAGTTTTGATTTATGTTTGTGTGAAATTATGTTTCTTGACTCAATTGGTTCAACTACTTTATTCCTGCGTATATGGTGGATTTCAGACCTTTTAAACAAGTACAATAATTGCAGCTCTTCCTAAATTTAAATAGTTAGAGCCAGATTGTTTCATTTTCCTGTTTCCTCCTATTTCTACAGCAGTTTTTTCTTTGTACATCTTTTAAACAAACAAACAAATAGAACAAGCAAAAAGCAAAACAAAACAAAACCCATTCTAATTCTATTATTGTTTGTGTCCTGGCTAACTAATAAGCCATTTGCCTAGTGAACATCAGTAGCAAAAGTAGCAGATAATCTTGAATAAACAAAGCATTGAACCTAGCCTTACTCACTTCTCTAGAAGTAGTGCAGTATCAGACAGTCCTATCTGGCAGTAAGGTTAGGAATATGTATTCATATATACAGCAATATGTATGCATATACAGGTTCATAACCTGTCATGGAGTTATCCACATACTCAGAGCCAATTATTCATATTTGATAATGAATATTTAAATGAACAAATCACATCTGGCTAAAGTTATTTTTTTATTATTTTATTATTTATTTATTTACTTATTTACTTTTTGAGACAGGGTTTCTTTGTATAACCCTGGCTGTCCTGGAACTCACTTTGTAGACCAGGCTAGCCTTGAACTCAAAAATCTGCCTGCCTCTGCCTCCCGAGTGCTGGGATTAAAGGTGTGTGCCACCACGCCCAGCCCAAAGTTATTTTTTTATGTTATAGTTAATAAGCAAGGAAACACAAAGGTATCTATAAATCTATTTCTCTAAATTTTACTGAAATAAAATTTCATTAAAATAGTTTTACTCTCCTGTGAGTCAGGTGTGATGGCTCAAATCTGAAGCCATAGCAATTAAAAGAGTATTCCTGGAAAAATGTAATGGGTTAGAGGTCAACCCAGATTACATAAATTCCCAGGCTAATCTGAGCTACGGATTAAGATATATTAAATACTCCCTCAAAAGGGTCTTTTACAAAAAAGTTGTCGTTTCATAAGTAGGAATTAAGGCAAATATCAAGCAACTAATAAATGACCCAGGATGGACATGTAAGGATGTTTATTTGTCTTGAAAAATAGCCTACGATTTCTTTCTCCTTCTCTATGATGAAATAATTTCTACCAAATATTTCTATTATTTGATGTGTACACTTGAACTCTTCAATTGTTCATAATGTCTAATTATTTAGCATATATTCATCTGTTCATGTATAGTCACATGGACCAGAGTATTAAAAATGCCTAGATATCACACATTGTGTTTTTAATTCAAACTCTAGCCAATGTCAAAAAGGTTTGGGTATTCTTTTTCTTTCCGTTTTTAAAAATACATTCAGACTTTTGGAAACCAAGTGTTTTTATCTAAAATTTATTAATGTATCAGCTCAGTGTTTAAAAGCTAAACCATTGCTTCAGAAGCATATTGTCTCTGCAAAAATGTAGTCTATAGAGTTACATATCTATTAGGAGTTCCTTTAGTCTTTATTTCAGAGCATATCAAAAATTTATTAGGACTTATCTAGATTAAACATCATTATCTTATTCAGTATACATTTGTTATTAATTTAAAAGATGAATTTTAAATTTTGAGTCAATATTTAATTTTGATGACTTCTAGTCCATTCTGTTAAATTCTATCTGAAATATGTGTCTATCTCTATAATATCTTATTTTTTGTTTATATAAGAGCATGTAAAAACATAAAATGATTAGAAATAGCAAAGCATTAATAAAAGTTTTCACTGATTCACCATAGCTTTATATATCTATTCTATAAGCAATAGTTTTATTTTCATGTCTATAATATTTTTCATGTCTCTTTTCATATAGATCTGAAGATAGGCATTTATTTTGTTTTTCCTTATACTTATATAAAAAATAGAGTAAAGATCAAATGTCAGCTAACATTGTCTACAAGGATCCCATCATAGCAAAATGAGGCTCAAAAGATAAGAGTTGAATAAAGATAGTATGTCTTTGCTTTTATAATGAGAGAGAAGAAATAAATAAACCTAGTTTCAAGTGATAAAGCTTAATATGCACAAATTAAAATGCATATTCGTTTTGTAATGCAAGGATGTTAATCTAAGGAATAAACTTGATTTGAGGGATACCTTTTTCAATTATGATTCAAAATTAGTATTCCCCTTACTGAAATTTATTGACGATCTTATCTGCTGCTGCTGATTTCTACTTTGATTTTATGTAATTCATATTTTAATATTTCTTTGCTCATATGCAAATACAGCCAAATTCTCTAATCCACCTATGAGCATATGGCTTTAATGAGAATATTTATCACTTGGAAGACATTTATAGAGAACATTAATTTTTCTCCTTATATGTATATTTGAGCATGTTATTGCATTGCAGATCTGTATCTTCCAAGGGACTGCTGGGTGGTGACTCTTCAATTACACAGTGAAATGGATTGTGAAATATGGAAATTTTATTTGCTCTTGCATTGGTGTCTGAAAAAAATGATGCTGGAATTTTAATTAAACTTTGGAAATATTTTTTTTTTTTTTTGCATTTTTGTAAGCATGGTCAACCTACTCCATTTGAGAACATGGAAAGTTCAGTAAATATTTTAAAATTATTGATGATAAACATCAGATTAGGTTCTGTCAAAATAAATTTTCAAAAATAAATTTTTCATGGTTACAGTGCTCACAAATAAACATTGATTAACATTATTACTTTAAACAAAACTCACAAGAAAAATTATCAAAGGACATGAATGCTAAGTTTTTAAAAATATCGAATGCTCAGTGTACCAATTGCAATTATTTTTCACATTCTAAAAAAAAAAAATCAGTTTTGTTATTCAGTGAAAAAAAATAAAGTAATCTTTTCTCTTGATAAAATAAAAATACCTGTGATGTATAGATAGTCAAAATAGTAAGCTTCTATTTCAACAATAACTCATGGCATTAGTAAATACAAAACCCACATAAATATTTGTGAATTTCAGTCACACAATTCGACACTATTGCTTGTTTTTTGTTTGTTTTTCATTTCTTGTATATGTTCAAACATTTTTATTTTATATATATGTATATGTATATAAATATATATATATATAGTCGTTGCTCCCTTCTAGTCCCCCCTCCCACAGTTCCTTATCTCATTCCTCTTCCCCCTGTTTCGGAGAGGGTGCTTCCTCCTCCCAATAGTCCTTCCATCTCCCTAAGGCCTCAAGTCTCTCTAGGATTAGGCATGTCTTCTTACACTGAAGACAGACAGGAAAATCCTCTGCTACATATGTGCTGTGGGCCTTGGACCATTCTGTATATGCTTAATGGTTGATGGCCCAGTTTATGGGAGTACAGGTTAACAGAGATTGCTGACCTCCCCATGGGGCTACCCTACCCTTCAGCTCCTTCAATCCTTCCCCTTCCCCTATTTTAACTATAGGGGTTGCGGACTTCCATCCAATATTTGGGTGTATCATCCTTAGTCTCAGTCAGCTTCTGATTGGGCCTCTCAGAGGACAGGCATGCTAGGCTACTGTCTGTAAGCCTATCATAGCATCTGTAATAGTGCCAGGCTTTAGTGTCCCCACCCCCCATGAGATGGATCCCAAATCACTGGATTACCTTTCCTTCAGTCCCTTCTCCATTTTTGTCCCTGGAGTTCTTTTAGACAGACAAAATTGTGGGTCAGAAATTTTGATGGTGGGTTGTTAATTCTGTACCCCATCTTAGGTCCTTCCTATCTACAGGAGGAACTCTTCCAGTTTCCTCTCCCCACTGTTGGACTTTTTGGATACAGTCACCTCCATTAAGTCATGAGAGTCTCTCACCTTCCAGGTCTCTAGTACTTCCTAGAAAGTCACCCACCACTATCCCAATGCTGAATTTTTCCATTCATTCTCCTGGTCTTCTGGGTCTATTTCTTGTCTCCCCTCCCATAACTGATCATTTTCTCCTCCCTCTCCCCTATCCTACACACATCCTTCTTCCCTCTGTCTAATGTGATTGTTTTTTCTACCTCCCAAGTGGGATTGAAGCATCGTCACTTGGGCCCTTCTGCTTGTTAGCCTTCTTGAGTTCTGTGGATTGTATCCTAGGTTTTTTGTACTTTTTGGGGTAAAACCAATTATTAGTAAGTACATACCATGCATTCATATTGGATCTTAGTTACTTCACTCAGGATGCTATTTCCTAGTTCCATCCATTTGCCCCCCAAATTCATGATGTCCTCATTCTTAATAGCTGAGTAGTACTCCATTGTATAAATTAACCACATTTCCTGTACCCATTCTTCAGTTGAAGAATATCTGAGTTGTTTCCAGCATCTAGCTATTGCAAATGTAGCTGCTATGAACATAGTGGATCAATTGTCCTTGTGTTATGGTGGAACATCTTTTGAGTATATGACCCAAAGTACCATAGCTGTGTCTTGACATAGATCTATTAACTAATGTTTTAAAAATACAATGAGGACAATAACTCATCTTCAAAAATTCCTACCCAATAGTTTCAATCTAACAGAAATTCAAGGAAAAAAATGGAGCAGAGACTGATCAAATGGCAAACAAGTGGCCAGCCCAACTTGGCATTCATTCCATGGACAGACATCAAACCCTTAAACTATCACTGATGCTATATTGTGCTTGTAGACATGAACCTAGCATGGCTGCCCTCTGAGAGGCTCTAGTGGCAGATGCAGATAAACACAGTCAAGCATTTGGACTGAGATTGGAGACCCTATAGAAGTGGTAGAGGAAGGAATGAAGAAACTGTAAGGGATGACAACCTCATAGAAGGACCAACAGTGTCAACAAACCTGGGCACCTGGGAGTTCCCAGAGACTGAGAACTAACCAAGAATACGCCCTGGCTGGTCTGAGGCCCCCTGCACTTCTGTAGCAAAGGTCTGATGATTGTCTCAGTAGAAGAGGTTTCAACTAATACTATAGAGACTTGATGCCCTGGGGAGGGGGGAAGAAAAAGTGAAGACACCCTCGCAGAGGCAAAGGGAGGGAGAATGGGGCAAAGAACTCTGTGAGAGGGGACCTGAAGTGGAGTAGTATTTAAGATGTAAATAAATAAGGTAAATAATTAATTAAAAATCCCACAAGTTAGAGTGAAGAATTTACATTTCTATTGATGTGGTTATGTAATATAAAGATAGTTGTATAGTATAGATGTTCACCTATCTTCTTGCCTCAAGTATAATTTTGCTATAATGAGAAAAAACACATATATATTCTTACCATATTTTACTCTGCATTTTAATAAACTGCTGTTTTCATTACTTCTAAAATATTTTACATTACAATTGCTCCTTGTGTACATCTATTAGAAGCAAGCTTTTTAGTGACCCATCACTACACTTTCCTTCAATAAATAATAGAACAGTACCAGTGGCATCTCTTTATTGTTCAGAATCCAGTGCAAACCACAGAGAATCAATTGCCTTGTTTTTTAATGGAACATAGATGCTCCTTTCTGTATCCTTTCAACATTTCAGATAGCTGTTCCTCCCTGAAAAATCTCATATTCTTAAACATTGGATGCTCCCTAGACATGTACATTCAGCTGCTGCCATCAAATACTATTTAGTTATCTCCCCACTAATTTCTTTTATTGCATGCTAACAATTGAGCTATGTGTAAGCTTATAATTTTTTAAGGTTCACTTTCTATGAAGAAACACTTTTCTGACAACATATTCTCTACTAATTATTCTATTTTTTGTGATCATTGCTTTACTGCTTTTCTGTTATACATTGTGATAATATTCATCATTCAAAGTTAAATAATACAATCAAACTCATTCAAAGACTGAACTAACATCGAATAGTATCATATTTAGAAAATTTACATATCATTAAATGTGAGGTTAATGATATCTAGTTTTGTATTGGGAAACTGAAATTTTTCAGTCACTACAGCTTTTAGAGAAGTGTGTAGCCTTCTAATAATTTTCATAAGTTCAGCATAATTTTCTCCAATGACTTCAGACCCTAAACATGTTCTCACACATATACAAAGTTTCCACCATGTACTGTATGTTACCTGATCAAATTAATCATAAAACATCATTAACAGATTCTCCTATGAAGTCAACTGAAATAAGCAAGGCCTAATCAGATCCAGGTAGTTAAACATTGAACTGCTGACTAGGAATATGTCAGGCAGAAATGAAGGATGTGAATCCCTCAGAAAACACTTAGTAGGATTGTGTGACTAGAATAATTATCAGGTTGTGGCCCCAGTTAATTTTAGAACTCTCCTCTCAGGCTGAATTGTAACTCCTCTAAAGAGTTGAGAAAGCCTACCTAGCTTAAATCTGTATTACTGGGCCTAAATTCCAAATTTCATTGCTACCGTTGGCCAACAGAAGGAATGAAAATAATTCCAGAGTCTGAACATGAAAAGAGGAAAAACAAACAAACTAAAACAAAACAAACAAGCAAGCAAAGTGACATTGTTGCCTGACATGGGAAATTAATCAGTGTTCCATGTATTCTCAAAGCCATTCTCATACCTGACACTATGAGACCATAGTCCTTTAACCATGTAATTCCATCGAGGATTGCTGATATTCGACTCATCTTGTTCTATGTAACTTTCCAATGTTGTCAACTACTCAGGTGAATTCAAATTCTAGTAACTTCTGGCTAGTGAATAAAACATGTACCTGAAAATGTCAGGATTTAGAACATCCACCTAGCATCAGCTAAATTAAAGAACTCAGATTTTCAATATTCTAAATAAGGACACTGGCATAATCATGGAGAGTACTTCAAAGAAAATACCACCTGCTCAGGGTCATTACTGTTAGGAGGCTAGGAAGGCCTTAAAATATCTAGAGTAAAATAGAACTGGAACCATCCATCACAATCAGTAGCTCTGACACAGAATATCTCTCTGCACAAAAGGGAAAAAAACACATTTGTTATTGAGGCCCAAAATGTCCATTGAGAGTCTATTAGATATAAAACCTTTTGTTTTCTATTACCAGTGTCTATAGTAGGAATAGAGAAGACTAAAGTAGGTTACAAGTACAATGGGAGGCTAAAAGTAACTCAAATCATCTTTCATATTAGTATAATGACCTAATGTCTGCAGAAGTGGCCTTAAGTGTAATAAAACAGACTGGCAGACACATGCTTTGACTATCACATACCATTCAACTAGAAGAAAAATTGTCTCTAAATTGGGCATCAATCTTACCCTCATTTTACCTTTGATATAACAAGATGGGGCACTAGATGGCTTCTAGTTTCAGGAAGTAGAGAACCTTAATCAATGCTCTGGATGTTGTGAAGAAACCCTTAGCTCCAGGGGGTCTGCAACTCTCCCAACATGATTGATGGGCGAGAAAAAAACATTCAAATCTGCACACTTCTAGAAGAGTTGCAATTTTCTTGTTCTTCTTGTTCTTCTTGTTCTTCTTCTTGTTCTTCTTCTTGTTCTTCTTCTTGTTCTTCTTCTTGTTCTTGTTCTTGTTCTTCTTGTTCTTCTTCTTGTTCTTCTTCTTGTTCTTCTTCTTGTTCTTCTTCTTCTTGTTCTTCTTGTTCTTCTTCTTGTTCTTCTTCTTGTTCTTCTTGTTCTTCTTGTTCTTCTTCTTGTTCTTCTTGTTCTTCTTGTTCTTGTTCTTCTTGTTCTTCTTCTTCTTGTTCTTCTTGTTCTTCTTGTTCTTCTTGTTCTTCTTCTTCTTCTTCTTGTTCTTCTTGTTCTTCTTCTCACTGGTGTTTTCTACTCATTCTCCATTTAGGAACTGGCCTCCAAATATTTTTCTTTAGTGTATCAGCTGAACTCTGTGGCCAAATACTTTACTTGACCTTCATACTGGCTTTAGAATATTTAATCTGTTTTTCCTATAATATAAATGTAATAATATTTTCTTTTAACCATGTTTTAGAAATGCCTTAATGCCCTTTCATTTTATGAAATAAAGACATATTGCTAAACTCTGTGTTCAAAGTCAGTTTTCTATAAAAATCCAACAATATTTTCTAACTAGATGTCTCAATAGTTCAGGGTGCTTAATGCTGTTCTTTCAGAACACCTGGATTTGATTCCCAGCACTACATAAGGTGTCATACAGAAGCATATAGTTCAAATCCAGATAACACAAGACCCTCTTCTCAATTCTGCAGGCATTTGCATATACATGGCACCAATAAAAACAGTCAGGGACACATACACATTAAATATATTTCAAAAATGTATACCATCATCTGTTCTGAGTGTTAAAATTTTGTTCTCTTTAAGCTTTACCATTTGTGTTGAAGTATTAGCTACCGACATTTTATGTAGGGAAATCACAATTGACTGAATTATAATTAGATTTAAAGAGTCATGACTTTCCTAATTATAAATAATATTTCCTAATGTGTAACCCTGAATCATTCATGCACTCTAATATGAGCTTTTAACTCCCTATCTGTCCCTCTGCAACACTCCATGCTATACATTAAAATTACATCTATTCTGTGATTTTTACCTCCCCAGGTCTCTTCAGACTGTTAATGGCTATTCCTTTCATTTCAAGATGATTTAGTGTATAAATGATTCTCTGGAATTACGCAGTGCCTTCACTCTTCTTGGACATCCCAGACCTCTAGAACAGTGAAATGTGCAATGAGACCCTAAGGTTATCCTTTAAAAACCATTGCCAGGAGACTCACCTTGTCTGAAGAGCAATATTGACAGACTGTATAGGACATCATTCAGCTGTAAGCATAAGACATTTAGAAAATAACTGTCACAGAAATCAGGTAGGGTCTTTTCAGTACTGAGATATGCACATGTTGCTGACTTAAACCATGCTACTTATGTCAGATAGCCATGCTATAAATTTTAAGGAAATAAGGAAGAATATATGCTAGGATTTGTAAAAAGAAATGGAAGGGAAAACTGTTGTAATGAAATTATAATCTTCATATCAAAACAAAACAAAACAAAAAACAAAAACCCAATCACTCAGAGGAACACTTGTGCTATAAGCAAGGTTTAACACTGTGAGCACCTCAGGGCTGCATTAAGATCTTACCTGTGTATCACTATAAAATCAACCTCAAACCATATCAGAATAGCAATTCTTTTTCAGTGAACAGTTTTGAAATTGGATCTCAGCATTCTAATGGTAAAAATGGGTTATAGCTATGGCAGTCCAATTAAATATTATTAGCCTTTGGACTTTATAAGTTAACTGCTGTCTTATTTCTTATTCTTTCCTGCTTTACACTTGAATGATTTTATGAGTTCCCGTGGCTATCTAGCACCATATGTCTGGGAGTCTTTGATCATCATCTGAAGTATATAAATCTTCAGCATGAAGACACTGAACTATTTAACTTAATTTTAGCCAGGTCAATTCAATGCTCACTTGCTAAATGATTTAAGGACTCAGTTCTCAAAGGGGGTTAAATACTGAGTTCGCTATTAGAAAACTATTAATGGCACCATTCCCATAATCAGTAGATTTTAAAACTAAAGCCTGAAATTGTGGGACCAAGTGAATTTTCCAACACTGGAGCCTGTATCCTCACTATTACCCATGACATGCAGCATCCTGAACTGCTCAGAAGCATATAAATAGGTAAGTGTATTGCTTTTCAAAAGCATTTAATCTTATGAGATTATTGGGTGGCTGGTGTCTTTCTGATAAAGAACAAGGGCTTATTATTATGCTCTATGTGCCATTCTTTTTTTTCTTCTTCTTCTTATTTTTATTAGGTATTTTCTTCATTTACATTTTCAATGCTATCCCAAAAGTCCCCCATACCCTCCCCCACCAACTGCCCTACACATCCACTCCCACTTCTTGGCCCTGGCATTCCCCTATACTGAGCCATATAAATTTTGCAAGACCAATGGACCTCTCTTTCCACTAATGGCCCACTAGGCCATCTTCTGATACATATGCAGCTAGAGACATGAGCTCCAGGGGCTACTGGTTAATTCATATTTTGTTCAACCTATAGGATTGCAGATTCCTTTAGCTCCTTGAATACTTTTTCTGGCTCATCCATTGGGAGCCCTGTGATCCATCCAATAACTGATTGTGAGCCTCCACTTCTGTGTTTGCTAGGACCCGGAATAGATTCAAAGTGACAGCTATATCAGGGTCGCTTCAGCAGAATCTTGCTAGTGTATGCAATGGTGTCAGTGTTTGGAAGCTGATTATGGGATGAATCCCTGGGTATGGCAGTCTCTAGATGGTCCATCCTTTCGCCTCATCTCCAAACTGTGTCTCTGTAACTCCTTCCAAGGGTGTTTTGTTCCCAATTTTAAGAAGGGGCAAAGTGTCCACACCTTGGTCTTCGTTCTTCTTGAATTTCATGTGTTTTGCAAATTGTATCTTATATCTTGTGGATCCTAAGTTTCTGGGCTAATATCCACTTATCAGTAAGTACATATTGTGCGAGTTCCTTTGTGATTGGGTTACCTCACTCAGGATAATGTCCTCCAGTTCCATCCATTTGCCTAGGAATTTCATAAACTCATTCTTTTTACTAGCTGAGTGGTACTCTTTTGTGTAAATGTACCACATTTTCTGTATCCATTCCTCTGTTGAGGGACATCTGGGTGCTTTCCAGCTTCAGACTATTATAAATAAGGCTGCTATGAACATAGTGGAGCATGTGTCCTTTTTACCGGTTGGGACATCTTCTGGATATATGCCCAAGAGAGGTATTGCGGGATCCTCCAGTAGTACTATGTCCAATTTTCTGAGGAACTGCCTGACAGATTTCCACAGTGGTTGTACAAGCTTGAAATCCCAACAAAAATAGAAGAGTGTTCCTCTTTCTCCACATCCTTGCCAGCATATACTGTCAACTGAATTTTTGATCTTAGCTATTCTGACTGGTGTGGGGTGGAATCTCAGTGTTGTTTTGATTTGCCTTTCCCTGATAATTAAGGATGCTGAACATTTTTCAGGTGCTTTAGGTCAGGCATGGTGATTCCACCGGAGGTACTTTTACCCTTGAGAAGAGTTTTTGCTATCCCAGGGTTTTTTTTTTTTGTTTTTGTTTTTTGTTTTGTTTTGTTTTTTTTGCTTTTGTTATTCCAGATGAATTTGCAGATTGCCCTTTCTAATTCGTTGAAGAATTGATTTGGAATTTTGATGGGGATTGCATTGAATCTGTAGATTGCTTTTGGCAAGATAGCCATATTTACTATAGTGATCCTGCCAAACCATGGGCATGGGAGATCTTTCCATCTTCTGAGATCTTCTTTAATTTCTTTCTTCATAGACTTGACGTTCTTATCATAAAGATGTTTCACTTCCTTAGATACAGTCACACCAAGGTATTTTATATTATTTGTTACTATTGAGAAGGGTGTTGTTTCCCTAATTTTATCCTCAGCCTGTTTATCCTTTGAGTAGAGAAAGGCCATTGACTTATTTGAGTTAATTTTATATCCAGCTACTCTATTGAAGCTGTTTATCAGGTTTAGGAGTTCTCTGGTGGAATTATTAGGGTCACTTATATATACTATCATATCATCTGCAAAAAGTGATATTTTGACGTTTTCCTTTCCAATATGTATCCCCTTGATCTCCTTTTGTTGTAGAATTGCTCTGGCTAGGACCTCATGTACAATGTTGAATAAGTAGGGAGAAAGTGGGCAGCCTTGTCTAGTCCCTGATTTTAGTGGAATTGCTTGCAGCCTCTCACCATTTACATTGATGTTGGCTACTGGTTTTTTGTAGATTGCTTTTATCATGATTAGGTATGGGCCTTGAATTCCTGATATTTCCAAGACTTTTTTCATGAATGGGTGTTGGATTTTGTCAAATGCTTTCTCTGCATCTAACTAGATGATCATGTGGTTTTTGTCCTCGAGTTTGACTCGAGTTGGTATACATTGATTGATTTCCATATATTAAAGCATCCCTGCATCCCTGTAATGAATCCTACTTTGTCAGGATGGATGATTGTTTTGATGTGGTCTTGGAATCGGTTAGCAAGAATTTTATTGAGAATTTTTGCATTGATATTCATAAGGGAAATTGGTCTAAAGTTCTGTATCTTTGTCGGGTTTTTCTGTGGTTTAGGTATCAGAGTAATTGTGGCTTCATAGAATGATTTGGGTAAAGAACCTTCTGCTTCAATTTTGTGGAATAGTTTGTGAAGAACTGGAATTAGATCTTCTTTGAAGGTCTGATAAAACTCTGCAATAAACCGATCTGTTCCTGGGCTTTTTTTTTTTTTGTTTTGTTTGGAGACTATTAATTTACTTCTATATTTTTCTATTTAACTTCTATTTCTTTAGGGGATATAGGACTGTTTAGATCATTAACCTGCTCCTGATTTAACTTTGGTCCATGGTATCTGTATAGAAATTTGTCCATTTCATCCAGGTTTTTCAGTTTTTGAGTATAGCCCTTTGTAGAAGTATCTGATGGTGTTTTGGTTTCTTCAGGATCTGTTGTTATGTCTTCCTTTTCATTTCTGATTTTGTTAATTAGGATGCTGTCCCTGGACCCCCTAGTGAGTCAGGCTAAGTGTTTATCTATCTTGTTGATTTTCTCAAAGAACCAGATCACCTTTGGTTGATTCTTTGAATTGTTCTTGTTTCCACTTGGTTGATTTTGCCCCTGAGTTTGATTATTATCTGCCATCTACACCTCTTAGTTGAATTTGGTTCCTTTTGTTCTAAAACTTTTAGGTGTGTTGTCAAGTTGCTAGTTTGTGCTCTCTCTACTTCCTTTTTGGAGGCACCCATAGCTATGAGATTTCCTCTAAGAAATGCTTTCATTGTGTCCCATAAGTTTGGGTATGTTGTGGCTTCATTTTCATTAAACTCTAAAAAGTCTTTAATTTCTTTCTTTATTCCTTCCTTGACCAAAGTATCTTTGAGGAGCGTGTTGTTCAGTTTCCACGTGAATGTTGGCTTTCTATTATTTATGTTGTTATTGAAGATCAGCCTTAGTCCATGGTGATCCAATAGGATGCATGGGATAATTTCAATATTTTTGTATCTGTTGAGGCCTGTTTTGTGAACAATTATATGGTCAGTTTTGGAGAGGATACCATGTGGTGCTGAGAAGAAGGTATATCCTTTTATTTTAGGATAAAATATTCGGTAGGTATCTGTTAAATCCATTTATTTCATAACTTCTGTTGGTTTCACTGTGTCCCTGTTTAGTTTCTGTTTTCATTATCTGTCCATTGATGAAAGCAGTGTGTTGAAGTCTCCCACTACTATTGTGTGAGATGCAATGTGTGCTTTGAGCTTTACTAAAGTTTCTTTAATGAAAGAGGCTGCCCTGCAATTCTTTAAGGGATTTTTGTGCTTCCTCTTTAATGTCTTCTACCTGTGCTGGAAAGAATCCAGATGCCCCTCAACAGAGGAATGGATATAGAAAATGTGGTACATTTACACAATGGAGTACTACTCAGCTATTAAAAGGAATGAATTTATGAAATTCCTAGGCAAATGGATGGAACTGGAGGACATTATCCTGAGTGAGGTAACATATTCACAAAGGAACTCACAAAATATATAAAGGAACTCACTGATAAGTGGATATTAGCCCAAAAATTTAGGATACCCAAGATATAAGATACAATTTGTTCAACGCATGAAACTCAAGAAGAACAAAGACCAAAGTGTGGACACTGTGCCCCTTCTTGGAATTGGGAACAAAACACCCATGGAAAGTTTTACAGAGATAAAATTTGGAGCTGTGAAGAAAGGATGGACCATCTAATGACTGCCATATCCAGGGATCCATCCCATAATCAGCTTCCAAATGCTGACACCATTGCATACACTAGCAAGATTTTGCTGAAAGGACCTAGATATAGCTGTCTCTTGTGAGACAATGCCGGGACCTAGCAAAAACAGAAGCGGATGCTCACAGTCAGCAATTGGATGGATCACAGGGCCCCCAATTGAGGAGCTAGAGAAAGTACCCAAGAAGCTAAAGGGAACTGCAACCCCATAGGTGGAACATTATTATGAACTAACTAGTACCCCAGAGCTCTTGACTCTAGCTGCATTTGTATCAAAAGATGGCCTAGTCGGCCATCACTGGAAAGAGAGGCCCACTAGACTTGCCAACTTTATATGCCCCAGTACAGGGGAATGCCAGGGCCCAGGGGTGGGGGTGGGTGGGTGAGGGACTGGGGGGTGGAGTGTAGTGGGGACTTTTCGGATAGCACTGGAAATGTAACTGAAGAAAATACCTAATTAAAAAAAAAAAAAGGAAAAAAAAAGTGGCTGCCCTTGCATTTGGAGTATAGCTATTCAGAATTTCAAGGTCCTCTTTGAAGATTTTATCTTTGATGTGTATGAAGTACCCCTCCTCGTCTTTTTTGATAACTTTGGGTTGGAAGTCGATTTTATTAGATATTAGAATGGCTACTCCAGCTTGTTTCTTCAGACCATTTGCTTTTAAAATTGTTTTCCAGCCTTTAATTCTGAGGTAGTGTCTGTCTTTTTCCCAGAAATGGGTTTCCTGTAAGCAGCAAAATGTTGGGTCCTGTTTGTGTAGCCAGTTTGTTAGTCTATGTCTTTTTATTGGGGAATTGAGTCCATTGATATTAAGAGATATTAAGGAAAAGTAATTGTTGCTTCCTATTATTTTTGTTGTTAGTGTTGGCATTCTGTTTTTCTGGCTCTCTTCTTTTAGGATTGTTGAAGGATTACTTTCTTGCCTTTTCTAGGACGTGGTTTCCGTCCTTTTATGTTTTTTTTTTTTTTTTTTTCTGTTACTATCCTTTGAAGGGCTGGATTCGTGGAAAGATAATGTGTGAATTTGGTTTTGTCGTGGAATACTTTGGTTTCTCTATCTATGATTATTGAAAGTTTGGCTGGGTATAGTACACTGGGCTGGCATTTGGGTTCTCTTAGTGTGTGTATAATATCTGTTCAGGATCTTCTGGCTTTCATAGTCTTTGGTGAAAAAAATTTGGTATAATTCTGATAGGCCCGCCTTTATATGTTACTTGACCTTTTTCTCTTACTGCTTTTAATATTCTATCTTTATTTAGTGCATTTGTTGTTTTGATTATTTGTGTTAGGAGGAACTTCTTTTCTAGTCCAGTCTATTTGGAGTTCTGTAGGCTTCTTGTATGTTCATGGGCATCTCTTTCTTTAGGTTTGAGAAGTTTTCTTCTATAATTTTGTTGAAGATATTTGCTGGTCCTTTAAGTTGAAAATCTCCTATCATCCATAGGTTTGGTCTTCTCATTCTGTCCTGGATTTTCTGGATGTTTTGCGTTAGGATCTTTTTGCATTTTCTTTGATTGATGTGCTGATTTTCTCTATGGAATCTTTTGCACCTGAGATTCTCTCTTCCATCTCTTGTATTCTGCTGCTGATGCTCACATCTATGGTTCCAGATTTCTCTCCTAGGGTTTCTATCTCCACCGTTGCCTCACTTTGGGTTTTCTTTATTGTGTCTACTTCCCGTTTTAGTTCTAGTATGGTTTTGTTGATTTCCATCACCTATTTGGATGTGTTTTCCTGTTTTCCTTTAAGGACTTATAACTCTTTAGAAGGGTTTTCCTCTAATTCTTTAAGTGAATTATTAATGTCCTTCTTGATGTCCTCTACCATCATCATGAGATATGCTTTTAAATCCGGGTCTAGCTTTTAAGGTGTGTTGGGGTGCCCAGAACTGGCTGAGGTGGGAGTGCTGGGTTCTGATGATGGTGAGTGGTCTTGGTTTCTGTTAGTAAGATTCTTACGTTTGCCTTTTGCCATCTGATAATCTCTGGAGTTAGTTGTTATAGTTGTCTGTGGTTAGAGCTTGTTCCTCTCATGATTCTGTTAGCCTCTATCAGCAGACCTGGGAGACTAGATCTCTCCTGAGTTTCAGTGGTTAGAGCACTGTTTCCAGGCAAGCTATCCTCTTGCAGGTAAGGTGAACAGATATCTGGTGTTTGGACTTGCCTCCTGGCAGAAGATGAAGGCCATAAACAGGGCCTGTCCCAGAAGCTGTTAGCTTCTGTAGTCCACACTCTCACTTGTGCAGACTAGTCTTGGTGGGATCTGGGAACCAGGATGGCTCCCTCAGGTGCTCAGGCAAAGCCCTCCTGGGCAGAGAGTACACCTCTTCTCTGGCAGGGAAGGTGTCCAGATGTCTGGAGCCTGAAATGGGGTCTTCCTCAGAAGTTCTATGGCTTCTGTCTGTCCCAGAAGCTGTTAGCTTCTGTAATCCACACTCTCACCTGAGCAGACTAGTCTCGGCAGGATCTGGGAACCTCTCTGTGCTATTCTTGATAGTTACCTGGACAGAAAACGTCTCAAATACTATTCTCAATATATTCATCATGGTTTAAAGCTGTAAAAATTATTAATTAGTCCAACTGTTTCCTTTGTTATTGTATAATGTTATCTCTTGAAAATGTGACTTCATCATACACTAGCAAGATTTTGCTGAAAGGACCCAAATATAGCTGTCTCTTGTGAGACGATGCCGGGGCCTAGCAAACACAGGAGCGGATGCTCACAGTCAGCTATTGGATGTATCACAGGGCTCCCAATGGAGAAGCTAGAGAAAGTACCCAAGGAGCTAAAGGGAACAACATGATGAACTAACCAGTACCCCGGAGCTCTAGTCTCTAGCTGCATATGTATCGAAAGATGGCCTAGTCGGCCATCACTGGAAAGAGAGGCCCATTGGACTTGCAAACTTTATATGCCCCAATATAGGGGAATGCCAGGGCCAAAAGAATGGGAATGGGTGGGTAGGGAAGTGGGGGGCGCTATGGGGGACTTTTGGGATAGCATTGGAAATGTAATTGAGGAAAATATGTAATAAAAAATATTAAAAATTAAAAAAAATGTGACTTCAACAATGATCTCTTTAACAATTTTTCACTCTTACTTCTTGAGTGTGTACTTTCATTTACTCTAGAAAACTCTGACTATTTTCTCCATTATGTTCCCTGTGTGTTGTCTAAGTTATTTTCACAGCAATCTTAGGGAATTAAGGAACTGGCACAGGTTAGTTCAGAGAAAGATCTCATTGGCAATTTCCATGTATAGTGAAGATCATTTCTCCTAACAAACACCCATAAAAGCTGGAAAGCTGTCTGACTTTCTTAGTGTTAGAAGCAATACAAGACACAATGACTACAAGTTGTCAATCAAGCAGTAACAATAAACTTGATTGTATGTGCCTGACGGGCCAAAGACACCACAATAATCAACTAAGCAGGGTTTATTGGGGCTCAGAGGTACTGAAGCATGCAGCCTGTATGAGTCTGAGCTAGGTCTTTTGTGTCTATGCTACAGTTGTGTAGCTTCTTGCTCCTGTGGGCTTCCTACCAGTGAGAGTGGGCCATACCTCTGACTCTTTTGATAGCTCTTGTGACTGAATTGCCTTATACAACTTTACTATGAGGGTTTATGCCTAGTCTAATTGTTACTTGTTATGGCCTGTTTGGTTGATATGCCTGAGAGGCTTGCTGTTTCCTGAAGGGAAATGAAAGAGGATTAGGTCTAGGAGAAAGATGGGGTGAGGTGAATATGGGCGGAGGAGGAGGTGAGTGCAATGTGTGGAGGGAGGGGAAAACACAGTCAGATGTAACATATGAGAAAAAATAATTATAAAATAAAAGATTCATAAACATCAGATGTAGACAGACATATTAACAAGTACAAAAAAAAACCAAAAAACAAAAAACAAAGCTTTTAGATTTAATGCTTTGAACAATGAACCTGAAGAAAGAAACAATAAATATAAATATAAAACATATAAAATCATCTAGTCAAAGAGAGAATAGAATAATTGAAGTACTTAAGAAAGCCAGTGAGAATTTCTGGTGTCTAATAAAGAATTCAAGAGAAATAAACCATCAAAGATCTGACATATGAATTCAGGACACAAAATAAATTGCTTAAAAAGAATAAGAAAGAATATTTATAGAAGTTTGGATTAAATCATTCTTAATCCTAATGAAAAAGAAGCAGCTCACTAACAGACAATACAGAAAGTAAAGAGGTCTCAAATCTAATGAACCAAGAGTGGAGTTCTTCTATACACATGATAACCAAAACGTCAGTAATTAAAAACAAATAAACCCTGAAAGCAAAAAGGATTAAGAAATGCTTTCAAACAGGTTGAAAGACACCTATCAGCAGGATTCTCTATTGAAACCTAGCAATCAGGAGAGAGTGAGACAATTCATTTTAATTACTGAAGACATCCAAAAATGTTCCAATCTCAAAGGCTGTCTTTCATAAATAAGAAACAAAAGCTTTTCCAAGCAAAGTGAAATTGAATGTCAACATTGGTCATCACCTACATGAGATAACAAGGAGTTCAATGTAGTAGTAGTTGTTGTGGTTTAAATTTATTTATTTATTCATTTTACATTCTGATCAAAGCTCCCTCCCCTTCTCCTCCCATTTCCACCCTCACTACTCTCTTCCCTCATTCCCTCCTCCCCTTCTTCTCAGAGAACTGTAAGCCTCGCATGGGTACCAATATCAAGATGCAGCAGGACTAAATGCATCCTCTCTCAGTGAGGTCAGACAAGACATTACAGATAGGAGAAAGGCAGGCAAGCAAGTCAGAGACAGCATTCTGCTCCAATTGTTAGGGGACCTTCATGAAGACTGAAGTACACACCTACTCCATATGTGTAGGGGTCCTAGGTCCAACCAAGGATGGGCTGCTCTTCCAGAGGTCCTGCATTCAATTCCCAGCACTAGCATGGTAGTATACTATCACGGAGTTCTTTAACCCAGAAAACTTGAACAACAAAAAACACTCTTTAAATAATAATATGTACTGGATAAAAGCACAAAACTCAAACAATATTAAAAATATATAGAAGTATCATGTGACCTGCAACTTAAATATAGCTGTAGCATGAGAGCAAATGTACATTTAAAAAAAAAAAAAACTTTTTATTGATTCTTGGTCAGTTTCAAATCATGCACCCCAGTCCTACCCTTTTCTGCCCTCTATTCTTGCCCTCTTTTCTGCTCAAAAGGAAAATCAAAAACACACAAACAAAATAAACCAAACAAAACAAAGTACAGAAACCACCTTGTCATGAAAGATGTAGTGTCACAGATTGTCCTACCATATACCTCACTGTCCACACATTTTCACTTACAAATGCTCATTGCAGTGAGTCACTGGTTTGGGGTTTCTAGGTTCTATGACACCATAAATAGTGAATCCCCACCAGGACTCCTACAGGTGATCCTTTTGCTGCCCTGTATCATAGAGATACTGTAGCTTTAGATTATCAGGACTAGTCCTTTCACAAGCTCCAATAGTTCAGAGATGATGTAGCTATTCCTGGGGTCATGAAAATGAGTGTGCTGGCCCTGCCTCTGGCCAGCTACAACACTTGGGAAGGCAGACCCTCCACCTCACCTGCACAGAATAATAGGACTGGCCCTGGTGGAGAAGGTTCAGATGATTTAGTCCCAAGGTCATGATGGATCTGGCCCATTCACTCATCTGCTGTGAGGTGGAGTTGGCACAGGGGTGATGGCCTTCCAGCACTTTCATTCCTTGCCATCTGTGGTACTCTGGAGTACATGAGAGAAAGAGATCTATCCCTGCCCTACCAGTTGATGTAGACCTGGAGAGAGAGGGCCTTGCACTCTCCAGGAAAACCCAGAGGAGGCTGGCCCCAATGGAGAATGCACAGGGAATCCAGCCATGAGGCTATGAGAAAGTCAGACAAGAGCTTGCCTATCCTTTTCTTGGATGCAGCACTAGGCAGAGTAAGTACTGCCTCAGTTGGGCTATGCTGTGGAGTAGGAGTAGGCTCAGGAGGTATTAGTGCAGGTGAGCCAACCCCTAGGACATGAGAGCTTGCTTTCTGCTGCAAGAGATGCTAGGTGGCTTAGCAAAAGCAGGACTGGGCTTCTTGCCCTTCGGGAGTAGATGAAAGAGAGTGCATAAGCTGACTAGCTCAGCTACCAACCATACCCAGATCCAGGGGTTTGTGTTGGCCTATCCAAAAATCTATATCATCTGTGAATTATTGGAGCAAAGACTCATTTTAAAATAACAACTTAGTTAAGATATTTTTGAGACATACAAGAGTAGTACATGTATCTTCATTATATCCAACAACTATCTAATCACATTTGATGTGGGCTCCCTTCTGAAATAAGTACTCTGACAATAGTGAGAGTAGAAGAGAGGAGATGTCATCCAATGACTAAAGCTAGGATAGCTCCTGAAAGACCTCAATTAAGGATCAACTCTGTATTTTTTTTAATACTCTAAAACCACGAAGTGGAGAGAGCAAGAAAGCAAGAGATTACTGAAGCTTAGTAGTCAGATGTTCTGTAGAGCAAAGACATTTTATTTTCATTTATTTTACAAGAGGTTGCAAGTGAAGTGATACTTGGCAAATAGATAGTACAAGCAGTGCTTTAAGGAACATACTAAATAAATCATTATATAAAGATGTAATAATTGTTTTTCTACCTTATTATTCTTCAGATTTAAGGATCACTCAACATATTGGAAAATCATCTACATTTAGATCATATAAATATAATGTAGAAGTAAACATATGGAATTAAAAATGTAACATTATGATTACCCTAAAATAGTCTCAGGAATAAATAATTCCATTGTTACCAAAAATGAAAAAAATCTATGAAATATATATAAGACAAATATAAAATTAATTATACAGAAGCAATGAAATTTATGAAAATAAAGAAAATCTCCATAAGAGATGAAATAAAAATAAAGAAGAAAGAAGAAAAAGCCAGGCACATATGTGGAAGTTTCTCATTTGAGCTCTTAGCAGTCAGCATTAGAAAGATCTAGAGTTTAGATGTGGTCTGTACTATATCAGATTCAAAGAAATATAAACCATAACTCAGGGAAAATGATAAATATATTTCGTCACTAAGCAACAACAATCATCCTGACTATACATGGATTAAATTAGTTATTAAGATTGGCAATATAGTTAATGAATGGATAAAACATTTCAAAGCACCAAACCTAAAAATGACCTCTGTATATGGAAGTACTTCTGCTTCCAAGGAATTACTACACTGGAAATGAAAGGAATAATAGTATTCCCAGTATATAGAAGCCAAAATGAGTCAGGTATAACAGCAATTAGACCAAAGTAAGCTCACAGTTAAAAGCTATGAAAAGGAAAAGATATATACACTAAAAGTAAAAGAGACAATGAACTTAAGATTTACAATTTGCAGCTATGTAAACGTACAAATGTGGGGAAATTAGTACCTAAAGCAAATGGTAAAGAGTCCAAAGGTGAGAGAGCGCAGTATGATGAAAGTGGAAGAGTCAAACAAAGCACTTTCAGTGATGTACAAATAAGACAGAAGTTAATATGAAAGCACTGAACATAATAGTTTAGAAAAATGAGATTCTTGTTTTAGACAGCTTCCATGCTACAGGAACAGAATGTATACTCCAGTGCACATAGAGCAATATCTAGAATAGATCACATAATAAAGCAAAAGAAAAATCTTGACGAATTTATAAAGATTGAAATGATGTCACATGACGTTTCTGACCACAATATAACAGAAAATTTCAGTGAGATATTAATACATCAAAATTAAGAATACATATTTGAAGATGCAACAGACCAAAGAAAAGATTGAAAGAGAAATTTAAAGATATCTTGAAGCAAACATAGGCAAAAAACAAAATGATATAAATTTATACAATAAAGAAAAAACAATATTAAAAGGTCATTAAAAAAATATTTGCCTGATTCAAAAATGGAGTTTGTAGGGATAATGCTTAAATTCACAGTGTTAAGATGTGTCTGTGCCCTTCATTGCCTGCCCAAGTCACTCTATAATTGGACAATATATAAAGCTAATGGCCCTTAGCAAAGGAAGGAAACAGAAGGTGGGATTCTCAAGAGAAATAGGAACTCTAGGAAAGAGTGAGGTGTTGGGGACACACCACTCAGAGGAAGTTGGACATATGAAACTGAGGAGAGGCAGCTAACTATCCCTGTTGCAGATATAAAATAATATAAATGGGTTAAATAAATTGTGAGTTGATGAGAACAAGTTTAACTTATGGCTTAGGCATTTTAAAATAAGTAAGCCTCTGAGCTTACTTATTTGGGAATGTGTGTGCATTTAGAAAATCCTGTAGTTATATTGATTAGCAACTTAAGACTTCTGGACAGGCATAGTTGGAATTGCTTACAGTGGTGACACTGGGAAGGCTGAGGAAGGAGGAGACAGAGCTCCGGTGTGATCTATGTTACGCAGTAGGGACATCTACAAAGCCTCAAAGAAAGAAAGAATAGAAGTGAAGGAAGGTGAGAAGGAAGGGAAGATAAAGAAATAAACAGGAAGGTAGAAAGACAAGAGGGCATAGAAGCTAGCAAGCTGCATGGCAAATGAGAAAAATGCACTGTAAAGCAAACGTGTAGAGCTAGAGAATGGATTTGCAAGTTACACACTCTTAACCGACTACCCATGCATACATGAAGGTTAAACAATATATAAAAACAAAAAAATTCTCAAAGGTCTGTGAGGGCTAAGTGATAATATAGAGGAGAGTGTTAACCACTACACAGTAGGGAAATATACATTAACCATAATGCGATTTAAAATCACACATCTTAGATTAACTGCTTCATAAGCAATGATAGAGGTCAAATATGGTTATATAAACTTGTAATCAGAGTACTTGCGTAACTGAGGAAAGAGGACCAGTACTTTGTGGATAGACTTGCTACATAGTGAGATTTTATATAAAACAAAATGAAAAGCAACAAATTTGACAAGAATTTAATAATACTTTCAGCTTTATTAGGCATGTAAAGTAGTACCATCTTTAAGAAAACCTATATGAAATCCTTCAAAAACCTCATAATCTAGGTTTTAATCTTCCTGTAGACTGCAATATAATTTTTATTTGTTTATTTTTGAGATTACAATATAATTACAAATTTCTTTCTTCCATTTCTTTCTTCCATTCCCCCCAGATACACATCCCTTCACTCCTTGAAACTCACGTCTTCATGACTTATCACTTGCATATATATATACAGTCTGTGTGATGTTATTTTTGTGTATGTCATCAGAGCTCACTCTTTTTACTGAACAACCAGTTGATGTTTTCTCTTCCTTGGTAGTATTTTCAATATGTATTTACATTTCATGTTCACTGTAGCATTTATATAGAATCAGAGTAGCTGTTATATAAAATCATCCCTATTTGCCATTGACAGATGAACAGATAAGAAAGTATATTATATATACAATAGAATTCTAATCAGCTTTAACATGAAAAATTCTTGTATCCCATAAATGGAACTTAGGGAAATATTCTAAAAGAAAGAAATAAATACCCAGTAAATATCACATGCTTTGACTTTTATCTAAACTCAAAAATAATTGAACTTTCATTAGCAAAAGCATAATGAGGGTTACATTTGGCCAGGGTTTGGAGGAAATGGGTCCATGATGGTTAAAGTCCTATACAGTTCAGTATTACCAATTAGGAAATATTTTAATATTTTTCTCAACATGTATATTATAAATTTAATGCAGCATAATAATTAGTCTCATTTAATCATTTTACAGAATGTTAATAGGTGCACTATATAAATAGTATGTGTGGAAAATTTATTAAAACAAACTAAGTAAGAGTAACTGTGATCCATACATTCACACACACACACACACACACAAACACACACACATCACAGAGAGAGGGAGGAGGGGAAGAGAGAGGGAGAGGGAAGGAGGGATAGAGAGAGGGGGACAGACAGACAGAATGGAAATCAAAATGTCTTTTACACCATCACAAATAGTGATGAAACCTGATGCTGGTAAATGACAGAATGGTTGTCCTAAAAATAAATTATCACATGAAGAAAGCACTTCAGTTATATTCCATTTAAAATTCAGAGAGATAACTCAGTCACATTATATTTAAGTTTTCTACCGCTTTCTTAGACCTATATTCATAATTAAATATTTAAAACATTCAGTGGTTTTCCATACTTCAATTGGTTTTACTCCTACCTAGAAATAAGACTCACTTATTTGGTCTTACATCGTTTTATTTGAATGGCTGGGTTTATCCTCAACAGCTCTATTAAATGTTTTAAAATTTATGACATGAGGTAGAGTTAAGTGTATGTTTGACTCGTGTTAGTCTATGATCATTATCATTGTTTTCTTGCTAAGAACGTTATCAGTAGGTGGCAGGATGTTTGTCTTCTCCTAATAATATAAAGGTGTCATTTTGACTTGGAAGAATATGATATAAAATCTTTGCAGACATTTATGTCAAGTGATATGAAATTTATAATGCATATGATCACACTTTCTCACAAGAAAGAGTTCAGATTCTGAAGAACGAAGATTCACAAATGAAAAACCAACGTGTCTTATGTTGATGTATAGTCGACTTCTACTGCCTTATCACTTGAAATTGAGAGACAGGAATGTAGGGAGAAATAGACAGCTTTGACACTGTTTGTGATCACATTCCTTAGACTATAACATGTCATTTTAATTGGATCAGGAATTGCTTCAATAAGCCCACAGCACAGACAGAAATGTATTAGTAATCAAGGCCTTCTGTGCAATGCATTCTGTAAAACAGAACTGGGAACAATAATTGATGGGAATGTATAAAACGGTAATCTCTAAGTATGCCAGAGTATTTAGGTCACATGACAATGCTTTTCTTAAAATGATAATGCCCATGAAAATAATATTTATCCAAGCAAAAATTTTTCATTACTTTTTAGAAAAGTCAACTAATTACTTTTGAAGCATCTGCGAAATAAAAACTACTTTGATTTAAACTATTGATAAAGTCTATCCTCTCCATATTAATAAACTGGAATACCTGAACATCTACAAGTCATTGATGTGTTTCAAATTCCTCTGCAATGTTTAGTAATAAATATGCAATTTATTTTTCATATTGAGTGATGCCAAAACATAATCTCCCTGCAAATGAATTAGTACTATTTCTATAATGCTATATTTTCCTGTAAAGATTTTTTCAAAGACTTACACAAAAAGTCATGTAAGCAGCTATTTTCAAACATAACAAATGTGAGAATTTTTTAAAGATCATTATTTAAATCAATGATGTCTCACACTGAAATTTTATTTTAACTAAATGTTAGGTATGCATGCTTGAAGAACAGCTGTTTCAACAGTTTCTGGTGATCATACTGTCTGGTCATAGATTCAGAATTTAGGTAAGAAATACAGTTTCATTTCTATTATGTCCCAGCTCTACTACTATGAATTCACAGTTAAAATGTGGGTTTATTGGATCTTAACCTTGTAAGCTAGGAGTTTGATACATGATGGCGAAGCATGACATGGCTCTCAACACAGCAGCTGTTATACTAAGTGTCTCTGTGCCTTAGTGAATAATATTGAAGAAGGAGGTGGACAGGAAATGGCATACATATTAGGAGACAAGCTTTAGGTCAATTTTTTATTAGATATTTTCTTCATTTACATTTCCTCTCTGAATGTCCTCTATACCCTTCCCCCACCCTGCTCCCTACCCCACCCACTCCTACTTCCTGGCCCTGGAATTCCTCTGTTCTGGGGCATATAATTTTAAAAATGGTTCTTCACATATTTTAATGATTCCATATATAATTTGATTCATAAAAGTAATCTTCTTATAGTATTTCACTAAGAATTAAGTGAAATTTCTCTGTAAATTCAAATTAAGATATTTTAAATGTTATTAGTCAATATAATTATACATAGACCAAATTTTTATTTCAAGATACACCAAGAAATAGGTTATCTTCATAACTTTCAATGAGTTAAAAACAGTCAATAAATCAAATAATATAAGGTAAAATATCAAGGTCATTCTTTATTTTATTGTTATGTGCTCAAGTTCCATAATTTATGAGTCCTTTTTGTTTGTTTGTTTGTTTGTTTGTTCCTTTCTCTTTTTTGAGACAGGTTCTCACTATGCACCGCTATCTGACCAGGAACTCAGTAATAGTTTGGGTTGCCTTGTATTCTTAGAGATCTGCCTCCCTCTGACTTTCTTTGATAAAATCAAAGGCATGGGATACTACTCTCTGTGTCACAATCACAACAAAATTATTTTATACTTCAAACATTAGGGTAGAATTATACTAGTTTACCCTAGCATTTTCTTATAATATATTAATAAGAAAAAAGGGAATAAGTGAAATTCTCTGTATATTTGTCAGTGAATCATCTCTACAGAGCATCCTATTTCCCTGGGAGAAAATGCTTTTTCTAGATGACATAAACAATCATATTGCAGTTCTCTAGAACAATTATTTATATGCAAAAAAGGATCTTTTTTTAGAAAAATGTTTACTTTTTCTTTTGTTACTTTTTGCATCTGAGATACGTTTTATGCAAAAAAGAAAAAAAAAGTGATACTGGTATAGTCTATTTGAAGAGTGGTATCCATGGTGGTTTGAGTCTAGTTAACCAACATAAGGAAAATCCCAGTGCTGTATGCTTACAATATCAGGACTTGGCTGATACACAGTGTATGGCTGTGAATTTGAATTGGCTTGTACTACACTGCAACACTTACCTGGACAAAAGGAAAAGAAGAAAATGAAACCCACGCAACCCAACAATGGTAAAATAAAAAATCCTGTATGTCAAAATGACATTGTTAATTTTAAACAATTGGCAATACTTTCAAGAACAAAGTGATCCAGTCAAGTTTTCTTTCCTATTGTCTTATCTGTTTAGACTAATTTAATGTCATCATCTATGCTCTTCTCGAAATTCATTTTAGGCAAAGTAGAAAGTGTCTACAGTTCTACATGTTTTAGCAGATGAAGTGTGTTATTTTTTTCCTTGCCACATAATCTGAAATAACTGAGACACTGTAGCATAATAAATCCTTTTATTCTTAGCTATTTAGATGACCCTTGTAGTATAAGAAAAAATTATTACAAATGCAGCCTGGTTTCTGGAAATTTCTATTTGAAGGAAGAATAGAACCTGTTTCTTCTTTTTTTTTTTTTCCTTTAGCGTCACAGAAGTTAAAGTATAATTAGAAAGAAATGTAGACTGTATTATGAGAAATGAATCCCATGAGACAGAAATGAAAAAAAAATATTGGTTTGCACATATTATGTGAATGAGGTCAAGAAGAGTAAGCTATCCACCAATCTGAGCTCCATAAATAAATAAATAAATAAATGTTTCTGTAAGAATATAAGAGAAACAAGATTATGAAGACACATATTTTTACCACCAAGCAGGACTGCTTTTCAGAGCCTGCATCTGTTGTAAACAGACCAGACGGATATGTACAGAAATAGAAAGCTCCAGAGAAGGGGTGTGATTCACAGGCTCTGCTTTAAAAGCAGCATCAAACTTTCGTTTGCAGAGGATGGCTTGTCGAAGCAGGTGTCCTAAAGGTGCCATCCAACTGCTGAAAGTCAGCTTGTGTTTGAAAGCTTGCCAGCTTGAAGGCCATTAATTGACAAGCTGTGAACGTCCAACATCACAGGAAAGGAAATTGTACAAAGGGTGAGTCTGAGGTTCCCCGCACCATACTCAGAGAAACAGTAGAGGGAGCTGCCAATCTTCCAAGACCAAAGTCTTGTGACATTAGCAACAGGACTCTATAACAATGCCATTGCACAGAAATCATTATAATGTATTTATAATTGCCATATGACAATTTATGCTACTTTTCCAAAGTACCAATTGAGAATTATGCTTTTTGGAGGAAAGTTAAAAAAAAAAAGAAACAAGATAACTTATTGTTTCTGAGGTTTCTTAATAGATAAAATCTGTAAGGTGGCTAAAATATGATGCTGTGGCTTTTTGCAAAGACCAATAAAGAGAGAAAAACTTCTTCTGACAATAAATATGCCAGGATATTTAAATTCCTTCTTGGTAAGAATTATATTTGCTTGAAATATAGCAAAATTTCTCCTTTGCCCTTTCTACAAATGTTCCCCAGGAATAGAACAGCATTTCAAAAGTGGGTACTGAGAAATTGCAAAGAATTTGTTGCAGATTTTCCTTCATACATCAGAATAATAATTATACAACATGAGATATATTTATCCCATACCAAACTCCATACCAACCGTGACTTCAGATGTATGTAGATTGCCTCCCTTTAATTCGCTGCTAATTGTCCCAGGTGATCCTTTTGAAAACACAACAGAACAGTAAACTATACAACAGAAGAAACATGGCTATGCTAAGTTGTAAGACAGCTTCATGATAATTCAAAATATGTTATGAGTAAAGGTCATCTGTTTGTTACACAGCAACTGAATACAGTGTCTTGACTTAAAAGAGTTTCTGTGTCTATTGTGTTTGCTGAAGAGAAGGTATCCTGGTAGACAGAGGCAGAGTCGCTCTGATTTCTATGCTGTGCACAGGCCTGATTTTGACAACCCTACTGGCAGACAAAAGGAACTGGGAAAATGATTGTTCCTCCTTCCAACTACCAGTACCTAATTTTCCTTCAAAATAATTTTCTGCTTTTAACAGAATAAAATAAGGCAAGGTACAAGTATACAATTATTGGCATTTATACTTACAAATGTATAAAAGGGAATACTAAATAATTTGCTTCTAAAATATTCTGGTTTTAACCCATATACATAACAGAGGCAGCTGCCACCCTCTGCTAGTGAGGGAGATATTTCTGTAGCACTTGACTTGAAGATGCCATATTATTTAGATATATATTCTTAATTCACAGGTACCAATCTAAACCTTTTAAAACATCACATTATTTCCAGAATTAATATATTAATATGAGCATTTGCAAAACTGAAACAAACTTGTTTTCTTTATCAATTTGTATTATTTTTTATTCATTCTCTCTCTCCACGTTTTCTCTCTCCTCACTCCCTATCTCTCCCCACCGTGTGTGTGTGTGTGTCTGTGTCTGTGTGTGTGTGTGTGTGCCATTGCATGCACATATATGCCACAGAATATCTGTTAAGATCAGAGGACAAAGTCAATACTTTTTTCCATCATTTTTATAGGGATTAAACTCAGGCCAAAAGCCTTGTCATTAGATGACTTTTCTGTCTGAGCTATCTCACCAGCCCAAGGTTAAGCAGAAGTAATCTGTGATATCTTTAGGATCAGAGAATTACATTAAAACATAAAGTTAATTTGGTTTTAAGACAATGTGAATAACCCGTTCTAGAGAATATTTTTGGCTATATATTTTGAGATGGATTGGAGATTGGAGAAGTGCTAGAGGCAGTGCTGATGGCATCAATCTCTACTTAGTTTCCACTAACAGCACCCCTTTAAAAAATAATTACTGATTTACATTTCAAGTGTTGTCCCCCTTCTTGGTCCTTCTTCCAACACATCCTCCCTTCCCTCCTCCTATAGGAAAGTGCCCCACCCACCCTTAACACCTTACCTCTTTGGCATTCTTGTTCTCTGGGGTATCAAGACTCCACAGTAACATCCCCTTCTACTAAGGCGAGATGAGGCAGCCCTCTGTTATATATGTAGTGGAGACTATCGAATCTTTGGTTGGTGGCTCAGTTCCTAGGAGATCTGAGAGTTCCAATTAGTTGTTAGTTGTTCTTCCTATGTGGTTGCAATCCCCTTCATCTTAGTCAGTCCTCACATTCAGTCCAATGGTTAGCTTCTGTGTTTGAATCTGCCTCAGTAAGGTGCAGGCAGAGCCTCTCAGAGGACAGTCATGCCACGCTCCTGTCTATAAGCACATCATAGCATCAGTAATAGTGGAAGGTCTTAATGTCGCCCCATGAAATTGATCCCAATGTGGGGAGTTCTCTGGGTGGCCTTTCCTTCTGTTTCTGCTCCATATTTTTGTACCTGAATTTCCTTTACATAGGAACAACACTGGGTTAAAAATTTTGTGATGGGTGGGTAGCCCCATCACTCAACTGGGGATCAGTCTATATACTGGAGGTAGTCTCTGCAAGTTCAATCTCCATGCTATTGGAGATTTAAGATAATGTCATCTCCTTTGAGTCCCAGGAGCCTTCCACATCCCTAGGACTTTCTAATGGTTCTCCCTGTTTCATACTCCACACTGCTGTATGTCTCTATTCATTCTCCTGACCCTCTGGGCTTCTTTCCTCTTCCCCTTATACTTGATCCTGCCCCCCCCATTTTTCTCCTCCTCCCCTATCCAACCCAGATTCCTCTCTCACTCTGCCTCATGTAATTATTTTGTTCCTGCATCTAAGAGGAATTGAAATATCCACACTCTGGCCTTCCTTTTTGTTAAGCTTCATAACAAATTGTGCTATGGTTATAATGAATTTTTCACCTAATATCCACTTATCAGTGAGCACATAGATTTATATCCTTTTGGGTCTGACTTACCCCACCTAGGATGATATTTTCTATTTATTTGCCTGCAAAATTCCTGATGTCTTTATCTTTAAATGCTGAGTAGTACCCATTGTGTGAATGTAGCATGTTTTCTGTATTCATTCTTCCAATGAGGGACATATATGTGGTTTCTAGCTTCTAATTGCAATAAGTAAGGCTGCTATGAACATTGTGAATCATGTGTCCTTATGATATGTTGTGGCATCTTTTGGGATATGCCCAGGAGTGGTATTGCTCCGTCTTTAGGTAGAATGATTTCCAATTTTCTGAGGAACCGCCAGATTGATTTCCAAAGTGGTTGTGCCAGCTTGCAATCCCACCAGCAGTGGAGGAGTGTTCCTCTTTCTCCACATCCTTGCCAGCATCTGCTCTCGCCTGAGTTTTTGATCTTAGCCATTCTGACTGCTGTAAGGTAGAATCTCAGGGTTGGTTGGATTTGCATTTCTCTGATGAATAAAGATGTTGAACATTTCTTTAGGAGCACCCTTTCTTAGCCATAAATACTATTCATATTTCTGTGATATGAGCAAAATGATAGAAAAATAACTTGAATTGATACAGGGCTTATTTTTGCTTGTAACCAGTGACCTTTCAGCCCAAAATTGTGGACTCTTGCTCTAACTCTCTGTTGGTTATGATAGAAGGCAATTTCTGGCAGTACATGGTGAAGAAGCATATTCTTTATAAACTAGGAAGAAGGGAGAAATAGGAAGACACAAAGTTCCACAATGCCTTCAAAATTTTACAACTAGGACTCTCAACAGGTCCCAGAAGGCCTTACCTCCTAAAAGTTTTATCACTTTCCTAGAGCCTCATTTGATTGTAAAACCTTTAGCTGGGCTTTATGCAACACTTGTCCATAGTAGAGCACCATGGGGCATTTTTCTTTCTCATCCAGATCAATTACTTTTCTGCTTCTCCCAGCTAGTTTGGCTGGTCTCTCTCTTTCTCTCTTCTGACCAGATCATTAGGATCATTGAACCTTCTTGGTAGCTCAGCCTATATGATGGTACCTATCAATAGGACTTACTGTTTATAGGTCTTTGGAAAGAAGGGATTAATGAATCTATTCACTGTTAGAGAATTTGAAAAGCTACTGAGGTCCTTATTTCTTAAGTTTTAACATACTTACTTGAATAATAAAATATTTACCAGAGATAATATGGATAAACAACTTTATATTTATTTGAGTTTTTTGAATGTGAAAAATTTAAATCATATTTTTCTTGAATTGTTTTTATATTCTTCTCACCAGCTGCAAGAATTAAAAATGTGCCTAACAAAATGAGTAAGTTTGACTTTTGTAAATGAAATTGTATTTAAGAATTATATTTGAGCCACAATGTGGTTACTGGGATTTGAACTCAGGACCTTCGGAGGAATAGTCAGTGCTCTTAACCGCTGAGCCATCTCTATGTGTGTGTGTGTGTGTGCGTGTATGTATATATATATATATATATATATATATATATATATATATATATATATGTGTGTGTGTGTGTGTGTGTGTGTGTGTGTGTGTTTAGCATATATATATGCATATATATATCACAGTTGTTAGAAAATATGTGACAAAACAACACATTTTGTTGTTATATAGAATTTAGTCCACCACTGCCTCATTTATTATCTTGTATAGCTTTGGTGATGAAGCCTATTGTAGTGGGGCGGTTTGTAGTAGATGCTAGTGGCATTATTAAGACAATACTGAAATGATCAAGTAAATCTGAGATAAAACCTTAAAAGTTAAACCATTAACATTTTAGTACTTATTCCTAGTCCTCCAACTATTCGATTTTCCAGAACCTTCTCAAATTGTACTGTTACCTGAACACCAGGTCTCATTATGCTACAGGACTGTGTCATTACATAATCCAATTCGTTCTGTACCTAGCTAACAATTGATAACAGTCATCTCCAAGGTTCACTGAGTATATCTCAAATTGTCCTTCAGTCTTAAAAGCTAATTCCCTGAAACTGTTAAATCCTTGAGATGGCTTCAAGGGATTTTTCCTTCTGTTCTTGTGATTTGTACTTGATTTCATTTCAATCACACATTAAAAATATAAAACATAAATAAATATGTCTTCTCCAGTAATAAAGCATTCTTGAGTAAAGATTATATGTTCATCAAAATTCCCTGAATAAATGAGTAAAATATGCCAAAGGAACATATTCTTTTTTCCCTAATGGCTATAAGGCTAACTAAATTAAGGTTTAAAATGATTTTTTAATGGAGATGAGATGATTGAAGTAGAAAATAATTATCTCCCCATCCTCAATTCATAGCACTAAATGTTAGGATGGCACGATCATCTTGAATGTGATTACAATGGATTATTATAGAAACAACACGATTGGCTCCCATTCCCACACGTTACTTATGGGAATTGACATAAAAATATTGTGTTTAATGCATAACAATTTTATACCACAATTGCCCAAAATACTGACACAGAATGTTTTTTTTTTTTTTTGTCTAATCCCATGGGCCATCTTGCAATAATTACTTTTAGTCTTCTAAAGTAAAAACCTGTACATTATTTTATGAAAGTTGTACTATTCTTACTACTCCTAAACTCTTTCCGTTCTTTATCTTACTGAAAGGTACATTCTTTCAAGTTGTGACATTCATTTCTTCTAATTATTGAGAATAGAATAAATTTACATTTCTTATATAACCAAGTTCTGTTAATAATGCATAAGAAACACCTAATTTAGAGAACACTGAACATTTGGATTAGAAACCCTTTAGATCAAAACACCATCTTTGCAGTGAGAGCAGAAGTGTAATTGCTTTTGGGGATTATGTGTAAGTTTGACTTGCTGCTACAGAAATAAATAATCAATTTCAGGAGTAACAGCTTTACCCTTTTGTCACTGCTGTACAGGTATGCACCGTTGTTCGAG
This sequence comes from Mus caroli, assembly GCF_978045245.1. Taxonomy (NCBI): domain Eukaryota; kingdom Metazoa; phylum Chordata; class Mammalia; order Rodentia; family Muridae; genus Mus; species Mus caroli. The sequence continues at coordinate 76,547,694 of NW_028227261.1, forward strand.
TCTGTGCAACATTGGTCTTATGGGCCTTCAATCTGTAAAGAGGTTATACATCATACTTAGTGTGCTGCAGAAGAGGCACTGGGTGGAAAAATAAACCTATTCAGCTCATAGCCAGGTGTTCTCTGAGAGGTTAGGCGACCATAGTCTTCATAATGGGTGTATATGCAAGAACCAAGAACTTTCTAATAGACTTTGCCTCTTAAAGTTTCCACTCTTTCTAGTAGTTTTTAGTACTTGCATCTAACAGTTGTTAATCTAGTAATTAAATGAGTCAGGTGTAGTTTCAATAATAAACAAATGATGACTAATTCATTTCCTTCTGGTAGAAGTAATGCATAATTTTGTGGTGAAAGGTAACATTCATTGTATTGCTGACTTTACCATGAAGTTGTCTGATTAATAAAGCCCTTCAGCAAAACACAAGCATGCTTTCTTTTCTGGTAGTCAAGCTTTCCATGTATCTGTTACAGTAGCAGTGCCCTAATAGACCTTTAGGTTTTCCAAGAAAGATAGAGATAACTTCCACTGTGATGTCACTGCTTTACTCAGAGTTGAAGGCATCACAGATCTTACTAAGATCAGAGCTGCAAACAGAGGCACGATAATCAAGCTCTAGAACAAAAAAAATATTTATATCGTCTTTCTAATCTATTCTACTTTGTTCTGGTTTTATGCATTTAACCTAATTCTGCCATGGGCATTAGCTTGCATTCCAACTCTATTACAGTGCTGATCTCCAAGTAAAGTGTAGCTTTCCCAGAGGACCATTTTATTTTTATTATTTTTAACACAGCTGTTTGAACAAATAAATATTTAAAATTTGTCTCCAAAAAATAAAATATTTATTCACATAGCAACCACAATAAATATACTTTCCATACTTATCTATTGAATAATACATTTACTCATTCAGTTGATGAATGCCTTCAGAAATAATATGTCTCATTGTTCAACAGTTTAAAATCTACTCTATTTAAAGGAACATCAAGCACTAATACTTATTACAGTCACAATCTGCTAATTTACAATATTCAAAAAGTCATTTCTAAGTTAATATCGTGTAGTACTGGCTTGCTTTTTTATGATGTGATTATAAGTGACTATAAGTGACAGTCAAAATATTGGACCTTGCAATATCTAGTATAGAAGGAACTTGTCTCAGAGTTCAAAAAAAAAATACTATGTTGTGTTGTAATTTGATAGTGACAAGTTTGTTATCTCTACTTGAATCTTTTTTATATGCCCAGTTTATGTTCATTATTGTAGATAGAAACCATTCAAGTTCCCTCACAGGTGCATGTGTGCACACCTACTTTGCTTACAAACTCATTTGCGGGTACATGTCTACAATATCACATTTTAATCACTTGCTAACACACAAAAAAAATTACCTCCAACAGTAGCACATAATACCCCCCAAATTAATTAAAGTGTGATCATTGGTTTACTCAGTATTTTCTCAATCAACCCACATAAGGTTCCACTGCTTATCTTATCCCAGTCACTCAAAATCTGTACTTGTACTATGTAATTTTAAAATACATATATTTCTATAATTGTTAAAGTTGATAAAAATGAAGTCCAAAACTCTCATGACTTCTCTTACTAATTCATTAAAGTAATGATTTAAGAATAAACCTAGTATAAAATAAAATATCATCCTATAGATCTACAAGACACTGAACTATCCACAATGTATTGAGCTCGGTGGGAGAGGGAGTCAAGATGCTTCATTTAACATATACTAACTAAAGATGAAAGATGACAAGATATGAGTAAATTGCTAAACACCCAGAAAGACCAGAAACTTGACACCAGGAACTCTTACAAGACTACTGGGGGCAACGTTCAAATTCCGTATACTTGATACACTTACCTATGAATGGAATTCCAGAAGCTCATAGCAAATGATTTATATCACTTAGGTTTAAGGTTAGAAACGCACAAGATTCAATTTTGGTAAACACAATCAAATTAGAATATTAGTATAAAATTAAAAGATCACCTTGCTTTATCATTAGTCCTAAATTACAAAACATTACAGATAGAAAAGTATTTAGATATCACCCAATTTACTTCTCAAGATTCAGTAGCAGAAACCAAAGAACAAACGATTATGACAAAGTTTGTAGGTATGTCTGTGAGACTCCAAAGCTGATTTGTACTTTAGTGTTGCATTTGGTAACACTGAAAGATTAATTTTGAGCTCCAAAATTTGTGTATGTGTTTAAACATAAAAGCACTACTGATTACAGAGAAAGACAAAATCTAGCTTCAAAGAAGTTTGTTAATAGAGTGATGTAAGTCAGATTTGCAATAAAAACCCTGTGAGTTCCTGGAGCCGGAGGCTTCATTCAAGATTTAATGACCATGTTGTCTAATAGACATTCTGCTTGATCTTCTGAAAGGGAGAAAATGAGGAAACACAATTAAAACAGTTCAATAATCATGGATTTCGTGAATTTTCTTCTTTCCATCAACAGATATGCTTGTCAGGGTAAGGCTTCCTCAAGAAGTGGATTTCAAAGCCCATTATCCAATTTTGGCTGAGTTCAGAAACACCACCATACATTTCTTCACCATGAGGAAAGTAAATATCCTTCTCACACATAAGTCATACATTTTTGTGATACAATTTACTTCAAAAAATATGGCAAGCATCATGGTCACAAACTTCAGTGGAAACATCCAGCTTTTGTTACTGTGTGCGCAGGATCCTCATTTTGCTGTACCATTTGTGGATCTTTTAAAGAAATTTTGTCTTGACATTCAGGTCAAGGAAGAATCCTTTTGGCCCATGCTGGTTTTTAGAATAGTATAGTTCATATAAAATATATTTGAACTTCCCTGTCTATTATCTGTTTATAATTATTTTCAGAGCTACTTCCAGTTGCATAGGTACTCATATTTCCACATTTTTAGTTATGTAGGATGGTGAAAGACAGCCATGCATTCATACCATCCCCAGATCGGAGATGCCGAGTGAGGATGCAGGGCAGCATCTCGGGAGAGAGGAGGCTGTGATACAGCAGCAGCATCTCAGGTTGGCACAGCTATGTAGATTGGGTTTATTTTCATTCATCTTACTTGAAGAGTACTCCAAATGTGTCCTGCCAAAAGGGTTGGATAACCATCACTCTAACTTAAAATCTTTTCAGAAAAACAAAAAAAGGTATTCTTAATATCATTTGTTCACACACAACTGGGACAGAAATGAGTTGTTCAGTTATAGGCACGCGAGTTAGCATGCCTAAGAGACCACAAAGTAACCTAGAATGAAATTAATATCTATTTGAGTCTCTTGAAACTAAATAATTGGAACTAAATGAAAAGATTATTATAGCTTGAGTTGGAAATGAGAGTAAGTTAGTTATTGGTAGAGAGAATAAAGAACACATATTGTTCATGAAGAAAATATAGCTACAACTCCTGTGTGAGTAAAAGTGTTGTGTTGATGCTGGAACATCTAAGATCACATAAGCAAGCATCAGCATTGCACTGTTTCAGAACATATTACTTTGAAAAAGAAAATTCTCTAATAGATTTTCTAACGTGATTTTATTTATAGCATAAAACAGTATATCTAAACTTCAGATAAATTCTATAGTACATGTTGTACTGAAAAACAAACATCCAAAAGATGAATTTTAATAATTGTAATTCTTCCTTAATTTTCTTTATTTTTAAGATGAAATTGCCAATAAATTATGAACTTAAGAAAAACAAAGCAATCAGGGCATTTGGAATTATTATTTGAATTAAAGTATGAGGTTGTAGAATTATAATGTTTATTTCATCTATCATTTGAAAGAAACAATAATTACATTTTGGGAAAGGTTTTCAATTCATATTAGTTATTCATAACTTGATAAACTGGAAAAATTGAAGGTTAAGTATGTAAATTTCAATGTTATACACTTTCAAATTTGTCTCTAATGAGGAATGAGTGTGATTGAAGTATTGCTGTTTCCATTACATAAATGACTTTCTTTCTATTGATTCTGGTTGTTTTTTAGTTTTATCAGAAAATGTCCTATCACTGCAACACAGGCATTTGTAAATATCACCATTATATTCTTTTCCTCACCTATTCAAAGTTCATCTGTATAAAAAGGAATCAAGCAGATTTAAAAATAAATGTTAATATTACTGAATATGTAAACACATATATTAAATAAATATTCAGCAAACTAAGAATGATTAGGAAAATGAAATCTACTGTTGTGTTTATAATCAATTAGAGAGTACTTTGTCAAAACTAAATTTCAATCGTATTTATTATTCAAGTATCTATTAATTCAGCCCAGTAGCTCATTTTTCTTTTCTAATGACTGGCTATTTTTCTTAAAGACTGTGTGTATGTGGGTGTATGTGTGGGTGTGTCTATATCTGATATATATATATAAAATGCTTACATGGATTGAGTATGATTTTAGGTAATTACAGAACAATTTGTCCCTTTTTCTCTATTGATTTCCCTCACTTCTCATTTGTAAACTCCTCCTCATTTTACTTTTCTTACTTCATATCACAAGTATCCTGCTATTCCCTTTCCAAACTGCCCATACCCATCCTCATGGTATATTTGTACTTTCCTGATTTACTCCAGGTTCTATAGTCTTGTCAGGTAATACAGAGCTAGAAACTTCAGGTAAGAGAGAACATAAGATACATGTATTTCTGGACCTGGGTTACATCACTCAATATAATTGTTTCTAAATCCATCAAATTACCTGTAAATTTCATGATTTTATTTTTTTTACAGCTTAATAATATTCTATTTTACATATATACATTTTCATTATTTATTAATAAATATTTAATGTCAAAGGAAATATAGCTTGTTTCCATTTCTTGGCTATTATGAATAGAGCATTTATAACATTGCTGAGTAACTATTTTTAGGTAGAATGTTCAACCATTTGGGAATACGCCAAGTAGTGCTATAGATGTGACACTGGGTAGATATATTTTTGGTGTTTTGTGACTTCTCTGCACTGATTTCAAGATTGGCTGCACCAGTTTGCAACACCACCAACAGGGAACAGGTGTACTCTTTCTCTACACAAACCAAGATTTGATGTCAGTTATTTTGTAGATCATAACCATTCAGACTTCATTGAAATGAAATGTCAAAATTGTTTTAGTTTGCATTTCCCTAATTCCTATAGATTATTATGACTCTTTGAGGGATTTCATAAACTATTTTTAATTATTTTATCAAGAAGTTATCTGTTGAGTGACACCTGTGTTGTTTCTAGCTTCTGATTATTATAAATAAGGCTACTGTAAACATAGTGGAACATGTCCTTGTTATATACTAGAGCATCTTTGTGTATATGCCCAGGAGTGGTATTTCTGGGTCTTCAGGTAGAACTACTTCCAATTTTGCGAGGAACCACCAGATTGATTTCCAAAGAGGTTTTATCAGCTTGGAATACCACCAGCAAGTATTCCTTTCTCCACATCCTCATCAGTATCTGCTGTCACCTGAGTTTTTGAGCTTAGCCATGGTTCGTGTGAGGTAAAATCTCAGGGTCATTTTGATTTGCATATCCCTAATGACTAAGGAGGTTGAACATTTCTATTATTTTTTTAATTTTTTGTTATTTTTTGTTGGATATTTTATTTATTTACATTTCAAATGTTATCGGCTTTCCAGATCGCCTCCTAAGAGATCCCCTATCTATCCCACCTCCTCTTGATTCAATGAGGCCATGCCCCCACCCACCCACCTACTCTCACCATCCTGCCTTTGTATTTCCCTATAAGGGGCTTTTGAGCCTTCATAGGACTCTCCTCCCACTGATGCCTAACAAGGTCATCCTCTGCTACATATGCGGCTGGATTCATGGGTCCTCCATGTGTACTCCTTGTTTGGGGGTTTAGACTCTGGGAGCTCTAGCTGGTTCATATTTTTGTTCTTCCTATGGGATGGCAAACCCCTTCAGCTCCTTCTGTCCTTTCTCTAACTACTCCACTTGGGACCCATGGTCAATGGTTGGTCACAAGCATCCCCCTCTGTATATATCAGGCTCTGGCAGAACCTTTCAGGAGACAGCTATATCAGGCTACTGTCAGCATGCATTTCTTGGTATCTACAATAGTATCTGCGTTTGGTGACAATATATCCATTTGTATATAGTGGGGCAGTCTCTGAGAGATGACAATCCTTCAGTCTCTGCTCCATACTTTGTCTCCATATTTGCTCACATGAGTATTTTGTTATCCTTTCTACAAAGGACCTAAGCAGTGATATGGTGGTATTCCTTCTTCTTGAGCTTCATGTGGTCTGTGAATTGTATCTTGGGTATTCTGAGCTTTTGGGCTAATATTCACTTATCAGTGAGTGCATACTGTGTGTGTTCTTTATGAACAGGGTTACCTCAATCAGGATGATAATTTTTAATTCCATTGATTTGCCTAAGAATTTCATTAATTCATTTTTTCTTTTTTGAATTGTATTTAATTTACTATTTACACTCCATATTTTATTCCCCCCATTGATCCTCCAAATGTTCCATATTCTATAACTCCTCCCCACATCCTGTCTCCTTGTGGATATCCCCACCCCCCACCCCACCTGACCTCTAAACTCCCTGGGGCCTCCAGTCTCTTGAGGATTATGTACATCATCTCAAAATGAACACAGACACAGCAGTCCTGTGTCTGTGGACATGTATCTTGTTGCTGGACCTTTTCAGTTCCTCTCCAATTCCATCCCTGTAATTCTTTCAGACAGGAACAATTATGGGTCAGAGTTGTGACTATGGAATGGCAACCCCATCCCTCACTTGACATCCTGTCTTCCTGCTGGAGGTGGGCTCTATAAATTCTTTCTCCCTACTGTTTGGCATTTCATCTCAGGTCCCTCCCTTTGAGTCCTGAGAGTCTCTCACCTCCCAAATCTCTGGTGCTTTTTGGAGCCTCCCCCCCCAACCTATTTCTCAAGGTTGTCTGTTTCCATTCTTTCTCCTGGCCCTCAGGGCTTCAGTCCTTTCACTCACCCAATAACAGATGAGGTTCAAACACACACACACACACACACACACACACACACACACACACACACACACCCTGCCCAGTACAGTTTCCCTCCCATTTTCCTCTCTCCCTCCCAACTTGTGATTATTTCATTGTTTTTAATAGCTGAGTAGTAGTACTCCATTGTGTAAATGTACAACATTTTCTGTATCCATTCCTCTGTTGAGGGACATCTGGGTTCTTTCCAGTTTCTGGCTATTAGAAATAAGGCTGCTATGAACATAGTGGAGCATGTGTCCTTGTTATATGCTGAAGCATCTATTGGATAAATGCCCAGGAGTGGTATAGCTGGGTATTCATGTAGTACTATGTCCAATTTTATGAAGAACCGCTGATTTCCAGAGTGGTTGTACCAACTTGCTATCCCACCAACAATGGAGGAGTGTTCCTTTTTTTTTTTTTAATTTATTTTATTAGGTATTTTCCTCAATTACATTTCCAATGCTATCCAAAAAGTCCCCAATACACTCCCCCCACCCCAGTCCCCTACCCACCCACTCCCACTTTTTGGCCCTGGCATCCCCCTGTACTGGGGCATATAAAGTTGGCAAGTCCAATGGGCCTCTCTTTCCAGTGATGGCCGACTAGGCCATCTTTTGATACAAATGCAGCTAGAGTCAAGAGCTCTGGGGTACTGGTTAGTTCATAATAATGTTCCACCTATGGGGTTGCAGTTCCCTTTAGCTCCTTGGGTACTTTCTCTAGCACCTCCATTGGGGGCCCTGTGATCCGTCCAATAGCTGACTGTGAGCATCCACTTCTGTGTTTGCTAGGCCCCGGCATTGTCTCACAAGAGACAGCTATATCTGGGTCCTTTCAGCAAAATCTTGCTAGTGTATGCAATGGTGTCAGCGTTTGGAAGCTGATTATGGGATGGATCCCTGGATATGGCAGTCTTTAGATGGTCCATCCTTTCTTCACAGCTCCAAACTTGGAGTGTTCCTCTTTATCCATATACTTGCCAGCATCTGCTGTCACCTAAGTTTTTGATCTTAGTCATTCTGACTGGTATGAGGAAGAATCTCAGGGTTGTTTTGATTTGCATTTCCCTAATCACTAAGGATGCTGAACATTTTTTAGGTGCTGCTCAATCATTCGGGTTTCCTCAGTTGAGAACTTTTTGTTTAGCTCTGTATTCCATTTTTAATAGGGTTATTTGATTTTCTGGAGTCTAATTTCTTAAGTTCCTTGTATATATTAAATATTAGCCCTCTATTGGATTTAGGATTAGTAAAGATTTTTACCATTCTGTTAATTGTCATTTTAACATTTCTTTATGTTTTTCTCAGCCTTTCATGATCCCTCAATTGAGAACTCTTTGTTTAGCTCAGTACCCCATTATAAATAGGGTTATTTGGTTGTCTGGATTGTAACTCATTTTTGTTTGGTTGGCTTTTAGGTTTGTTTGTTTGGTTGGTTGTTTCTGTTTTGTTTTGTTTTGTTTTGTTTCATTTTGTTTTCCAAGACAAGTAGTTCTGGCTCTCCTGGAACTCACTCTGTCCACTAGGGTGGCCTCCCTCGAACTCAGGGTGGCCTGGCTCTGCCTCCCAAGTGCTGGGATTAAAGCACACATGCCACAACTGCCCAGCAGATTTTCACTTCTTGTGCTCTTTTTTGATTTTGGATATTAGCCCTCTATTAGATGTAGTCTCAGTTTAAGATTCTCATCCAATTTTGATCAAGATATTTGTGTCCTTGACTGTTTTTTCAAGTTCTTTATATATTTTTAATAATAAGGCTGTCAGATATAGAGAGCTGGCATAAGATTTTCCCCATTCTGAGGGTTTCTTCCACACTCTATTCCTTGTTTCTTTTACTGTAGTGAAGGTATTCAATTTTATTCTGTGCCGGTTGTCTATTTTCCTAAATTCCTTAAAAGATGAAAGGAGTCCTTCCTGTTGCAAAGTCCTTTTCTACTCTTATGTTGGGAAGGGTATTGTGCTTGCTTTCTCCTAATAGTTTTAGTTGTTCAGGTTTAAAATCAAAGTTCTTGATCCACATAGATATAATTTTTGTACAGGATGATATTTATGAGTTCAACTCCATATTTCTGCCTGTGGATATCCAGTTTTCCCATCTCTATTGTTTTGAAGATGTTCTCTCTTTCCAGTGGATTCCTTTTGGCTTTTGTCATATATCAGATATGTTGTAGATACAAGTAATCAGGTTGGGTTATGGATTTTATCCAATAGTTCTATATGTCCCTTATTTGCACCAGTACCATATTGTTTTATGATTATAGCTCTACAATATATCATGTACTCTGGAATTGTAAGCTCTACAGTATACTTTTTGATCAATATTGCTTTCATTGTTGGAAATGTTTTCTGGTCACATATGAATTATATGATTTTCTTTTCTATTGTTTTTGACCATCTCTTCATAGATTTGAAGATTTCATTGCAGATACCATTCACCTTATTAGGCTATTCCAAAATATTTATTTCGTATGCTATTATAAATGGGTGTGTGTCTTTGGTGTTTTTCACACTATGTTAGTTAATGTTGAATAGAAAGACCACTCAGTTTAGTAATTTGTTTTGTGTACTCTGACACTTTGCAGCAATTTGATTGTTTCTATTGATTGATTGAAGTTATCTGCTGGAAACGTTAGGATCTCTTATGTATAATACCAAGTCATCTGATAACATACAGAATTTTACTTTTTTCCTAGTTTTATCTCTTTAATTTGCTTTTCCAACCTTATTGTTGTAGCTTATGGTTCTCTCTAAATACATACATACATACATACATACATGCATACATAGTTAAATGGAGTTAAGCTATTTGTTTGACAATGTTCCATACAGGCACCATAGACTAATAAAAACCCTAGTATTAAATATAAGTCTTATCCATTCAGTGGACCATAAGATAGTGCTAGTGACTTCCAACACAATATTTATTTTGAGATATCCCTTGGTTTCCCCTCAAGGGTTGAGGATGGGGCCGTATTTTTTAATATACCACATACTTAATACATACAACCCAGGTGTTTCAAGCTGACTGGACCTGAAAGCATCATTCCTACATCCCAACTATAATGAATCCTGAAAATGATAGGCAAACTTTCCAAGGAAGGAAGCCATTAAATAATATGACACAGAAGTAATACCAATGAATCAAAAAATTATCAGCATATGAAGATAGGCATAAAGGTGAGATAAGTGGCATTCAAATATAGGTTGCAAAAATAGCTATCTAATTTGATTTAAAGCCCATTCAACAGGAAGAAATTTATGCCAGGGATAAACCTAGCCAGGATTCTGAAACTAATGAGGTCACAACCTTAGATAAGAATATAGTTTGTCACTTACACAATTCCTTGTAGATTCCAAATTTTATTTTAATATAGATAAATGTAGCTCTCACCGCTCATTAAAGAAGCACCTCTTTATAGAAAATGAAGACCATAATAAGAAACACACACACACACAAACACACACTCATGTATATGTATATATCAGCTCCTGCATCATATGTATCTGTAGCTCACGAAACATCACAGAAGAATAGACTGAAAGATTGTTACACACAAGACAACAGGAAGTCTGTTGTGAAACAATCTCTGCTGAATATAACTGCATTGTCAAGTTCAGAAATATAGCCATAATAGTAAGATGTTAATGTGGAAGGGAGAACATTTTGCAGTCTTACCTCTAGAAAATGAAATACAGGGAACTATTCACTCCTGGGAGATGAAAACTTAGTTTCTCTCTGGGATGATCACATTTAGTTTATCAATGGAGATTTTTTTCATCTATGCAACAATATAGACAACACCAACAAAAAGTGAGTCATATATATATATTTCACAGAAGAATATACTGTAAGATTGCTAGAACCAGAATCCCAGGAATTTTGTTGTGAAATATTCTCTACTAGAAGAAGCTGTATAATCAAGAGCAGAAATATAGCCACATATATATGATATATACTTCTATGTATATCTATATATACATAATCATATATAATATGTTGTATATATACTTTCATTGATTATATGCATGTTTGCAAACAGGCATGCATATACACACATTCATGTATATAAATAAAGCAAATATAACCAAAGAAAAGGAGGCTACCAATGGAGGGAACATGGGAGGGATTTGAAGAAAGGTAGTTGGGAGGGTCTGAGAGTAGAAAGGTAAGGGATATAAAACCAAGTTCAATAAAAATACTAAAAATTGCTACTTTATAATAGGAAAAACATATGTAATATGATCTAGTGTCTTCTAATATGGATTGACAAGCATAATCTTTGACACAACATCAAAATAACAACTCTGAATTGCTTATGGTAGTATCATTTTTGCTTCGGTGAAATAGCGTCTGACTTTAAAATAATGTGTTCATGTTCAGTATATGTCTATTTGGAGGAACAACTTTGTTAGCCATCATATGCATCAAAGAAAACAAAAGAATTTTGTATATTTAATATTCTAACTGATTCCTTCTGCTTGTTCTGGAGCCTTGCCATATGTGCTAGTTGTTGTTTGGAAGCACTGCTACAGATTCAAGTTTAGTGATTTCGATTGGACTGGACTTGTGATATCCTGACAATGAAGATTTAAATCACCCCAAATAACAAATTCTAAACAGGCTCACAACTGCCTTTCCTTTGTATATATTTTTAAATTTTATTTAATCTTCTCTTTTTACCATCCAGATTTTATACCCCTCCCTGTCCACCATCTGAGTGTTTCACACCCCATACCTCTACCCAACCTCCTGTCTCCAGGTGCCCCCTGTCACAAGGATGCCCCCACCCACACAACCCCTACTCCACCAGACCTCCCCACTCCCTGGAGCCTCCAGTCTCTTGAGGGTTATGTGCATCTTCCTCTGACTGAGCCCAGACTCAGCAGTCCTCTTCTGTATATATGTTGAAGGCCTCATATCAGCTGGTGTATGCTGCCTGGTTGGGCCGCTCAGTGTCTGAGAGATCTTGAGAGTCCAGATTAGCTATGACTGCTGGTGCTCTTATAGGATCACCCTCCTCCTCGGCTTCTTCTACATTTTCCCTAACTCAACCTCAGTGGTCAGCAGCTTCTATCCATTGGTTGGGTGCAAATATCTGCATCGAACTCACAGCTGCTTGTTGTGTATTTTGGAGAGCAGTCATGATATGACCATTTTTGTGAACACTACATAGCGCCAGTAATGATGTCAGGCCTTGGGGCCTCCCTTTGATCTGTATCCCAATTTGGGCCTGTTCTGGGCTTCACATTCCTCAGGCTCCTCTCCATTTTTATCCCTGAAGTTCTTTCAGAAAGGAACAATTATGGATCAGAGTTTTTGACTGTGGGATGGCAACCCCATCCCTCACTTGATTTCCTGTCTTTCTGTTGGAGGTGAGCTCTGTAAATTCTCTTTTCCCACTATAGGCCATTTCATCTAAGGTCCTCCCTTTGAGTCCTAAGAGTCTCTCACCTCCCAGGTCTCTGGTACATTTTGAAACATCCCCCTACCTCCCAAGGTTGCCTGGATCCATTCTTTCTGATGGCCCTTGTGACTTCAGTTCTGTTACCCTCATCAAATACCTGATCATGTTTCCCTCTTCTCTCCCTGTCTCCTTTCCCTCCCAGGTCCTTTCTTCCCCTTTTCTATATGCCCCATATCTTTGCTACTTTGGTTGGTGGTCTAGAAGGGAGTTTCAGTGTTTAACAACTCTAATTAAAGTAGGTTTTGAAAAATCTAAGCCTACAGATGACAGCCAAACAGGACAAAATGAGGTACATATCAATGCTGGGCAAGGCAACCCAGCAGGAAGAAAAGAGTACCAAGAGCAGGCAAAAGAGTGAGAGCTACGCCCAACCACACGTTTTGGAGTCCCACAAAACCACCAAGTGAACAGCCATAGCAGATATGTTGAGTACCATGGAGGCCCCATCCTTTCTGCTTCAATCTCTGAGATCCCTTATGAGGTGTGTATAGTTGATTCAGTGAGCCATGTTGTACTGGTTTTCTGCATCACCTCTGACTCCATTCTTTCCTCTCTACCTTGTATGAGGTTTCCCAATCTCCAAGGGGAGGGATTAGATGGAGGCCTAAAATTAATACTGTTTCCTCCAAATAATGTCTGGGTGTGGGTCTCTGTACCAGCTCTCATATGCTGTTGGAGGTAGATTCTTTGGAGAAAATGGGAAAAGGCATGAATATATGAGTATAGCAGAGTATCATTAAGATTCAATAAATTAATTAACTTAGTAAGTTAGTTAGTTAGTCATTGCCTGTAGAGTTTGGTTCTATATTAGTTCCTTGCATTATTCAGTCTCTGACTTCTGGCCATCCAGGCCCTGTAGGACATGTGCTCATGATGTGAGTTTCAATTTAAGCCACATATTGGTTGGCCACTCTCCCAAGTTCACTACTACCACTTCCTTAGCACATATTGGAGGTACAACAGATAGTATCTGGAGAGATTTCTTGCTGGGTAGATATCTAGGTGTTGCTTTCTGCAGCTTACAGAATATCTTTTGGCAAAAAAGTGATTAGAACGCAGAACATAAGTTCTATGCATACACGAGATTGACCTCTCTATGTTCAATAAGCTATGTGAATATTATCCTTAGCACTGGGTTCCACTATGAGGTTTTCAAAGAGTAACTGTCTATCCTAGCATCATCCATCATCCTGTGTTGTGTAGGTAGCTTTATGGGACCCCATCATACTAACCTAGTCAGAGAAGATGAGAAGATTTTTTTTAATTGGATATATTCTTTATTTACATTTCAAATGTTATCACTTTTCATGGGCCCCTCTAAACCCCATATTCCACCCTCTTTCTCCCTGCTTCTATGAGGATGTTCCCTAACCCAGTCACCCACTGCACTGGCAGTTTTCTTATATTTATCTTTAGAATTTTGAAGGTTGTAGCTTCATTTACTTTAAATAAAATAGATGAAAGTGACAACTGCACATGCTTTCTAAGAATCATGGAAAATTTACAGAATAATATAAAATACCATACAATATAAAGACTGAGCAATTTGAGTTTTGGAATGCATTTGTGGGTTACTTAGTGTGGAATAACAACTATATAAGTATAAGCCATATTAAGTAGTATATTAATGTTAGAATGAAGGTCATGGTTGGAGGCAATAATTATACAGAATACTAGTAGTCAACCTCTCATACATATGTCATTTCTTGGGAAAATTAAATGGAGAGATGGGAGGAAAGGTCTCAGTTTAGAGCCTAAATAATACTACCTTTAAATAAGATGACCCTATAAATGCTGCTCAATCCAAATGTTTTAGAATACCAAAATATTACTTATTCAAGAAAGGTGCTTTGAGAATGCTAAGGTCAACATTGTCATCTTATGCAAAAGAAAAAGACAGCAGAACCAGCCGTGATACAAACATACAAATTTGGAAGTCACTGTCATCTCTCTCCCTTAACATATATTCCTTAATGAAAAGTGGAAGCAGGTTCTGATCTGTTCTTGCAATATGATTGCCAGACAGTATTCAGCTAAAAGAGAAAAGTTGGAATTAAAATGAACAAACAAAAGTCTAAATGAAAAATTCAGACTCCAAATTATAGAGCTAAACCTATGAATTATTAACTTAAAAATATATGTTGGCATTTTTTTTCTTTCCAGTGAATGTCTAAGGTGGGAACATCGAGGAGCACACAGGGCTCAGGGTCCTTCCTGCTTCCATCTGCACCCAGGAACTATGGCTGTTCCACATCCCTCTGTGCATGGGTCCTGCCAGAGGAGAGCTGGTCTCCAGGGAGTACTTTGACTCCCAATTTCAGGGGTGAGATCATCATTTTCTCTCCGGTGACTGTCTAAGGCAGGAGCTACCAGGAGAATTCAGGGCACAGGAGCAGTAGAACAGCTGAGACAGGGGCCTTCCGGTTTCCATCTATATCCAGGAGCTGGGGGTTGGGCAGGGGGTGTTCTACAGTCATCTGTGCATGGGTCCTAACAGGGGAGAGCTGGTCTTCCATGAGTGTTGACACAGGCTTACAAGCTGACAGGAGGGGCAATCTCAAGTCAGAGACAGCAAGACAAACTAACACCAGAGATAACCAGTTGGCAAAAGGCAAGCACAAGAAACATACCAACAGAAATCAAGGCTATTGGGCATCATCAGAACCCAGTTTTCCCATTACAGCAAGCCTACATACCACAATACACCAGGAAAGGAAGATTTGGATTTAAAATCAGATTTCATGATGATGATAGAGGTCTTTAAGGAGGTCATCAATAACTCCCTTAAAAAAATACAGGAGAACACAGGAAAAAAACTAGAAGCCCTTAAAGAGAAAACACAAAAATCCCTTTAAAGATTACAGGAAAACACAACCAAACAGGTGAAGGAATTGAACAAAATCATCCAAGATCTAAAAACGGTAGTAGAAATAATAAGGAAATCATAAAGGGAGACAACTCTATAGATAGAAAACCTAGAAATGAAGTGAGGAGCCATTGATGCAAGCATGACTAACAGAACACAAGAGATAGAACAGAGAATCTCAGGTGCAGAAGATACCATAGAGAACAGTGATGGAACAGTCAAAGAAGATGCAAAATGCAAAAAACTTCTACCCCACAAATGCCAAGAAATCCAGAACACGAGAAGATCAAACCTAAGTATAATCGGTATAGAAAATAAAAAGAGACACAGTGAAACAAAAGAAGTTATGAAAGAAATAGATTTAACAGGTATGAACAAAACCATACTAGACCTAAAAAGGGAAGTAGACATAATAAAGAAAACCCAAAATGAGGCAACACTGGAGATAGAAACCCTAGGAATGAAATCTGGAACCATAGATACGAGCATCAGCAACAGAATACAAGAGATGGAAGAGGGAATCTCAGGTGCAGAAGATTCCATAGAGAACATCGGCACAACAATCAAGGAAAATGCAAAACGCAAAAAGATCCTAACTCAAAACATCCAAGAAATACAGGACACAATGAGAAGACCAAACCTATGGATAATAGGAATGGATGAGAATGAAGATTTTCAACTCAGAGGACCAGCAAACATCTTCAACAAAATTATAGAAGAAAACTTCCCAAACCTAAAGAAAGAGATGCCCATGAACATACAAGAAGCCTACAGAACTCCAAATAGACTGGGCCAGAAAAGAAATACCTCCCAACACATAATAATCAGAACAACAAATGCACTAAATAAAGATAGAATACTAAAAGCAGTAAGAGAAAAAGGCCAAGTAACATATAAAGGCAAGCCTATCAGAATTACACCAGATTTTTCACCAGAGACTATGAAAGCCAGAAGATCCTGGACAGATTTTATACAAACACTAAAAGTCCACAAATTCCAGCCCAGGCTACTATACCCAGCCAAACTCTCAATTAACATAGATGGAGAAACCAAAGTATTCCATGACAAAACCAAATTCACACATTATCTCTCCACGAATCCAGCCCTTCAAAGGATAATAACAGAAAAAAACCAATACAAGGACAGGAACCACGCCCTAGAAACAACAAGAAGGTAATCCCTCAACAAACCTAAAAGAAGACAGCCACAAGAACAGAATGCCAACTTTAACAACAAAAATAACAGGAAACAACAATTACTTTTCCTTAGTATCTCTTAATATCAATGGACTCACTCCCCGATAAAAAGACATAGACTAACAAACTGGCTACACAAACAAGACCCAACATTTTCTTGCTTACAGGAAACTCATCTCAGAGAAAAAGATAGACACTACCTCAGAATGAAAGGCTGGAAAACAATTTTCCAAGCAAATGGTATGAAGAAACAAGCTGGAGTAGCCATTCTAATATATAATAAGATTGACTTCCAACCCAAAGTCATCAAAAAAGACAGGGAGGGGCACTTCATACTCATCAAAGTTAAAATCCTAAAAGAGGAACTATCAATCCTGAATATCTATGCTCCAAATACAAAGGCTGCCACATTATTTAAAGATACTTTAGTAAATCTCAAAGCACACATTGCACCTCATACAATAATAGTGGGAGACTTCAACACACCACTTTCACCAATGGACAGATCATGGAAACAGAAACTAAACAGGGACACAGTGAAACTAACAGAAGTTATGAATCAAATGGATCTGGCAGATATCTACAGAACATTCTATCCTAAAACAAAAGGATATACCTTCTTCTCAGCACCTCATGGTACCTTCTCCAAAATTGACCACATAATTGGTCACAAAACAGGCCTCAACAGATACAAAAATATTGAAATTGTCCCATGCATCCTATCAGACCACCATGGACTAAGGCTGATCTTCAATAACAACATAAGTAATAGAAAGCAAACATTCATGTAGAAACTGAACAACACTCTTCTCAATGATACCTTGGTCAAGAAAGGAATAAAGAAAAAATTGAGGACCTTTTAGAGTTCAATGAAAATGAAGCCACAACATACCCAAACTTATGGGATGCAATGAAAGCATTTCTAAGAGGAAAACTCATAGCTCTGAGTGCCTCCAAAAAGAAACTAGAGAGAGCACACATTAGCAACTTGACAACACACCCAAAAGCACTAGAACAAAAGGAAGCAAACTCACACAGAGGAGTAGACAGCAGGAAATAATCAAACTCAGGGGTGAAATCAACCAAGGGGAAACAAGAAAAACTATTCAAAGAATCAACCAATCAAGGAGCTGGTTCTTTGAGAAAATCAACAAGATAGATAAACACTTAGCCAGACTCACTACAGGGCACAGGGAAAGCATCCTAATTAACAAAATCAGAAATGAAAAAGGAGACATAACAACAGATCCTGAAGACATCCAAAACACCATCAGATCCTTCTACCAAAGGCTATACTCAACAAAACTGAAGAACCTGGATGAAATGGAGAAGTTCCTAGACAGATACCAGGTACCAAAGTTGAATCAAGATCAGGTTAATGATCTAAACAGCCCTATATCCCCCAAAGAAATAGAAGCAGTCATTAATAGTCTCCCAACCAAAAAAAGCCCAGGACCAGATAGGTTTAGTGCAGAGTTCTATCAGACCTTCAAAGAAGATCTAATCCCACTTCTTCACAAACAATTCCACAAATTAGAAACAGAAGGTACTCTACCCAACTCATTCTATGAAGCCACAATTACTCTGATACCTAAACCACAAAAAGACCCAACAAAGATAGAAAACTTCAGACCAATATCTCTTATGAATATTGATGCAAAAATCCTCAATAACGTTCTTGCTAACCGAATCCAAGAACACATCAAAACAATCATCCATCCTGACCAAGTAGGTTTCATCCCAGGGATGCAGGGATGGTTCAATATACGGAAACCCATCAATGTAATCCAGTCTATAAACAAACTCAAAGACAAAAACCACATGATCATCTCGTTAGATGTGGAAAAAGCATTTGACAAGATCCAACACCCATTCATGATAAAAGTCTTGGAAAGATCAGGAATTCAAGGCCCATTCCTAAACATGATAAAAGCAATCTACAGAAAACCAGTAGCCAACATCAAAGTAAATGGTGAGAAGCTTGAAGCAATCCCTCTAAAATCAGGAACTAGACAAGGCTGTCCACTTTCTCCATACCTATTCAACATTGTACTTGAAGTCCTAGCCAGAGCATTTCGACAACAAAAGGAGATCAAAGGGATTCAAATTGGAAAAGATGAAGTCAAAATATCACTTTTTGAAGATGTTATGATAGTATATATAAGTGACCCTAAAAATTCCACCAGAGAACTCCTAAACCTGATAAACAGCTTCGGTGAAGTAGCTGAATATAAAATTAACACAAACAAATAAATGGCCTTTCTCTACACAAAGAATAAACAGGCTGAGAAAGAAATTAGGGAAACAACACCCTTCTCAATAGTCACAAATAATATAAACTATCTTGGCGTGACTCTAACTAAGGAAGTGAAAGATCTGTATAATAAAAACTTCAAGTCTCAGAAGAAAGAAATTATAGAAGATCTCAGAAGATGGAAAGATCTCCCATGCTCATGGATTGGCAGGATCAACATTGTAAAAATGGCTATCTTGCCAAAAGCAATCTACAGATTCAATGCAATCCCCATCAAAATTCAAACTCCATTTTTCAAAGAATTAGAAAGTGCAATCTGCAAATTCATCTGGAATAACAAAAAACCTAGGATAGCAAAAATTCTTCTCAAGGATAAAAGAACCTCTGGTGGAATCACCATGCCGGACCTAAAGCTTTACTACAGAGCAATTGTGATAAAAACTGCATGGTACTGGTATAGTGACAGACAAATAGACCAATGGAATAGAATTGAAGACCCAGAAATGAATCCACACACCTATGGTCACTTGATCTTCGACAAGGGAGCTAAAAACATCCAGTGGAAGAAAGACAGCATTTTCAACAAATGGTGCTGGCACAACTGGTTGTTAACATGTAGAAGAATGCGAATCGATCCATTCCTATCTCCTTGTACTAAGGTCAAGTCTAAGTGGATCAAGGATCTTCACATAAAACCAGAGACACTGAAACTTATAGAGGAAAAAGTGGGGAAAAGCCTTGAAGATATGGGCACAGGGGAAAAATTCTTGAATAGAACAGCAATGGCTTATGCTGTAAGATCGAGAATTGACAAGTGGGACCTCATGAAACTGCCAATCTTCTGCAAGGCAAAAGACACCATCAATAAGACAAAAAAAACCACCAACAGATTGGGAAAGGATCTTTACCTATTCTAAATCAGATAAGGGACTAATATCCAATATATATAAAGAACTCAAGAAGGTGAACTCCAGAAAGTCAAATAACCCCATTAAAAATGGGGCTCAGAACTGAACAAAGAATTCTCACCTGAAGAATACCGAATGGCAGAGAAGCACCTGAAAAAATGTTCAACATCCTTAATCATCAGGGAAATGCAAATCAAAACAACCCTGAGATTCCACCTCACACCAGTCAGAATAGCTAAGATCAAAAATTCAGGTGACAGCAGATGCTGGCGAGGATGTGGAGAAAGAAGAACACTCCTCCATTGTTGGTGGGATTGCAAGCTTGTACAACCACTCTGGAAATCAGTCTGGTGGTTCCTCAGAAAATTGGACACAGTACTACTGGAGGATCCAACAATACCTCTCCTGGGCATATATTCAGAAGATGTCCCAACCGGTAAGAAGGACACATGCTCCACTATGTTCATAGCAGCCCTATTTATAATAGCCATAAGCTGGAAAGAACCCAGATGTCCCTCAACAGAGGAATGGATACAGAAATTATGGTACATTTACACAATGGAGTACTACTCAGCTATTAAAAAGAATGCATTTATGAAATTCCTAGCCAAATGGATAGACCTGGAGGGCATCATCTTGAGTGAGGTAACACAATCACAAAGGAACTCACACACTATGTATTCACTGATAAGTGGATATTAGCCCAAAACTTAGGATAACCAAGATATAAGATACAATTTGCTAAACGCATGAAACTCAAGAAGAATGAAGACCAAAATGTGGACACTGTGCCCCTTCTTAGAATTGGGAACAAAACACCCATGGAAGGAATTACAGAGACAAAGTTTGGAGCTGTGATGAAAGGATGGACCATCTAGAGACTGCCGTATCCAGGGATCCATCCCATAATCAGCTTCTAAACGCGGACACCATTGCATACACTAGCAAGATTTTGCTGAAAGGACCCAAATATAGCTGTCTCTTGTGAGACTATGCAGGGTCCTAGCAAACACAGAAGTGGATGCTCACAGTCAGCTATTGGATGTATCACAGGGCTCCCAATGGAGAAGCTAGAGAAAGTACCCAAGGAGCTAAAGGGATCTGTAACCCTATAGTTGGAACAACATGATGAACTAACCAGTTCCCCGGAGCTCTTGTCTCTAGCTGCATATGTATCGAAAGATGGCCTAGTCGGCCATCAATGGAAAGAGAGGCCCATTGGACTTGCAAACTTTATATGCCCCAATATAGGGGAATGCCAGGGCCAAAAGAATGGGAATGGGTGGGTAGGGAAATGGGGGGTGCTATGGGGGACTTTTGGGATAGCATTGGAAATGTAATTGAAAAAATATGTAATAAAAATATTAAAAATTAAAAAATAAGAAAATAAACAGAGACACAGTGACACAAAAGAAGTTATGAAAGAAATGGATTTAACACGTATCTATAGAACGTTTTTTTTCTAAAACAGAAGACTATACCTTCTTCTCATTGCCTATCAGTACCGTCCCCAAAATTGACCATATAATTGGTCACAAAACAGGCCTCAACAGATACAAGAAGATTAAAATTACTCCCATGCATCTTATCCAATAATCCTAGAATAAGGCTGGTCTTCAATAACAACAAAAATAATAGAAAGCCCACATACTAATGGAAACTGAAGAACACTCTAACCAATAATAAAAGTGGTCAAAAATGAAATAAAGAAGGAAATTAAAGACTTTTTAGAATTTAAGGTAAATGAAACCACAGCATAATCAAACTATGGAACAAAATGAAAGCAGTACTAAGAGGAAAACTCACAGCTCTGAGTGACCCCTCCTCCAGAAGAAACCGGAGAGACTATCAGCTTGATAGCACAAAAGAAGTTTAAAAATAAAAAGAAGTAAATAGATTCAAGGGGTGTAGAAGGCATGAAATAATAAAACTTAGGGCTGAAATCAACAGAGAAAAAACAATGAGAACTATACAAACACTCAAACAAATCAGGAGCTGGTTCTTTGAGAAAATCAACAAGATAGATAAACCCTTAGCCAAACTAATCAGAGGGTGCAGGGACTGTATCCAAATCAACAAAACCAGTAATTAATGGGAGATATACTAACAGAAACTGAGGCAATCCAAAAAAATCACCAGATCCTATTACAAAAACCTATGCTCAACAAAACTGGAAAACCAGGATGAAATGGACAATTTTCTAGACAGACACCAGGTACCAAAGTTAAATCAGGATTAGGTAAACCATCTAAACCGTCCCATAACCACTAGAGAAATAGAAGCAATCATTAATAGTCTCCCAACCAAAATTGCCCATGACCAGATGGGTTTAGTGAAGAGTTCTATCAGACCGTCAAAGAAGTCCTAATACCAATACTCTTCAAGTTATATCACAAAATAGAAACAGAAGTAAGTCTACCCAATTTATTCTATGAATCCACGATAACTCTGATAACTAAACCACAAAAATACCCAACATAGAAAGAAAAATGCAGACCAATTTCCCTTATGAGTATTGATGCAGAAACCATCAATAAAATTCTTGCAAACAGAATCCAAGAACGCATCAAAAAGATCACCTATAATGATCAAGTAGGCTTCATCCCAGGGATCCAGGAATGGTTCATGGAAGGAAATCCAACAACATAATCTAGTATATAAACAAATTCAAAGACAAAAACCACATGATCATCTCACTAGATGCTGAGAAAGCATTGACACACTCCATCACCCCTGAATTTTAAAATTCTTGGGAAGAACAGGAATTCAAGGCCCATACATAAACATAGTACAGGCAATATACAGCAAACCAGTAGCCAACATCAAAGTAAATGGAGAGAAATTTAGCAATCACACTGAAATCAGAGATAAGACAACTATGTCTACTCTCTCCCTCCCTGATCAATATAGTATTCAAAATCCTAGCCAGAGCAATTAACTAACAAATGTGTATGAATTGGACAGGAAGAAGTCAAAATATCACTATTTGCAGATGACATGATCGTACACTTAAGTAACCCCAAAAATTCCACCAGTGAATTCCTAAATCTGATAAACAACTTCAGCAAAATGATTGTATATAAAATTAACTCAAACAAATCACTGACCTTCCTCTACTCTAAAGATAAGCAGGCTGAGAAAGAAATTTGGGAAACAACATCTTTCACAATAGTCACAAATAATATAAAATATTTTGGTGTGACTCTAACTAAGCAAGTGAAAAATCTGTATGAGAAGAACATCAAGTGTGAAGAAAGAAATTCAAAAAGATCTCAGAATATGGAAAAAATCTCCCATGCTCATGGATTGGTAGGATTGATATAGTAAAATTGACAAACTTGTTGAAAGCAATCTACAGATTCAATGCAATCCCCATCAAAATGCCAAATAAACTCTTCATTGAGTTAGGAAGAGCAATTTCCAAAATTCATCAGGAATAACAACAACAACAACAAAAAACAGAATAGCAAAAACTATTCTCAACAATAAAAGAACTTCAGGAGGAATCACCATCCCTGACCTCAAGCTGTAGTACAGAGCACTAGTGATAAAAACTGCACAGTACTAGAACAGTGACAGGCAGGTAGATCAATGGAATAGAGTTGAAGACCCAGAAATGAACCCATGTAACTATGGTCACTTTAGATTTGACAAAGGAGCTAAAACCATCCAGTGGAAAAAAGACACCATTTTCAACAATTGGTGCTGATTCAACTGGTGGTCAGCATGCAGAAGAATGCAAATTGATCCATTCTTATCTCCTTATTCAAAGCTCACATCCAAGTGGATCAAGGACCTCCACATAAAACCAGATACACTGAAACTAATAGAAAAGAAAGTGGGAAAGAGCATCCAGCATATGAGCACTGGGAAAATTTCCTGTAAAAAAGACCAATGGTATATGTTCTAAGGTCAAAAATTGACAAATAGGACCTCATAAAACTGCAAAACTTCTGTAAGGCAAAATACACTGTCAATAGGAGAAAATGGCAAACAACAGATTGGGAAAAGATCATTAGCAACCTTACATCAGATACAGGCCTAATATCCAATATATACAAAGAATTCAAGTTAGACTCTAGAGAACCAAATAATCCTATTAAAAATGGGATACAGAGCTAAACAAAGAACTGTCAACTGAGGAATACCAAATGGCTAAGAAGCACCTAAAGAACTGTTCAAGATCATCAAGTCAAATGCAAGTCAAAACCACCCTGAGATTCCACCTCACACCAGTCAGAATGGCTAAGATCAAAAATTCAGGTGCATGAGATGCTGGTAAGGATGTGGAGAAAGAGGAACACTCCTCCATTGCTGGTGGGATTGCAAGCCGGTACAGCCACTCTGGAAATCAGTCTGGCGGTTCCTCAGAAAATTGGACATAATACTACCAGAGGATCCAGCAATACCTCTCCTGGGCATATATCCAGAAGATGTTCCAACCGGTAAGAAGGACAAATGCTCCACTATGTTCATAGCAGCCTTATTTTTAATAGCCAGAAGCTGGAAAGAACCTAGATGTCCCTCAACAGAGAAATGGATACAGAAAATGTGGTACATTTACACAATGGAGTACTACTCAGCTATTAAAAAGAATGAATTTATGAAATTCCTAGGCAAATGGATGGATCTGGACATGGTACTACCTGAGGACCCACTAATATCCTTCCTGGGTATATACCCAGAAGATGCTCCAACATGTAATAAGGACACATGTTCCACTATGTTTATAGCAGCCTTATTTATAATAGCCAGAAGCTAGAAAAAATCCAGGTGTCCTTCAACAAAGGAGTTGAAACAGAAAATGTGGTACATTTTCACAATGTAATATTACTAAACTATTAAAAAATGATGAATTCATGAGATTCTTAAGCAAATGGATGGAACCAGAAAATATCACCCTGAGTGAGGTAGCTCAATCACACAAAACACACGTTGTATGCACTCACTTTTAAGTGGATATTAGGCCAGAAGTTCAGAATACTCAAGATAAAATTCACAGACCACATGAAGCTCAAGAAGAAGGAAGATCACAGTGTGGGTGCTTTGGTCCTTCTTAGAAGGAGGATCAAAATACCCATGAGAGGAGTTACAGAGACAAAGTTTGGAGCAGGTTCTGAAGGAAAGGCCATCCAGTGAGTGTCTCACCTGGAGATACATCCCACATACAGTTACCACAACAAGACACTATTGTGGATGCCAACAAGTGCTTGCTGAGAGGATCCTGATATAGCTGTCTCCTGATAGGCTCAGTCAGTGCCTGAAAATTTCAGAATGGGATGCTCACAGTCATCCATTCGACAGAGTACAGGATCCTCAATAAAGGATCTATAGAAAGGACCCAAGGAGCTGAAGGGGTTTGCAACCCAATACTATCAACAACAATATGAATCAATATATATATACATAATGTTGGCTTAGAAATTTGAGTTCCATATTAAGAAAGCATGCTTCAACATTTGTTCTGTTGGTAAGTCTTAAACTCAACAGTAAATAAACCACAAACCTATCTGTTTTTCTATTACAAAATAAATGATAAAATTACAAATATATATATATATATATATATTATATATTTATATAGTCTCGAAATCATTGAAAACAATGGTAGCTCTAAATCTAAAAAGAAACTTTTCAATCTTCTTCCTTCTTAGCATAAATAGCCCTTAATATTTTACTAATCATATACAGGATGCTCATTTGGTTGGCAGAAGGTAAGCAAATGTCAAACAAATCCTCTTTGAGTACAGATGCTACTATTATTTCAGGTGTTTATTTCCTCTCATGTCTAAGCAATAGTGTACTGGTAGGTGTCCTAGGTAAGTTTAGTATTTGTGATATGAAACCCAACAACCAAAAGAACTTGCAGAGGAAATGACTTATTTGGCTTATAATTCCATATTGAAGGCTTATAATTCCATATTGAAGTCTAACACCAAAGGAAATTAGGGCAAAATTCAAACAGGGCAGAAACCTAGACTCAGGAGATGAGCAGAAGCTATGCTTTGACTGACTGGATCCTAATGGCCTGCTCAGCCTACTTCTTTATAAATCCAAGGAACACAGATGAGGGATGGTACTATCCACCGTGGTCTGAGTCCTTTCACGTAAAGCACTATTTAAGAAACTGCACTACAGGCTTTCTTACAGTCCCATTTTATGGAGGCATTTTCTCCATTAAGGGTCAGTATTCACTGATTCCACTAGTTTGTGTTTTTCATGTAAAACTAGACAGCATAGCAGGCCTAGCTTGTTTTGGTAGTTTGAAGGTATTCTTAAGACCCTAGACTCCTTCTCTGTGGTCTTTGGTAGCTACCTTTCATACTCAGTCACATGATTATTGTAGTCATTCACTATAGCCATTGGCTTCTTATTCTCGTAGGAAGAAGGAATGAAATGTAAAGGGATGATTGCTTCCAAAGTTAACCATGTCTGAGAGTTTGGAGATATATATGATAGAGTAAAAAAAAAAAAATTCAATTTTGAATATAACATATTTCCAATTACTATATATTTCTTTTAAAAATTCCCTTTTGTGTTACTAAATAGAAAACAATAAACTCTCCTATATCCTGCCCTTGAGTTCTTTTAAATTCACACTGTCTTATTTTTAACTATTATTAACCAAATTGTTATTTGGTCTACTGACAGAGCCTCTGCTTTCAATTGCTATTTAGTTTTGTTTTGTTCATATACAACATGCTGTGATGTTTGAGAAAAGTTTATGCTCTGATGAGGTGCATGAGAGTAAATTATACAAATGATGACACAGTGTACGTAAATTATTTGTTTAAAACTCTGACCCCAAGATTTCCTGTAACAAGGCACCAGATCAGAATACTTTTTATTTAAGAGATAGAACATACTCTAGGACTTTTAATAATCTACTCCAAATTAAATGCTTCATTTGTCTTATCAAGACCATCATTTATAATTTATGAATGCTAAGTTGTGATATACCACTAATATAAGAACAGTAAAATACTAAATCTAAAACATTAGTCATATTTTTACTGACTGAATTAGTTTATTTTCAATTATTTCCATGGTAAGGTAAGCAAAATACTTATAGTTTCCCCCTCCTCTTTAATGTTTAATATGGTAGACCCTTGGAAGGGATAACAACTGTGAAGAAAAAGACAGTAAGACAGAACCACAGTTTTTAATTCAATATAAGTTAAAATGTATTGTGATATATGTATTTTCCAATTGATTTTATTACTATACTTCTATACTGATAGGAAAAGTAAACTATACAGCTTAATGCAGCTTACTTATGACAAAAGTAACCATGTCATTCAACAAGAGATTAGATGGAAGGATGAGGAAGAAAGGAATGGAAAAAGGAAAACAGCAAAAGGGTCAGAAATACAGAAGGAAGGAAATAGAAAAGGAAGGAAGGAAATAGAGGAGGAAGGTAGGAAAGAAGGAAGAAAAATGGATTCACCAGATGAAAGGATGCCCTTTAAGACTTTCTTCATATAAGAAAAATCTATTCCCATGAATTCAAGGAAAGAAACAGAAAGAAATGTTTTGTTGTAGTTCTGGAATTTAAATGTCCAGAATCAAATTGCCAACCCCTTACTATCTTCATGTTTACTTCATCTGTGGATATAATTCTGATATTACTCTAGGTTATTACTTGCCCTCTCACACCACAACATCAATGAACTTGGATTACAATCACCCAATCATTTTGATTTAACTATTCCTTAAAAGCCTTACCTCTGAATATACTCATAATTTTGTAACCAAGAGTTAGGCCTGTTATAGATGAATATGGAAAACATGTTTGAGCTTAAAGCCCATGATTATTTGGAAATAACATCCTCTATATCAAAACCAAATCAAAACAACATAACAAATTATAAGACAGAATGAATCTAGTATACAAAAATAAATGTATACTCACAGGAAAATATTCACTATCAAATCATTACCACAAGTATCCAGAAAAGAACATTCTCAATTATAAATTGGCAGGATTGAGGTTTCTCCTGGATCCTTTCCACTCTATCTGTTCTGCAAGATTCAAGTCTTAGGGTCATCTCTAGTTGGACAGAACACCATCTGCAGCCTTCCCTTCTCCCATACAGTCCGCCCATGGTCTACCTTCCCACCCACAGTGCTATGCTCTAGCCCCCAGCTAAGGTGGACACCCCCTTCTCTACCACAGGCCATACCTGCCTGGAGAACAAGTAGACTGACAACAGACAAACTCTACTCTCACTGTTTCCCCAGACTGGGTCCTCAGGGTTTTCTCTTGCTTTGCAACAGAACACCAGCCAAGGCCTCCATTTCCCACAGACCATACCCTCTTAATCTCCCTGTACCCAGACTTCAATACAAGCAAGTATTCTCCATGAACATTACAGCTGAGCAGGCTTGATCTAACACACAGCATATCCAATATATTCTGAAAATCAATAGAGAAAAATGAAACCAAAGAACATAATATTTACCCTTCAAAAAAGACAAACCTAGAAATCAACACTTAGTCCTATAATCATTCCAAATTCAGATGCCTAGATGCCATCATAAGAACAAAATCAATAACAGCCAGGAAAACACATCTCTATTGGAGATCAAGTATTTTAGCACATCAGGCTTTGAATATTTCAACATAGCTAAAGCACACACACACATACTCACACACAAAATAAATTAAAACCAAATATACGAAGATAATTCGGGCCCTTGAAGAAGAAATGAATAAAAACCTTAAAGCAAGCCATTAAAAAAGAAACAAAAAACAATGAAATTGATAAGTTCTTTAAAGAAAACCAGGTCAGGGGAGGGAGATCTCTCCAAGGAAATGAATAAAACTATTCAAAACCTGAATATTGAAATAGAAGAAATAAAGAAAACACAAAGTCAGGGGATGTTGTAAATGAAAAACTTGGAACTACAGAGGCAAGCAACACCACAGAAAGAAGAGATGGAAAAGAATCTCAAGCATTGAGATACTAAAGAAGAAATGGTTACATTGTTGAAACAAAACGATTTTATGTGCAGTAGCAGGATGGGTCCTGTTTTCACATCCACAAAGTATTCAGGAAATTTTGGACGTTGGGAAAAGACCAAACTAAGAATAATAATACAGGAAGGAGATAAATAAAAGTCAAAGGCCCCAAAATAATTTCAACAAATTCTTAAATGAAAAATTTCCTTCCCCAAAGCAGATGCCTATAAAGGTACAAGTAGCATACAGAACACCAATAATACATAATATACAAAACAAAGAAAAAGTATTAAAACCTTAAAGCAGAAAAGACCAAGTCACATATAAAGGTAAACTTACTAGCACTATACTCACCTTCTCAATGGAGATTCTAAAAGTCAAAAGGACTTTGAGAGATAGACATAGAAGCTAGCAATATTTTCAGTCACGGTTGATGGAGAAAATAAGATATTCCATGATAAAGCCAAATTCAAGGAGTATCAAGATAAATATTCAGCCCAACCAAAAATACCAGAAGAGAAACTCAAAGGAGGTAGACTAAACACAGGAAGAGACAGGATATGCATCATTTCACACCAGCAAAAACAAAAGAAAGGAAGTACACCCACCCCTATCAACAGCAGTACCAGAAGCAGCAACAACAAAAACAACAATAACAAAGTGAGAGGAATTAACAATCATTGATCATTGATAGCTCTCAATATAAATGGTCTCAATTGCCTATTAAAAAGACATAATAAAGAATGAATGCAAAAACAGGATCCATCCTGATGCATACAAAAATTATACATCAATATCAAAGAAAGATATTATATCAGAATAGTTCTGGAATATATACCAAGCAAA
This sequence comes from Mus caroli, assembly GCF_978045245.1. Lineage (NCBI taxonomy): Eukaryota > Metazoa > Chordata > Mammalia > Rodentia > Muridae > Mus > Mus caroli. Next base: position 76,577,216 of record NW_028227261.1, read on the forward strand.
TATATCTAAGAAGCAATTTGGTATAGTCATTTCAATATCAAATTAGACTTAAAATCAAAATTAGTAAAAAACATGTAGTAAAAGACATTATATACTCATTTAAGGAAAAATCTGCCAAGATGATATTTCAGTTCTAAATATCTGTGCCCCTAGTTCAAGGACACTAATTTTGTAAAGCAAATAGTACCACAGCACACAGGAAAGCTCTAGAAAAAAAAAAAAGAACTGCTCATAAGAGGAGTAGACATCAAGAAATAATTAAACTGACAGCTAACATCAATAAAATAGGGAAATGAGAACAATATAAAAGAATCAGTGACACATAAAGTTGGTTGTTTGAGAAAATCAACAATATAGACAAATGCTTATCCAGAATAATTAAAATACAGAGTTAAAATATCAAAATCAGAAATCAGAAAAGAGGAAAATAACAATAGACACCAAAGAAATTGAGAGAATCATAATGGTCTATTTTATTTAAAATATCTTCTATAATATTGGAAAACATGGAAGAAATAGATAATTGTCTTGATAGGTATTACTTATCACAGTAAAGTCAAGATAAACAATCTAGGGACTCAGCTGAACTTAGGAACTTAGTCTGCACAGGTGAGAGGATGCACCACAGAAGCAGACAGCTTCTGGGACAGGCGGGAGCCACAGAGCCGCTGAGGCAGCACCCTTTTCAGGCCTCAGACATCCAGCCACCCTCCCAGCCAGAGGACAGGTGTCCACCTGGCTCAGAAGCCCTCTGCCTCAGGAGCAGCAGGCACCATCTTGGCATAGGTGAGAGGGTGCACCACAGAAGCAGACAGCTTCTGGGAAAGGCAGGAGCCACAGAGCCTCTGAGGTAGCACCCTTTTCAGGCCACAGATATCCGGCCACCTTGCCGGCCAGAGGACAGGTGTCTGTCTGGCTCAGAAGCCATCTGCCTCAGGAGCAGGGGGCACCAACTTGGTTCTGGGACTCCGCCGAATTTAGGAACTTAGTCTACACAAGTGAAAGTGTGCACAACAGAAGCAGACAGCTTCTGTGACCTGCCAAAGCAACACAGCTTCTGGGAAAGGTCCTGTTTTGGGCCTACTTCTTCGGCCAGGAGGAGGTCCAAACGCAAGATATCTGTGCACCTTCCCTGTAAGAGGAGAGCTTGCCAACAGAGAGTGCTCTGACCACTGAAACTCAGAGGAGAGAGCCTATCTCCCAGGTCTGCTGATAGACGATAACAAAATCACCAGAAGAACAATCTCTAAACAGAGTCAACTATAACAACTAACTCCAGAGATTACCAGATGGCGAAAGGTAAACGTAAAAATCTTACTAAAAGGAACCAAGACCACTCACCATCATCAGAACCCAACACTCCCACTTTGCCCAGTCCAAGGCACGCCAACACACCCGAAAAGATAGACCTGGATTTAAAAGCATATCTCATGATGATGGTAGAGGACATCAAGAAGGACTTTAATAACTCACTTAGAGAAATACAGGAGAACACTGCTAAAGAGCTACAGTCCTTAAAGAAAAACAGGAAAACACAACCAAACAGGTAGAAGTCCTTACAGAAAAACAGGAAAACACATCCAAACAGGTGATGGAAATGAACAAAGCCATACTAGACCTAAAAAGGGAAGTAGACACAATTAAAAAAAAAAAAAAAACTCAAAGTGAGGCAACGCTGGAGATAGAAACCCTAGAAAAGAAATCTGGAAACATAGATGCAAGCATCAGCAACAGAATACAGAGATGGAAGAGAGAATCTAAGGTGCAGAAGATTCCATAGAGAACATCGGCACATCAATCAAAGAAAATGGAAAATGCAAAAAGATCCTAACTCAAAACATCCAGGAAATCCAGGACACAATGAGAAGACCAAACCTACAGATAATAGGTGTGGATGAGAATGAAGATTTTCAACTCAAAGGACCAGCAAACATCTTCAACAAAATTATAGAAGAAAACTTCCCAAACCTAAAGAAAGAGATGCCCATGAACATACAAGAAGCCTACAGAACTCCAAATAGACTGGAATAGAAAAGAAATTCCTCCCGACCCATAATAATCAGGACAACAAATGCACTAAATAAAGATAGAATACTAAAAGCAGTAAGGGAAAAAGGTCAAGTAACTTATAAAGGCAAGTCTATCAGAATTACACCAGATTTTTCACCAGAGACTATGAAAGCCAGAAGAGCCTGGACAGATGTTATACAGACACTAAGAGAACACAAATTCCAGCCAAGGCTACTATACCCAGCCAAACTCTCAATTACCATAAGAGGAGAAACCAAAGTATTGCACGACAAAAACAAATTCACACATTACCTTTCCATGATTCCAGCCCTTCAAAGGATAATAACAGAAAAAAATAAATACAAGGACGGGAACCTCGCCCTAGAAAAAACAAGAAGGTAATCTCTAAACAAACCTAAAAGAAGACAGCCACAAGAACAGAATGCCAACTTTAACAACAAAAATAACAGGAACCTACAATTACTTTTCCTTAATATCTTTCAATATCAATGGTCTCAGCTCCCCAATAAAAAGAAATAGACTAACAAACTGGCTACACAAACAAGACCCAACATTTTGCTGCATACAGGAAACTCATCTCAGAGAAAAAGATAGGCACTACCTCAGAATTAAAGTCTGGAAAACAACTTTCCAAACAGATGGTATGAAGAAACAAGCCGGAGTAGCGATTCTAATTACTGATAAGATTGACTTCCAACCCAAAGTCACCAAAAAAGACAAGGAGGGTCACTTCATTCTCATCAAAGGTAAAATCCTCCAAGAGGAACTATCAATTCTGAATATCTATGCTCCAAATACAAGGGCAGCCACATTCATTAAAGAAACTTTAGTAAACCTCAAAGCACACATTACACCTCACACAAAAATAGTGGGAGACTTCAACACACCACTTTCACCAATGGACAGATCATGGAAACAGAAACTAAACAGGGACATAGTGAAACTAACAGAAGTTATGAAACAAATGGATCTGACAGATATCTACAGAACATTTTATCCTAAAACAAAAGGATATACCTTCTTCTCAGCACCTCATGGTACCTTCTTCAAAATTGACCACATAGTAGGTCACAAAACAGACCTCAACAGATACAAAAATATTGAAATTGTCCCATGCATCCTATCAGATCACCATGGACTAAGGCTGATCTTCAATAACAAAATAAATAATAGAAAGCCAACATTCACGTGGAAACTGAACAACACTCTTCTCAATGATACCTTGGTCAAGGAAGGAATAAAAAAAAAAAATTAAGGACTTCTTAGAGTTCAATGAAAATGAAGCCACAACATACTCAAACTTATGGGACACAATGAAAGCATTTCAAAGAGGAAAACTAATAGCTCTGAGTGACTCCAAAAAAAAGCTAGAGAGAGCACACATTAGCAGCTTGACAACACACCTAAAAGCTCTAGAACAAAAGAAAGCAAATTCACCCAAGAGGAATAGACTGCAGGAAATAATCAACCTCAGGGGCAAAATCAACCAGCCCTATATCCCCCAAGGAAATCGAAGCAGTCATTAATAGTCTCCCAACCAAAAAAAGCCCAGGTCCAGATAGGTTTAGTGCAGAATTCTATCAGACTTTCAAAGAAGATCTAATCCCAGTTCTTTACAAACTATTCCACAAAATAGAAACAGAAGGAACTCTACCCAACTCATTTTATGAAGCCACAATTACTCTGATACCTAAACCACAAAAAGACCCCACAAAGATAGAGAACTTCAGACCAATATCCCTTATGAATATTGATGAAAAAAATCCTCAAAAAGTTCTTGCTAACTGAATCCAAGAACACATCAAAACAATCATCCATCCTGACCAAGTAGGTTTCATCCCAGGGATACAGGGATGGTTCAATATACAGAAACCCATCAATGAAATCCAGTATATAAACAAACTCAAAGAAAAAAACCACATGATCATCTCGTTAGATGCTGAGAAAGCATTTGACAATATCCAACACCCATTCATGATAAAAGTCTTGGAAAGATCAGGAATTCAAGGCCCATACCTAAACATGATAAAAGCAATCTAGAGCAAACCAGTAGCCAGCATCAAAGTAAATGGAGAGAAGCTTGAAGCAATCCCACTAAAATCAGGGACTAGACAAGGCTGTCCACTCTCTCCCTACCTATTCAACATTGTACTTGAAGACCTAAACAGAGCAATTCGACAACAAAAGGAGATCAAGGGGATACAAATTGGAAAGGAAGAAGTCAAAATATCACTTTTGGCAGATGATATGATAGTATATAAAAGTGACCCTAAAAATTCCACCATAGAACTCCTAAGCCTGATAAACAGCTTCAGTGAAGTAGCTGGATATAAAATTAACTCAAACAAGTCAATGGCCTTTCTCTACACAAAGGACAAACAGGCTGAGAAAGAAATTAGGGAAACAACACCCTTCTCAATAGCCACAAATAATATAAAATATCTAAGCGTGACTCTAACTAAGGAAGTGAAAGATCTGTATGACAAGAACTTCATATCTCTGAAGAAAGATATTAAAGAGCATCTCAGAAGATGGAAAGATCTCCCATGTTCATGGATAGGCAGGATCAATATAGTAAAAATGGCTACCTTGCCAAAAGCAATCTAGAGATTCAGTGCAATCTCCATCAAAATTCCAAATCAATTCTTCAATGAATTAGAAAGGGCAATTGGCAGATTCATCTGGAATAACAAAGAACCTAGGATAGCAAAAACTCTTTTCAAGGATAAAAGAACCTCTGGTAGAATCACCATGCTGGACCTAAAGCTGTACTACAGAGCAATAGTGTTAAAACTGCATGGTACTGGTATAGTGACAGACAAGTAGACCAATGGAACAGAATTGAAGACCAAGAGATGAACCCACACACCTATGGTCACTTGATCTTTGACAAGGGAGCTAAAACCATCCAGTGGAAAAAAGACAGCATTTGCAACAAATGGTGCTGGCACAACTGGCTATTATCATTTAGAAGATTGCGAATTGATCCATTACTATCTCCTAGTACTAAGGTCAAATCTAAGTGGATTAAGGAACTCCACATAAAACCAGAGACACTGAAACTTATAGAGGAGAAAGTAGGGAAAAGCCTCGAAGATATGGGTACAGGGAAAAAAATCCTGAATAGAACAGCAATAGTTTGTGCTGTCAGATCGTGAATCGATAAATGGGACCTCATGAAATTGCAAAGCTTCTGCAAGGCAAAAGACACCATCAATAAGACAAAAAGACCACCAACAGATTGGGAAAGGATCTTTACCTATCCCAAATCGGATAGGGGACTAATATTCAATATATATAAAGAACTCAAGAAGGTGGACTCCATAAAATCAAATAACCCCATTAAAAATGGGGCTCAGAACTGAACAAAGAATTCTTACCCAAGGAATACCTAATGGCAGAGAAGCACCTGAAAAAATGTTCATCATTCTTAATCATCAGGGAAATGCACATCAAAACAACCCTGAGTTTCCACCTCACACCAGTCAGAATGGCTAAGATGAAAAATTCAGGTGACAGCAGATGCTGGCGAGGATGTGGAGAAAGAGGAACACTCCTCCATTGTTGGTGGAATTGCAAGCTTGTACAACCACTCTGGAAATCAGTCTGGCAGTATCTCAGAAAATTGGACATAGTACTACCGGAGGATCCAGCAATACCTCTCCTGGGCATATATCCAGAAGATGTCCCAACTGGTAAGAAGGACACATGCTCCACTATGTCCATAGCACCCTTATTTATAATAGCCAGAAGCTGGAAAGATCCCAGATGCCCCTCAACAGAGTAATGGATACAGAAAATGCGGTACATTCACACAATGGAGTACTGCTCAGCTATTAAAAAAAATGAATTTATGAAATTCCTAGGCAAATGGATGGACCTGGAGGGCATCATCCTGAGTGAGGTAAACCAATCATAAAGGAACTCTCACAATATGTACTCACTGATAAGTGGATATCAGCCCAGAAACTTAGGACACCCAAGATATAAGATACAATTTGCTAAACACATTAAACTCAAGAGAACAAAGACCAAGTGTGGACACTTTGCCCCTTCTTATAATAGGGAACAAAACATCCACGGAAGGAGTTACAGAGACAAAATTTGGAAGTGTGATGAAAAGATGGACCATCTAGTGATTGCCATATTCAGAGACCCATCCCATGGTCAGCTTCCAAAAGCTGACACCATTGCATACACTAGCAAGATTTTGCTGAAAGGACCCAGATATAGCTGTCTCTTGTGAGACTATGCTAGGGCCTATCAAACACAGAAGTGGATGCTCACAGTCAGCTATGGAATGGATCACAGGGCCCCCAATGGAGGAGCTAGAGAAAGCACCCAAGGAACTAAAGGGAACTGCAACCCTGTAGGTGGAACAACAATATGAACTAACCAGTATCCCGGAGCTCTTGTCTCTAGCTGCATATGTATCAAAAGATGGCCTAATAGGCCATCACTTGAAAGAGAGGCCCATTGAACTTGCAAACTTTATATACCCCAGTACAGGGGAATGCCAGGGCCAAAAATGGGGAGTGGGTGGGTAGGGGAGTGGGGGGGTATGGGGGACTTTTGGTATAGCACTGGAAATGTAAATGAACTAAATACCTAATAAAAAAATGGAAAAAAAAGATAAACAATCTAAATAGAACTATAACCACTAATGAAATCAATGCGGATATTAAGAGCCTTTCAAGCAAACAAATCAACAATAATACCAAACAAAAGACAAAGACAAATACCAACAAACCAACAAAACCTAAGGCAGATAGTATTAGCACAGAATTCTACCAGACTTTCATAGACTAGCAAAGGCCAATACTCCTCAAATTATTTCAGAATTTCTTATAAGGCCAGATTTATAATAATATACAAAACACATGAAGACCCAACAAAGAAGGAGAATTTCAAAACAGTTTTCCTTTTCAGCACACATCCAAAATTCTCAGTAAATTACTTGCAAATCAAATCCATGAACACACTAAAAGAAGATCTATCACATTCAAAAATATTTCATCCCAGATATGGAAGAACAGTTCAACATACAAAATACAGACCATGTAATCATCCACATAAACTAACTGAAAGAAAAAACAAACAAACAAATGAACAAATAAATAAATAAATTAATTAATTAATTAAATTAAATTAAATGTTGAAAAAGCCTTTGGCAAAATCCAACACCCTTTTCATTAAGAGATTAGGAAATCAAAGGACATATCTAAATGTAATAAAGGCAATTTACAGCAATCCTATAACCTACACCAAGTTAATGAGGAGAAACTCGGCAATTCCACTAAAATAAGGAATAAGACAAGTTTTACATGCTCTCCATATCTATTCAGTATAGGACAGAATTTTACCTTGAACAATAAGTCAATTGAAGAAGATCACGGAGACAGAATTTTGAAAGAGCAAAGTTTACATATTCTTATTTACATATGATATGCAAAGTGGTTGGATACAAGACTAATTCAAAAAATTAATACCTCTTTTGTAATCAAATGATAATTAGATTAGAAAAAGACACCCTTCACAATAGCATCAAATAATATATAATATTTTGGTGTAATTAAGATAAAGAGAGTGAAACAACTATATGTTAAAATTTTGAACATTTTGAAGAAAGATATTAAAGAGGTTATCAAATGGATATCCCCCATGCTTATGGATCAGTAGAATTAACAATAAAAATGACTAAGCTTTCCAAACCATCTATCTACAGATTCAGGACAGTCACAATCAAAATGAAAAGACAATTCTTTACAAGCCTTTAAATAACAATTCTCAATTTCATATAAAAAAACAAATAAAACAAAGAAATAACAATCTAGAATAATGAAAAGTATAAAAGAACTTATAGAGGTATAGCAATTTCTGATTTCAAGCTTTACTATAGAGCAACATTAGCAAAAATTGCATGGTATTGGCACAAAATCAGTCTCATTGATTAATGAAATAGAATTGAAGTTCTAGTCATAAATTCATGCACATACAGGCATTTCATTCTTGATAAAGAAGCAAGAAATACACATTGGAGAAAGAAAATCCTCAACAATGTTGTTATTTTCTTATTTTTTTAATTTATTTTTTAATTATGTATTTTCTTCACTTACATTTAAAATGCTATCCCAAAAGTCCCCCAGAACCCCCCCGACCCCCACTCCCCTACCTACCTACTCCCACTTCTTGGCCCTGGCGTTCCCTGTACTGAGACATATAAAGTTTGCAAGACCAAGGTGCCCCTCTTCCCAATGATGCCCAACTAGGCCATCTTCTGATACATAAAGAAACTTTAGTTGCTGTACTTTTAACAGGCTTCAAAGCTTTAACAGGCCCCTAGATATTGGCATTATTGATTCTATGATAGAAGTTCCATTTAGGCTGTAAAATTCAGCAGGTACACAGCATGCCCTGCCAATCAAAGTTATATTCTAAGAATGTCTCAAAATCCACTAACCTTGCCTTTTTGTTTTGATAGTTCTGCTTCTGGCTAACTGTTCTTAACTGAAGTATGTCAACACAGAATGTGGCTTGGTGCTTCAAAGCTCACCTCGAGAAAAGCTCAGGGCTACATTGGGAATTCAAACACACCATGCAGTTGCTAGATGGTTCATAAAGTGTTTCTATTGGCTTAAATCCATGTTTGAGAATCTTCTCTTTTGAATAACCCACATTTATGGTGATCTCTCTGAGATCTTAGAGAGACATTCAAGACATTGAGGGTCTCAAAATCTCTTGGAGCAAGGAAGAGTGCAGAGGTAAGAGAACTCCTAGGATGTATGCAACCTGAGATGTTCCAGGTCCCTAGAGCTCTTTTTGATCAATAATTGCCTAATAATTGAGAGGGGTTTGACACCTTCATTCCAAAAGAAAACAAATCAGAAAGTTGACAAAGCTGTCACCTCTGGAGGTAAGTCTGGATGAAGAGCCTTCTCTTTGACCACATAAAAGAGATTGAATGTAGCTTCAGATCTAGTGTCCTGTTTCTATGAGAGATTCACTAGAGCCTGCTATCTCTTCAGGTGTATGAATGTGTGTTAGTTATCCCCTGGTGGTCTTCACTGTATTTCTGTGTTTATGTTTGTCTCTATGGGTATTCCTTCCTTCCTTCCTTCCTTCCTTCCTTCCTTCCTTCCTTCCTTCCTTCCTTCCTTCCTTCCTTCCTTCCTTCCTTCCTCCCTTCCTCCTTCCTCCTTCCTTCCTTCCTTCCTTCCTTCCTTTCTTTCTTTCTTTCTTTCTTTCTTTCTTTCTTTCTTTCTTTCTTTCTTTCTTTCTTTCTTTCTTTCTTTCTTTTTCAATAATAAGAAGATAAAGAAGGAGAAAGAATGAAGCAAACTGGCAGAGTTAAAGAAATAATGAATAGTGGGCACATATTAAATGGAGATAAACATAAGTCAGAATAGATTGAGGAGATCAAAGAGTAGATTTTTGAAACTTTCAAAACAGCTTAGGTGAATCTCAGGTAAGACAATAGAAAAATATATATTAATTGCAAAAACCAGAAAGGAAAGAGGAAACCTTGCTAATATTAATTATCCTATCACTTCTTGATATTTTTTAGGATTTTAATCATTAAAATTTTTCTAAGTTTTAAGAAAGACTATACAATTATTATTTATTTACTACTTTTTATCAAATCCATATTACTATGATCCATGAAAAGCAGTAATTTCCTAGTAGTTATTAGCTTTATCATTGAAAATATACTATACATGTCATTTAGTGCTACAAAGTTGTTTACTTATGACTCAGTTAAATTGATTTTTTTCATCATCTTATTGATTAAAATATGTTCAGACTCTCAGTGGCCAGCTCCTTAAATATAACTGAGTCTTTCTCCATTCACTTACCACAAGCCATCAACTCTAAAGAGCTGCATTTCAGCATTTTTATAACAATTTTTTTAGGCCTCTTTTCAATAGCTACTTGTCTGGACTGTTTCTTTATGTCTTTTTTTGGGGGGGGGGTTATGTTAGGGAAGAGGAGAAGAGTGTTGTGACAGAAGACTTCAATGTCTCATTCTCATTTACTAGTCTGTATTCACAGTCACTGGAAAAGAAGTTTCCGTTCCTACAACAGTCTGAAGTAGCATAGATAATAGAACTCCACATGGTTACTAGTGGCAGTATTTACCAAGGACATCCAGATGGCCTCAGGCTGCAACATAGACCATGAACATTAACTTGGTCTCTGGTGGCATCACAGACCATGGACATCAGCATTACCCCTGCTGGCAGTACAGACCATGGATGTCTTTCAAAGAGGCGTAATCCAGAAAATGAATCCTTCTTCACCTTGGATATCTGTCTTTCTCATAGCCAGGATGATTGTGTAGCTGGGCACTGTGCTTTGGGGCAGATCCTGCATGAGTTCCAGGCTGATGGATATCACCCTGCCAGCCCTACTGAGCAACATGCTCATTCGTCCACCATAGCTATGCTCCCATCCATTTTGCTACTGCTGCTGTTGCTACATCTCTAGTTCTGCCTCAACTATGCAAGCCCTGTTCTATTCTGCCATCTTTCTTATCTCTCCATTGGACATTCACCCATTAAAGTGTCATTGTAAACTTCTGTGGGTCACAGTATATTTGGGGGGCCTAACAACTTTACATGTAAATATTTATTGCAAACAAGTCATTGGTGTGGTTCATGATTTGTGGTTTCTGAAGCCCTGTACTCAGACTCTCAGATAGCCTGCTGTTGCCCAGAGTTAGAGTGAACTTTCAGCTCAGCAGGGAATCCAAGTGAAATGAATCCTATGGCTCAACTATTCTATTTGCAGAAGTTTGGTAGTACCATATTTCTATCAATTTCAGTGGCTTTATGTTTTGAGCCAGGCCTGCTAATCCAAACTACTCAGTGGGGCATGGAAAAGCTCTACTAAGCAAGGGCATGCCCCTTTATCTGGTTTCTCTGGTTTCACTTCTCTCTGCTGAATATGCAGCTTCATTATGCCATCATTTTTGTTTTTGTTTTGTTTTGTTTTGTTTTGTTTTGTTTTGTTTTCCCCCATTTTATGAGCCCATTTTTGAGGGCAGAGACTCATAAAGCTGGCCTATCTTAACTTGTTCTGGAGATGCTATGAATTTTGCAGCCTAAGCTTCAGCCACCTCATTTCTTCTTGAAGTCTTCCTATATCCTGTTGACTCCCTAGAGGAGCTCTGTTGTCCTGCAAGTGCCAGTAGCCACCAACATCTTTGTTTCTGCCTCTCATATATTACATCAAGACTGCAGTTTTCCCATATTTCTCTCCCATATCTTCCCCAGCACCTGGCTCTCCCCAGATTCACTTCCTCTCTCTTTTCCTGCAAAAAACCCAGGCTTTCCAAGGACATCAACTGAACCCTGCATAACAACTTACAATAAGAATAGGTGCAAAGCCTCATAGCAAGGGTGGATGAAGAAAATGGTCCCAAAAGCAGACAAAAGAGTCAATGATAGCCCTTTCTTCTACTGTTAGGAGTTCCAAAAAAGATCAGGCTATATAACCATAACATATATGCAGAGTTCCTAGATCAAACATGCAGGATCCCTTTTTGTTAGTTCTGTGGCTGGAAGTCCCTGAGTGGCAAGTTTAGTTGATTCCCTGGGTCATGTTCTCCCAGTGTACTCAACTACTTTGGTCCCTACAATCCTTCCTTGCCCTATTCCACAGGATCCCGGAACTCCATCATTTCATATGGGGTTGAACTTTTGTAGCTTATGTGGCTTAAATTATATACAGAAGCTTTTGATGTTGTTATTTCTGTATGCTTCTGTTTTTCTTTTATGTATTGACTCCTGATGACTATAAGTGATTCATGACATATATTCATTAAATTGATTATAGATCCCCCCAAATAATTAAGAATTTACTAAAATATTCAGAGTTACCCAACATATTAAAGAGATAGCTATATAAAATTATTTGAAATTAATGGGTATATATTTTCACAACTTAGTATGTAGAAATAATTGCTTGAATTGATTTGCATGGCTTAAAAGTAATTAAATATTTTAAAACAGAAACCTGAGAAATTAAAACACAATCTAGATTTCATAATATATAGTGGTATTAAATAGAGGCACACAGAACCCTCCATCATTTTCTATAGTCTTTTTCTTCCCTTCTACATGTACAAGACATAATATATTATCTTATTTTCATGCTAAGGTATTTTACTTCAAAGTCTGAATATATTCTTTAGGAACATTCTTTATTTTAAAAAACTCAATTCAATTGTATTTGTCTGCATAGCAGAAACAGAAAATGGACCACTGTATATGATTCCTTTCATACTGATGGATGATGCATTTTAAGGAATTAAATATGTATATATCTTGTAGTTTGTAAGTTCCTATTATAAGCATACATCTGAAGTGGTTGGCACCACCCTCTTATGTAAACTATTTACAAAAATCTAGGAAGTTGTTGTCTATACACTACAATGAATAGCTTGAATCTTTTTTTAAATATAAAATACTGGAAAATAGCAATAAACATCCTGTGATTAACAGAAAAAAAATTGAAAATAGCAGTATGCATCTTGTGATTAACAAGCAGAAATTGACCAGTTACTGAAAACTGGAAATTTTCATGTTGCTTATGTGGGCATCACTCCATCTATTTCTATTTTTATTAGTTTATTAAGTGCACAAATTAATGGTGTTAATATGGAATTTCATATATATGTGTATGGTATACTTTGATCTTTTGTCTTAGGGTTTTATTGCTGTGAAAAGACACCATGCCCAAAGAGACTCTTATAAAGAACAACATTTAATTAGGGCTGACTTACAGGTTCAGAAGTTTAGTCCATTACCTTCAAGGCAGGAGCATGACAGTATCCAGGCAGCCATGGGACAAGCAGAGCTGAGAGTTCTCTCTTCATCTGAAGGCTTCTGGGAGAAGACTGATTTTCAGGCAGCTAGAATAAGGGTAATTTTTTATTGGATATTTTACTTATTAACATTTCAACTACTATCCACTTTCTCAATTTCCCCTCCGAAAACCCTCTATGCCATCCCCCTACCTCTGTTTCTATTAGGTTGCTCCCCCATGAATCAACACACTCCCGCCTCACCACCTTACCATTTCCCTACATTGGGGCATTGAGCCTTCATAAGACCAAGGGCCTTCCCTGGATCCATGGGTCCCCTTTGGTTGTTGGTTTAGTCCCTGGGAGCTCAGGGAGTTGGGGGTCTGTTTGGTTGATATTGTTGTTCTTCCTATTGGGTTACAAACCCCTTTAGCTCCTCTAGTCCTAGCCCTAACTCCTCTGTTGGTGTCCCCATGCTCAGTTTGATGGTGTTGCACACCAGTAGGATTTACTGAAGGAGGAAAGGCAGGAGGACCACAAGTTCAAGGCCAGCCTGAGTTAGGATGAGGATCTTATAGCCCATGCCCACAGTGACACACCTATGCCAAAAATGCCACACCTGCAAATAGGGTCATTCTCTTGGCCCAGAATAGTCAAGGCCAGACGTTATCTTTAATCTCTTATCTCCAATTCCTGCTCTCCTGCCCCATTGGTCTTCTTTTCTTTGTGCAAACCTCAACCTCTGCCTTCATACATTATATCTATTGTTTTGTTTTATTCATTAAAAATTATTGTTGTTGTCTGTACATACCCAAATTACTGAGTGGCTGTTTAACATAGACCAGAGGCTGCTGCTGAGGACATGCTGAAAAACAAAGAGATTCTCCTAGCAATTCAGAAAACAATTTTTGTATTAATTTCATGCTTGGCAACGAAAAGTTTGAGAAAGATCCACAGCTATTAGGTAAATTTCATATAAATTAGAAAATAATATGCAGAGGGTTTACAATAAGTCATTCAGAAAAGCTGCTGGCAACTGTGAGTATATGTGATGCTCAACGCATCAGCAGTTATTTGGAAAATAGGTTCCTTATTTGGCATTCAGGCCTCCCGTTGTCAAGCACACCAGATATTATACATCCCCAGCCATGCAGACTGCAATTGAAAGAGGTTAAAACATGGAAATGACTTGCAAATCATCATTAAGAGTCAACACTGTAGAAAAATTGAATGATAAGCATGGCCAAATTAGTATTTTCTTTCCAATTATTTTGGTTTTAAAACAAAATATGCCTAATGTGGTCATGTAGGCAATTTATAAAAGATTAAGCAATAAATGAATCATAATTTCAGATGCTTTTGAGTAAAGGAGACTTAAATCACACTCATGCTGTTCTGAGAGTTATAATAAATTCCCATAGAGTGCTTAATTTACACAGTACTGGGTCAGTCACATTAATATTACACAATGGAATGACACTCAGGACCACTTCTGTATTAGTAATGTGATAGAGTACCAATCAGAACACCAGTAAAAGAGAAGACAAAATGAAAATAAACACAGATATATAACCTGTATTTTCAGGAAATGAATTCAATAATCTTGGATATTTTAATCCCATAGTTCAAAATGTTTCTTATTTTAATTCATTTCACTAATGAATTAATCAATATTAGCTATTATTTTATATAATGAGATTTTATAACAAAACCTTTCACTATGAACAGAATATTGATCAACCAATTGTTGCTTTAAAATATACTGCATTACAATATCTGTTACAATATATTTATATGAATTTTTACTACTTTATTCTCAGATCTGTATTTTTTTAGGAAGACTAGAAGTTCAAACACTTTCATATGCTAAACACTGCATAAATTTTAATATCTTCCTATAGCTGTTTCAAATTTTAAAAAGGAAAAGGGGAAGAATAACATGAGTAAGAAAGGAAGCAAGAAATGTAGGGAAGAAGGGACAGAAAGGGTCAGTGGTAACCAAAAAGCCTAGTTTTAGTCTCTAAGTCTGTGGAACTACTCTGGGTGCAAGTCACATATCCTGAACTAGATCCAGAAACAGTCACCCAGGAACCCATCTTGTGTGCAAGCCAACTTTCCTTTGCCTTCTCTTTCATCAACTCACCTCCATGTGAAAATCTGCAAGTCTAATTCTAGACCTATAGCCAAGAACCCTCTTAATTTGTGAAGCCTTTTTGCTAGAAGTCACTTCTTCCCTTTGCCACCCATCTCCACTGCTTGAAGTGCCACAGGCCTGATCCCAGACTACATCCATAGAATCTACTTTCTCCCTGAGACACCTATGCTGGGTTAGTCTCATTACACCCTCCCCATCACACTAAGCATTGTCTAATATTCCTCAACTATCTGTACCGAGAGGCCTTACTCAGATACATGGCCCTGAAACCTACTTTCTTCCAGTGCTACCTTTAATGGGTGAGTTGGTCCATTTCACTCTACTTCTTGCTGCCACTGTATGCCACAGCAGCAAACACTGGACAAACTCAATACCCACAATTAGGGAGCTATCTTTCCCTGCTCCAATGAAACAGTTCCTCAAATAGTTTTCACTGGTATCATTCAGATCACACATCCTTTGCACTGCCTAAATCAAAGGAAAGCCAAATTATCATGAGTGACTAACAATGAAAGAAAGATAGCCAATGTCCAGGTAAAATTGCAAAACAAATCATTATAAGCAGTCAAAACAGCCTGTCTTGATTTAAACTGAGAGTATTCTTTAGTGAGAATTACCAATATAAGCCCAGCATAGAATTAAAAAAAAATAATAAACATTATCAAAGAATTTAAGGACTCTAGGGAAGAAAAAAACATATCATTTTATTTTAAGGATAAAAACATAAACTCTTAAGTGATGTCCCATAAAATACAAGCACAATGATGAATAAAATTATGAAGATAACTTAGGATTTAGTAACTTTATTCAATAAAATGGTAGAAATTTTGAAGACAACACTAGCTGTAATGAAAATGGACATTAAAAACTCAAATCTTGATCAGAAATCTTGAGATAAACTCTTAATAGTAAAATGAACCAACAGAATGCAGTATATCAGCATTCAAGATAAAGTAAATTGGTTGTAGACTAAATAAAGAATATGGTTTTTAAAGTAAAGGAAATGAATATACAAGAAATGTTGGACAGTGTCAAAAGAGAAAAGTTTTGAGCTACAGGCATAAATAAGGGAGAAGAATCCCAGGTTGATAGCATAGACCAAATCTTAGAAGAAAAAAATCCTCTGCAAGCTAAGAAAGAAAATACCCATTATCAATATGGAAAAATGGCAGCCCAGAGATTGGGAAAGAATCTTTTCTAATATTAGAGGGCTAATATCCAAAATGTATAAAGACCTCATGAAGTTAGACAACAACAATTCAAATAACCCATTTTAAAAATTGGGTAACGACTGAAGGAGATGAAGAGGTTTGCAACCCCATAGGAAGAACAACAATATCAACCAAACAGATATCCCCCACCCCCCTAGAGCGCCCAGGGACTAAACCACCAACCTAAGAGTTCACATGGAGGGACCCATGGCTCCAGTCACATCTGTAACAGAGGAAGTCCTTGCTCGACATCAATTAGAAGGGAGGTCCTTGTTCATGTGGACGGTCAATTCCCCAGTATAGAGGAATGTGAGGATGGAGAGTTGGGAGTCGGTGGGTGGGGTAACACCCTCATAGAAGCAGAGGAAGGGGATATGGAATAGGGGTTTCAGTCAGGGAAGCCAGGATTGTGGATAGCATATGAAATGTAAGTAAAAATATCCACCTAAAATATGAAAAATAATTGGTTACTGATCTACATAGAGAATTCTCAATAGAGGAATATCAAATTCTTGACAAGCATTTAAATAAATGTTCAAAGCCCTTAGTCATAGAAAAATGCAAATCAAAACAACTCTGAGACTTCATTTGTACTGGTCAGAATGGTTATGATCAAATAATCAAGAAATAGCTCATTTTGGTCAGGATGTGAAGCAAGATGAATACTCCTTCACTGAGGGTGGAAGTGCAAACTTGCACAACCTCTTTGGAAATCAATATGATGGTTTCTTGGAAAACTGGGCATAGTCCTCCTTCAAGACCTAGATATACCACCCTCATATATACCCAAAAGATGTTTTACCATCCCACAAAGACATTTGCTCAACTGTATTCATATCAGCTTTATCCATATTAGCCAGAAACTTGAAACAACCTAGATATCATTCTACTGAAGAATGGATAAAAAAGTAGTGGTACATCAACACAAAACAATTCAACTATTAATAAAGAAGACATTATGAATTTTTAAGGCAAATGAATGGATCTGAGTGAAATAACACAATTCGGAAAAAACATTCATGGTATATGCACACTTATAACTGGATATTTGCCATAAAATACAAGATACCCATGCTACATTCCACAACAGTAAAGAAGCTTAAAAAAAAAAAAAAAAAAAAAAAAAAAAAAAAAAAAAAAAAAGGAGGAAGGCACAATAGAGAATACTTGAATCTCTCTTAGAAAGAGGGAATAAAACAGTCATGAGAAGCAGATAGAGGGAGGGTAATGGGTGGGAGAGTAGCTAGGGATGGAATCGGGGTATTCACTTTCAGATGTGGGGAGGTGCAGGAGGGATAACCATAAGTCCATTAGAATGAATGGAAATCTGCAACTGACCAGGGTAGGGAGAGAGGGGGACATCTGCCGGAATAGACAGAGACCTGGGATAATGTGGGCACACAAGAATCAGTGGGAATTTCCATAAATGTGCCTCACAGCATTGGGAATATGGGACCTGAAGTGGATACTTCCTGTAGCTAGGCAGGAAACCCAATGGAGTAATAGGGACATCAACCTACTCACAAAATTTACTATCCAAAATTTTTCGTGTCTGCAAAAAATGAAGTATGGATGGATGGAGTAGAGAATGAGGGAATGGGCAACAAATCCTGGCCCAACCTGAGACCCATGGGCGAGCACTAATCCCTGACACTTCTCATACTCTGTTATGCTTACAGACAGGAGTCTAGCATGGCTAACCTCTGAGAGATTCTACCCAGCAGTTAACCCAGACCATACAGACACTAGTATCTAAAGAGTGGATGGAGATTTGGGACTCTCTTGGAAGAATAGGAGAAAGGATTGCTAGACCTCAAGGGGTAATGAACTCCACATGAACTAGCCAGTACCCCCAGAGCTCATATCTCTAGCTGCATATGTGGCAGAAGATGGCCTAGTCGGCCATCACTGGGAAGAGAGGCCCCTTGGTATTGCAGACTTTATATGCCCCAGTACAGGGGAATGCCAGGGCCAAGAAGCAGGAATGGGTGGGTAGGGGAGCAGGGCAGGGGGAGGGTATAGGGAACTTTCAGGATAGCATTTGAAATGTATATAAAGAAAATATCTCATTAAAAAAAAAAAGAACAATTTTATCAACTAACCTGGACTCTCGGGGCTCTCAGAGATAGAATGACTAACCAAAGAGTGTACATATGCATGATTTAGGCCTCCCTGCACTTTTTCAGCAGATATACAGCTTGGTCTTCATGTGGGTCCTGAATAATTGGAGCTGAGGTCTATGCAAAAAACTTTTGCCAGTGAGTAGGATATGTTCTTCTAGTTAGGCTGATTTGTCTTGCCTCAGTGGGAAAAGATGCACCTAGCCAAGCAGAGACTTGAAGTGGGTGGGTTGGATACCAGAAGGTGGTGGGTGCTCATCTGTTAAGAGGTGAAGGCAAGTATATATATATATATATATATATATATATATATATATATATGTATATATATATATATATATATAAAACCAAAACAACAGATACACAAACCACAAAGTATACCAACTAAACAAGAAAAGAAAATAGATACTGCATATAATAGGTAAAATACAAAATATGTGGAACAACAATAAGATTAACAACTATTGAAAGCTAAATGAGAAAAAAAACCAGTGAGATTTATTCATATAATTATTTTACACTCCATATTTCATTCTCCCTCTACACCCCCTGAATGTTTCACATCCCATACCTCCTCCCCAACTACCTGTCTCCCCGAGGATGTCCCTACCACATGGCCCCCACCCAACCAGACCTCTAAACTTCCTGAGGCCTCCAGTCTTTTGAGGGTTAGGTGCATCTTCCCTGACTGAACCCAGACCAGGTATTCCTCTACTCTATATGTGTTGGGGGCCTCATATCGGCTGGTGTATGCTGTCTGTTTGGTGGTCCAGTGTTTGAGAGATCTTGGGGATCCAGATTAATTGAGGCTGCTGATATTCTTACAGGGTTGCCCTTCTCAGCTTCTTTCAGCCTTCCCTAATTCAACAACAGGAGTCAGTTGCTTCTGTCCATTCGTTGGGTGTCAATATCTGTATCTGACTCTTTCTGTTGCTTGATGGGTCTTCAACGTATGGTCATGTTAGGTCCCTTTTTTTTGTGAGCACTCTATAGCCTCAATAATTTTGTCAAGCCTTGGGACCTCCCCCTAAGCTGGTTTCCACTTCAGGCCTGTTGCTGGATCTTCTTTCCCTCGGGCCCCTCTCCATTTCCATCCCTGCAGTTCTTTTTTTTTTTTTTTTTTTTTTTTTAAAGATTTATTTATTGTATGTATGTGAGTTCATTGTGGTCCTCCTCAGACACACCAGAGAAGGGCATCAGATCCTATTACAGATGGTAGTGAGCCACCATGTGGTTGCTGGGAATTGAACTCAGGACCTTTGGAAGAGCAGTCAGTGTTCTTAACCTCTGAGCCATCTCTCCAGCCCCCATCCCTGCAGTTCTTTCAGATACAAATGATTATGTGTCAGAGTTGTGACTATGGGATGGCAACCCTATCCCTCAATTGATGCCATGTCTTTCTGCTGGAGATGGGTTCTATAAGTTCCTTTGCCCTACTGTCTAGCATTTTATCTAAGGTCCCTCACTTTGGGTCCAGAGCATCTCTCAACCCCTAGGTCTCTGGTATATTCTGGAGCTTCCTCCCCCCCCCCCACCTCCTTCCTCCTAAGGTTTTCAGTCTTCTTCTGGTCATATGGGCGTCATTACTTTTCCCTCACCCACTGAGGGTGCGTGCAAGGTGTTGGTACAGAGACATATACATTGATCAATGGAATAGAACTGAAGATTCAGAAATAAAATCTCACACTTACTGACATTTGATCTTTGACAAAGATATACAATGGAAAACAAAAAGCATTTTCAGTAAATGGTGCTGGTCTAACTGGCTGGCTTGTAGAAAAAATGAAAATAGACCCATATTTGTCACATTGCACAATGCACAAGTCCAAGTGGATCATGGACTTCAACATAAAACCAGATACACTGAATTTAATAGAAGAGAAAGTGGGAAAGAACCTCGAAGTCATTGACACAGGG
The DNA here is from genome assembly GCF_978045245.1 of Mus caroli. Lineage (NCBI taxonomy): Eukaryota > Metazoa > Chordata > Mammalia > Rodentia > Muridae > Mus > Mus caroli. The sequence goes on from NW_028227261.1 coordinate 76,597,454, forward strand.
GGAAATTTCCTAAAAAGAACTCCAATGGCTTATGCTTTAAGACAAAGAATTGATAAATGAGATCTCATAAAAGTGGAAACCTTCTAATAATGCAAAGGATATAGTCAATAAGGCAAATCAGCAAACTATAGATTGGGAAAAAAAATCTTCACTAACCCCACATCTGATAGAGAGCTAATTTCCAAAATATATAAAGAACTCAAGAAGCTAACCATCAAAAAAACAAAAAAACAAAAAACAAAACAAAATGGGAAAAAACAAACAAACAAAAAAAAAACCAAACAAAAAAACAAACAACCCAATCAAAAAATGGGGTATAGAAATAAAACAAGAATTCATGACAGAGGAATCTCATATGGCTGAGAAGCACCTAAAGAAATGTTCAAAGTTCTTAGTGATCAGAGAAATGCAAATCAAAATGATCCTCTGATTTCACCGTATACCAGTCAGAATGGTTATGGTCAAAAACTCAGGTGATATCAGATGCTGGCAAAGATGTGGAGAAAGAGGAACACTCCTCTATTGTTGGTGGGATTGCAAGCTGATACAACCATTCTGGAAATCAGTTCGGCAGTTCCTCAGAAAATTGGACAAAGTACTACCTGAGGCCCCAGGTATACCACTCCTGGGCATATACCCAGAAGATGTTCTAACATGTAGTAAGGACACATGCTCCACTGTGTTCATAGCAGCCTTATTTATAATAACCAGGATCTAGAAAGAAACCAGATGTCCTTCAACAGATGAATGGATTCAGAAAATATGGTACACTTACATAGTGGAGTACTACTCAGCAATTAAAAATGATAAATTCATGAAATTCTTGGGCTTCTGGATAGAACTAGAAATTATCACCCTGAATAAGGTAACCTAACCCCAAAAGAACACATGGTATGCATTCACTAATAAGTAGATATTAGCCCAAAATCTCCAAATAATCCAGATAAAATTCACAGATCAAATGAAGCTCAGGAAAATGGAAGACCAAAGTGTGGGTGCTTCAGTCCTTCTTAGAAGGAGAACCAAATACTCACAGGAGAAAATATGGAGATAAAGTATAGAGCAGAGACTGAAGGAAAGACTATCCAGATACTGTCCCACCTGGGGATTCATCCCATGTACAGTTACCAAGCACAGACACTATTGTGGATGCTAAGAAGTGCTTTCTAACAGAAGACTGATAGAGCTGCCTCCTGAGAGACCCTGCCAGAGGATATAAATACAGACGCAGATGCTTACATCTAACAATTGGACTGATCACAGGGTACCCAAAAGAGGAGTTAGAGAAAGGACTAAAGGAGTTGAAGGGATTTGCAATCTCATAGGAATAACAACAATGTCAAACAACCAGACACCCCAAAGCTTCCAGGGATTAAGCCATCAATAAAGGAATACACATAGCTTCAGCTGCATATGTAGCAGAGGATGGCCTTTTCATGCAGCATTAGGAGGAGAAAGAGGTCCTTGGTCCTATGAAGTCTCAATGGATGCCCCAATGTAGGGAAATTGAGGGCAGGCAGATGGGAAAGGGTGGGTGAAGGAACACCCTCATAGAAGCAGGGGGAGATGGGATGGAATAGGAGGTTTCTGGGAGAGAGGAAACCAGGAAAACAGATAACATTTGAAATGTAAATAAAGAAAATATCCAATAAAAAGAAAAATAAATGAATAAAAATTTAAAATATAGGACAGAAGAGAAAGCGAGAAAGAGAGAGAGAGAGAGAGAGAGAGAGAGAGAGAGAGAGAGAGAGAGAGAGAGAGACTGAAGCTTCCAAACGCTGACACCATTGCATACACTAGCAAGATTTTGCTGAAAGGACCCAGATATAGCTGTCTCTTGTGAGACTATGCCGGGGCCTAGCAAACACAGAAGTGGATGCTCACAGTCAGCTATTGGATGTATCACAGGGCTCCCAATGGAGAAGCTAGAGAAAGTGCCCAAGGAGCTAAAGGGATCTGCAACCCTATAGTAGGAACAACATGATGAACTAACCAGTACCCCGGAGCTCTTGTCTCTAGCTGCATATGTATCGAAAGATGGCCTAGTCGGCCATCACTGGAAAGAGAGGCCCATTGGACTTGCAAACTTTATATGCCCCAATATAGGGGAATGCCAGGTCCAAAAGAATGGGAATGAGTGGGTAGGGAAGTGGGGGGGGGGTATGGGGGACTTTTGGGATAGCATTGGAAATGTAATCGAGGAAAATATATAATAAAAATATTAAAAATTAAAAAAAGAACATATATCACAAATGGGATTTGAAATGGGATGTTCACATTCAGAAGAATGAAATTATACTATTGCCTATCACCATAATCAAAATTTGAGTTCACATGAATCAAAGACAGCAATTTAAATCTTGAAATGCTAAAAGTTTGAGAATAAATCATAAACACTCCAGTATAAGATTTAGGTGTTGGAAATGGCTTACAGAATAGGATTTCTTTTGTCAATGATTAAGGCAAAGAACTGAAAACTGAGATCACATAAAATTAGAAAAGTGTAGAGCTAAGGTTACAATCAAGTAAAGAAGCCCAATAGTACTTGTACCTATATATTTGATTGAGAATTAATATCATACATAAGTAATTCAAAAAGCAGAGTCAATGAAAGAAGTAATCCAATTAAAAAAAGTGAGCTAGGCTTATCACCATATTTCCCAAAAGACAAAATAAAAATGAATAACAAATAAAAATCAAAAGTGTTCATTAAACCATAGCAATTTAATACCTATTAAATGAAATCGAGATTTCATCTTACTCTAGCCAGAATGGCTAAGGTAAGTAAAGCAACTAATAACAAATCCATGGGTGGTTGTGAGAAGAGAAGAACCCTTCTTTACTCTTGTAGGTTTAGTGATATAATGTTTAGTGGAGACACTCTTCAAAAATATAAGAACAAATGCACCCAGTGACTCCATTTTGCCATACGACATGAAGACTGGACATTGTATTGCATGACAAAGACTACATGTTCTCAACCATCTGTGGTTTGTAGCATCAAGTCTTCAGATGTAAGTATGCAGCCTATCTGAATGCACAATAACAAGGAGATAATGAAGGGACAATTGGGTGGGGGTAGAAAGTAGGACACAGGTGATATACAATGAGAAACAAAATAATAGAAGGCGAATCTGACTAGAAGAGGAAGGGCCAAGTCAGTGCAGAAGGAGGTAAGATGAGGGACCTGTAACACTAAAGCTGTTTGATGAAGCCTCAAGGAATCATCTAATCTTGTAATTACCTCATTTATACACAATACAAAGTCTGTTGGGAATGGAGGTATTAGAGGAAGTGTTGATTGACTCTTGGGATGCTAATGCTCCCAAGGATCACATATTAACACATTTCTTTCAGACCTTATTGAGAGGCAGGGAAGATTTACTTTGAATCATGAGTTTAAAGATTTCAGTTCAAAGTCACTTGGCTCTATAGGCAAAAGTCTATAGCATCATAGACTTTTCAACTGAGAAATAGAGACAGCCATCATAAGGAGTGTGAAGACATACATCGTCATGCTCTCACAACCTCCTGCAGCCTCACCTCCTGCAGGCATCAGTTCCCTGTAGCCCATCAAATTATAAGCTCTTTGTTGGATTAACCCACTGATTAAGTTAAAATCCTTATTATTCAGTAATTTCCTCAGGTTTTGATCTGCCAATTGAAACAGTATTTTAAACTTATGAATTCAATTGGCGTCCACCCTGTGGCAGAGTAGACCGGGAAACACATTAACCCTAAAAATCTTTGAATATACCCATATATTTATTCTGCTTATTTAACATATACATGTATGTATGTATATCGATCCATAATAATTTTATATTGTATACCTCATAAGCACACACATATACATGTAAATGGTATATATACCTGAGAGAGAGAGTGTGTGTGTGTGTGTGTGTGTGTGTGTGTACTTACATCTTGTTTGTGGTGTGTTTTTGAGATTGGATCATTTACAGAAATCGCTTTAATTTGTTTACAGGAACACAGAGATAATGATATTTTGGTGGGTATTGCTGGACTGTAGTTTTACTTGCATTTTCTATGACAATTTGTGGTTTTGGAGTTTGGAGTTTGCATTGTAAAGCAATACTCTGGTGTGATTACAAATGCTTAGTTTGAGAATTATGTATAGTTCCAATTTATCTTATTTTTCCACATGTAGAAAATATTGAGACACATTCTGAATGCTATTCTTCATTGCTTTGAACTAGTAAAGTTCTCTGATTTCAAATAATGTAATTTTAACTGTGTATTGATAATTTAAGTATAATCTAATTTTTAAAACTTGTGGTCTCAATAAAATATTGTCAAAAATATTTTATGCTGATACCTAAGCATTAAAAATGCCCAATTATTCTTTTATTTGAGGCAAAACACAAAGATGTGAACTATAATCAAAGATATTTGATATATTATTATTAATAATATAAAAGACTAAAAGGATTTATTTATAGGATTTGTCTTAGTTAGGCTTTCATGGCTATGGAGAGACAACATAACCATTTTAACTTTCATAAAGCCAAACACTTAACTGGGGCTGGCTTACAGTTTCAGAGATTTGGTCCATTATCATCATTATCATCATTTTTATCCGTTGTTTCAATATACTGACAAATTGAAAGCACGGGTATCTTTTAAATTATTCTCATTTCTGAATGACCACTAACAATAGTCTAATTTATTCTTTAAATGATTCAGTTTTGAGGTAGAATATGGCAATGTTTACAACAAGGATAATAAACAGAAAACAAGTAGGTAATAAAGTTAGAGCACATCTAGTTAGTACAAGATAGCTGCCCAGGACACTTTTTAGTTTTGTTGTTAATAACATTTTGGCTTCCAGATCATTTTGAAAGGAATGGAACAACTCCATCTTTTTTGTATGAGAAATGTCTTGTCATGAAACCCAGGCTGTCCTCAAACTTAAGATCTCTTCCTTTAGCATTTTAAATGGTTAGGTTATAGGCAAGTGCTAATTTGCTCAGTGTGGTTTATTTTAGTTATACTAACTTTCCTCTTTATTTTTGGACAGTATTTGTGAAGTTATTGATGATAGTTCATCCAGTTGTTTGTTCCCCAGTGTCCAATGGTGCCAGGTAAAGATTCATTCTGGTTGGTCCAACTTGATCCCAGGGTGTGACAGGTCTCAACAAGTCAACTTCAATAATCCTTTTAGCAGGAAATTTAAAGAACTGAAGTATAGAAGAAGTGATCATTATGTCAGGCATATTTAAAACCCATTTTTCTTGCTCCTTCTTGGGGAATATGCTAATACCCTTAAAATGTTCAGAATCTTTTGTCAGAAAGTGTATTTTAGTAAAATGTCAACATGTAGTTTAGTCATACGTGTTTACAGAAACATATCTACCAAAAAAAATTTAGCTGTAAGGTTTCACAAAAACAAAACCAAGCATTCAAGTACTTAAAAAAATTAGATAGGTATAAAAAGATTTACAAATATCTTACACATATTAAACTTTGGAAGAATTATATAGTTCAAGAAAGAAATATATGTAAAACGAAAGATGTTACCAATACACAACTATAAAAAAGCTATTTCTAGAGCTAAATTTATAACCAAAGTCTTCTAAACTAAACTTAGTGTTTTAGAACACTAAGTCAATAGCACTGACATACAAAAGTAGAAATACATTACATATTTAGACAACAGTGTTAGTTATAACAAGTAGATCATACATGAGTTTATATAACATATACAGAAAGAAAACAATTATCTCTTTAGAACAAATAGGTGCATATCCAAATGCTAATTAGCAAGAAAATCTGGGTGGCACTTTTTAGGATACTATTTTAAGTCAGAAAAATACCAGAAGGTCAGCATTGTACCAAACATATAATGAAAGCTGTGAACAGAGGGGGTGAGGATCCCTGGAGGCTTGTCATTCTCCATTTTAAACAAGTATCTGTTTGTTTCAGGAGTAAGGAGCTAAAAAAATTAAGGGAAGAAAACATTAGCAAAGTTCTGCATAATGAAAAGTTTCTCTTATTTGTATCACTTATTTCTTCAAAAGGGCAAAGTTATGTAGTTTTGTGGATTGGAAATAAGTTAAATAATTAATACTGTTTTATGTACTTGAGTATTTAACTCTTTGCATCAATGTGCACCACAACTTAACAAGTGCAATCCCTAACTACATTCTAAATATTGGCCCGTATACAAACAGATAAGACTAATCCTCACCCCTAATCAAGAAAATTTATAGGGTCTGGAGAGATGGCTCAGCAGTTAAGAGTACTGACTGATCTCCCTGAGGTTCTGACTTCAATTCCCAGCAACCACATGGTGGCTTACAACCATCTGCAATGGTATTTGGTGCCCTCTTCTGGTGTGTCTGAAGACAGATACAATGTACCCATATACATAATAATAAATAAACACATCTTTTAAAATTAAAAAAAAGAAAAATTTTCTCTGCAACAGACAGAACTAATAAAAACATAGAGTTGGGAGAGCAGTTTCAGTGGATTCACATACAGTATAATTCCTGCATCTAAGCCTCTGGGTTCATAGTGGAAAAGAGGTTTGGAAAGGTGTCAGAGTCAGAGGACAAGGATGTTTGCTGTGATATTATGTCTCCTGGAACTCTCAGAAGTTACAACTATAAAGACTCACCTACATGACTCCCCAAATGTGAGTCGAAAAAAGAAAAATGACAGGCATGCTAACTAATGTGGATTGGTGGAGATCAGGAGGCTTCAACCCCGATACAAGGATCTACAGGCAACTGAAGAATTCTGGGAGTAGGAGAAATAGTCTTCTCCAGGGAAGATCACATCAGTTGGTTATCAAGAAACCAAATGATCATCCATGAAAACATATATATATATATATATAGAAGCGGCATTATATAAACTAAGCAGGTGTATTAATATATTTCTGAATACTGTGTGTACATACACATATATGTATGTATGAACAACCAAAGAAAAAAGATTCCATGCATTTGAAGTAAGAACTTGGGGTAGAAAAGTATAAAGAATAATTATGTTATTTTATATAAATATAATAAACAATTCAAGAAAAATATTTATTTTGATAAACAAAATAAAAGTTTAAGTATGAAGCCAGAAGTGATTTTTTCCCATAATTTATTTATTTATTTTATTCACTTTACATTCTGATCACAGCACCTCTCCCTCTTCACCTCCCAATCCTACCCTTGCACATCCCTCCCTCACTGGCCCCTTCAGTTTCTCTCAGAGAAAGGAGAGACTCATTGGTTACCACTCTACTCTAGAACATTTAGTACTGTCGCTAAGGCTCAACCAGGCAGTCCAGGTAGGGGAAGGGTATCCACTGACAGACAACAGAATGGCAGGGGTTGATTCTTGATTCTTTAACATGGAATGGGTTTCAAGGTAGGACAGTCATTGTTTATTTGTTCCCTCAGTCTCTGTTTCATGTTTATCCCAATACATCTTATAGGAAAAAAAAATTGGAGTTGAATTTTTGTGGGTGGATTATGTCATCCACCCTCCTCTGAAAGTCACACTTTCCTAATTAAGAAATGTTTTGACTTATATTTGGCCTCATCAAAAATAGTATTTAATTTGAGAAGCCAAAGAAGTATTGTTTTTACAGTCTGGGGAGATTAGCTCTGAGAATATTGTAGTGGCACAAAATAATATTTTCGAATATAAATGGTAGTTCAAGATATTCCATTAGAGTACTCAGGGCTTTCAAGATGATTGAAGAAAACAAAAGACTTGATTATGAAATCAACCAATTCAAGAGAATCAAATTAAGCTTAAGCGATTCACTAATGGCTTCTTCATTTTAGAGAGAAAGCATATCCTATCGACTATGCCAGATACCAAGAGTAAAGAATATTGAGAGTAAAGCAGTTTTTACAAATAAAATATGAAAAAATATAAAGCAAGTAATTTAATTGATGCAGACGTAAATACAATAGACTGTAATATCTTCATATTCTATATGAACCTGTAAAGAGATTAGGGAAGATTTATATATTCTTATGTATTAATTTGTCCAATTTAAAATTCCATTGATCATAGGACAATATTTTGAAGTGTAACAGTACTGATCCCTTAGCCAACTAATTTTTTGCTAATATATCCTGCATATTTCAAGGCATGTTTTACAGATCTATGGATTTTGGATTAAGCCTTAGTAGTACTTCATTCTGCACTCCTGTTTTGACCCTCTATACATTACTATCAACAATGCTGGTAGGAAAATCTCCTTAAAAATCACTATCTTGGGGAAAAGTATATATTAGAAAAAAACAAAAACAAAAAACAAAAACAAAAAACCCCCAACTTTAAATATCTACATATTCATTGGAAATTATAGAAGTTTTTAAATGATTTTATCTTTACAATTTTAATAGAATTTACTTAAATACATTTTTATTTACCTATAATAGTATTTTTATCATTTTCCTTGGTACAACAGGTGATTGAAGAAAACTGTTGTTTACAGTCTTATTTGACAGTGCTGGCCAGACTGATGTTTACAGTCTTATTTGACAGTACCTGGACACACAGGTACCTGTGTGAGATAAAGGCATATAAATGAATGCAGTAGCAACCACTGCCAATTTTGGGTGGGATGAGGTGGGAGAATGAGGCATGTTGTCTTTAGAAGACCAAGAGGGACACATTGCAAGCCTGCCTTCTCCCTTTAGCTACCTTGGAGCCTCAGGTTATGTTTGTATCTGTTAGCCTGAATTCACAGGCAAGAGCATAACAATCCTCTGAGATGTTCCACCTAGGAGCTGACCAAAACAGATGCCAAAACCCAAAAATAAAAATTAGACAGAGCTCCAGAAGTCTTGCGGAAGAGTTTGGGGAAGGAAGAGGAAGGACTGAAGAACATGAAAAAGGATAGTGACTCCCCAGTAATAGCAACAGAGTTAACTAACAAGGACTCCTGAGGGCTCCCAGACACCAAATCAACAATCAAAAAGCATACAAGGACTGGAGCTAGGCCCTCCACACATTCATAACACATGTTCACCTTGGTCTTCATGTGGATTCTGCAACAACTGGAACACAGGCTTACCCTGATTCTGTTGCCTGCCTGTGGATCCTGTTTCTTTAACTGGGCTGCCATGTCTGGCCTGCAGTGACTGAAGGTGAGAGGGTGGTTTGGTACCCAGGGGGACCTCCTGCTTTTCAGAGGTGAAAGGGAGGGGTGACAAATGGAGGAGGCATGTGAGGAGGACCAAGAGAAACGAGGGTAGCTGTGATCATGATATAAAGTGAATAAATGAATGAGTGAATTAATTAATTAATAACTACAATTATCAGTGGGGATTGATTTCAGATTCTTGACTCCTATGCCTATTGAAATGAAGTTAATTTCTGGTTTTTCATTGGTAATGTAGGAATAAATATAAACAAATGTGGTTATTGACATACACTTTCTTCTCTTTTTATTTTTCACTTTTTTTTTGATAGGAAAGTCATGGTTATGTTGTCTAAACTGAACTCAAACTACTGGGCTCCAGAATTTCAAAACAACTAAGACCATATGGAATTTTATGACCAATCTTTAAGTGAATAGATCAAATACCAGATAAGTAAGTGTAAAATGTATACAAAATAATACAACAGCAGGTGAAATCTTACTGGTTAATATGAATAATTTGGACAAGCACTGATTTATAAAGTGTGCCTATAACAGGCCACCTACGTTGACTCTGATTTTTATTGTGTTAATTTCAAAATATGGTGTTCTTGAATATTTCAGAGGTTATTACTTAAGTACAGTAGAATATTTGCCCAATAGTCTGAAAGTGCTGTGGAGTGGGGGTTGGGGGTGGGAGGGAAGGCAGTTCTCTGTTCATAGGACTCCTGACCACACTCAGTATTTAATCAATTTGTTGCCATGGGAATAATCATCTATTTCCACAAAAAAGGTTATTTTTAATTTGAATTACTCATCCATCCAACGTTCTGCATTTGCAGCATTTCACTACTAATAAAGCTTTAGCAAATTCGAAATGGGCCAAGCATCATATCATGAAGAACTGTCTCAACTATATGCTCTTATTCAGTTTTCTGTTCTGAAAAACACATGCTCACAAGTCACTGTGCTATTCTTAACTCCTAGGGATTCATCCAGTGAAAAAAAACGTGCATTAAGCAACATTGATACTTACTGAAAATATTCATGAGAATTATTTATTTGTTTGTGATTTTTGAGACAAGGTGGTTCTGTGTAGTTCTGCCTGTCTTGAACCGACTTTGTGGATCATTAGGCTGGCGACAAACACAGAGATCTGTCTGCCTCTGCCTTTTGAGTAATGGGATTAAAGGTATACACTAACACTCTCTGACTTCATGAGGAAAACAAATGTCTCTGCTCCTCCCATCTTTCTCTCTTAACTGTGTAATACATGGAATTATGCAGAAGGTGGTACATTAGCCAGACTTTTCTAAAGAAACAGAATGTGTAACTTTAAAAGTAGATTTGTTAGATTAAAAAAAATACAGAGTACGTAGTCTAGTAATGGTTGTGTCAAACTAGATTGGCTGAAAAATATAGTTTTTCAGGGTACAAATCTGGATATGTTAGCAGTTGCAATTTTTTTTTATTGGTTATTTTATTTACCCACATCTCAAATGCCATCTCCCATCCCAGTTTCCTCTCCATAAACCCCCTATTCTATACCCCTGCCCCGAACTCCAGGAGATTGCTCCCCCACCTACCCACCAACTCCAGTCTCAGCTCCCTAGCATTCACCACACTAGATGATAGAGCCTCCACAGGACCAAGAGCTCCCCTCTCATTGATGCCAGGCAAGGCAATCGCTGTCACATATTCATCTGGAGCCTGGTTCCCCACGCACCCCCAAAACTCCACCCTGCCTTGTGTACTCCCTGGTTGGGGGCCTAGTCTTCAGGAGCCCTGGGGGTTCTGGTTGGCCAACACTGCCTTTCCTCCCATGGAGCTGCAACCTCCAACCCTACACCAAGATCCTTCAGTCTCAGCCCTAACTCCTCTATTGGGGGTCCCTGCATCCTGTACAATGTTTGGCTGCACACATCTGCATCTCTGTGGTCAGGCTCCTCAGGGGAGCTGTTTACCAGGCTCACATCAGCAAGTGATTCCTGGCATAGTGTCTGGGTTTGGTGCATACTGATGGGATGGATCCCTAGGTGGGGCAGTCTCTGAATGGCCTTTCCTTCAGACTTTGCTCCACTCTGTCCCTGCATTTCCTTTTCACAGGAGAAGTTCCGGATTATTATTTTTGAGGTGGGTGGGTTGCTTCATTCCTCAAGCAGGGGCCATTATTCCCATCCACAGGACATGGTCTCTGTTGGTTCAATCCTGCCTCTCTTGGGTATTTGGACAATGTCCTCCCCATTGGGTCCTGGGAATCCCCTGGGTCTCTGGCATCTGGGTACCCTAGTGGCCACTCTCAGTTCACCCTCTGCCACCACTACACACCTTCCTTCAAATTCCTGACCCTCTGTAAGTCTCCCCCATCACCTCCCTGTATCTAAACCAGCCCTACTTTTCCCTCCCCCTCCTCTCTCCCTCCCAGATCCCATTCTCCCTCTACCTTCTGAGATTATTTTCTTTCCCCTTCGGAGTAGGACTGTAGCATCCACACATTGGTGTGTTCTTTCTTCTTGGAAACAATGGAGAATTATGCAACTATTGAAAACAATGATTTCATGTACTTTGCAGACAAATGGATGGAACTTGAAAATATAATCCTAAGTGAGCTAAACTAGTCACAAAAGAACAGTATGTATGTACTCACTGATAAGTGGATAATAACCAAAATAAATAAATAAATAAAATAACAAATAAAAATAAATAAAGAGTAAAAAAAAACTCAGAATACCCACAACACAACTCTCAGAGCATATGAAGCCCAGTTGTCATCTTCTATTGAAGGCCTGGAGGATTCTTGGAGAGATTCTCATATTCAGTGTATGTTAAAATCTTGAAAAAGTGGGTTCTAATATCAGTGAAAGAATAGAAAGTAGGATGAGGAAAGAAGTTCTTGGCAGAGAGAGTGAAGACCGCAGACGGGAAGCAAAATTTCCTTTCTCCATGTTCCTTTATATGGGTTGCCACTAGAAGGTGAGGCCCAGGTTAGTTGTGGGTTGTCTGCTTCATATAACCTCATTAAAAATTCCCTTCTCAAAAGGCCATCCAGTGACAGGCCCAACTTGGAATCTATCCCATGGATGAGCACCAAACCTTGATACTATTACTGATACTATCTATGTTGTGCTTACAGACAGAAGCCTAGCACGTCTGTCCTTATGCTCTACCAGCAGCTGATTGAGACAGATGCAGATACTTACAGCTAACCATTGAACTGAGGTTGGGTACCTCTATGGAAGAGTTAGGGGAAGGAGTTGAACGCAATAGGAATCCTATGAGAAGATCGACAGTGTCAACTAAGGCACCAACCAAAGTGGATAGATATATGGACTGGTCTGAGGCCGCCTGCGCATGTGTAGTAGAGGACTGCCTTTTCTGGCTTCAATGGGAGTAAATGTGCCTAATCCTGAGGAAACTTCATTCCCTACAAATGGGGGATACCTGGGAAGGAACACCTTTCAGAGCCAAAGAGTAGAAGGAATGGGGTGAAAAGCTCTAGGAGGAGGAGCATGACGGGGGCTAATATTTGGAATGTAAATAGCTAAAATTATTAATTAAAAAATTCCCTTCTCCTACATGCTCAGCTGTTAGGGTTTTAATTGATTTCAGATGCAGTCAAGTTGACAGAGTAACAACCATATATGGGAAATATACCATTTCAGCAAAGCTGTAATCTACATTTAACTTGCCTGGTTTATAATATCAATTGCTGGAATGTGAAATTGCACATGCTTTAATGGATGGCACTCCATAGCAGTGTGGAGTTAGAGTCTCCATGGTTCCCCTTGGGTTAGGTTTATTATGTTCCCTTAATATGGTTTCGCTATTATGCACATTTCAGGCATTAGCTTTGATCATGTTTATGATTACACAGGGACTTTTAAGTATGCAAAGTATTTAGTTGACATATACACAAACTAATGAAATCACTAAACACAGAGCTATCTTTAAGAGCAACTAGTCTATAACTTAAGTATGCATATCTACAACACATATTTTATGTGTTCTATTAATTATATTTTATTGGTTATAATAAGGTTAACTTGCTTGAGAATGTAAGTTTTTAATGTAGTGCCCCTACTATGCTTTATAGGACAAACAAAAATTCTATGTGCTTCATAATTATTATTTTTGCTTTTATAATTACAGATTTCACCATATAATAACATTTTCTTCCAGGCTGTAAGATATTTTCTTGCTATTTATAAAGTCCATGTACACATGCTGCATTTCTATAAATATAAAAATCTAGAGACATATACATGAAATTTTAATGTATTTTATATTAAAAGAAGCTTTTTCTGTTGTCTTCCAAATCTCAAATATAATGATTAGATGCATCAAAAATAGAACATAATCTAAACTGTAATTATAGTTTGAAGGATGTGTTAAACCAAATTCTTAGTCATCTGTTTATTTCCTTGCCTCAGGGTAGAATTCAAGCAGCATTGAAAATATTGGAAGGATTCTATTATCTTAAAGTGAAATGCAATTTTAAAACTTTCATTTTTTAATAATTTTTGATAACGACTATTTAATTCAAGGTTCTTATTACTTGAATAAATTTTCGTAACTCATTCCAGGTTTTAGATTTTCAAGTCCTATTTTTTTTTCTAATTACATGTGAGTGTTGAGCTTTCCTTTATTCAGTAAGTCAACTTTTTCATGTCTTTAACATTAAATGTCCTTTAGGTGATAATTTTTTTCATTAACTTGATAGGATTCATATTAAAGATACCAAAATGTATTGTTGAGGGTAATACATTAGATTTTTAATTTTTTTCTTTTGAAAAATATATACTTCGCATAGTTAAAATATATCTAATATTTATTTCAATTATTTAATTGTTATATGCCTACTTCTGTTTTTGAAAAGTAAAGGCCTAAATAGTAAATGTGTGTAAAAAGTAGCAAACAAAGACATTTCCAATTATTTTCTCAATGAAATTTTTATTGCTTGGAGAAATTTCACCTCTGTCTGCCTGACATAAATCTAGATGTATCCTTCTTCAGAAAAAGGGAACTGCTTTTAAGGAGGAACTCCTATCATGCTGGAACACAGTGGAGATTTCTAGTCACTAAACCTTTTGCTCACTTTCCTGTCTACAGAAATACATATTACGAAGCATTCTAAAGCTATTTGAATTAAAAACACACTTGTCTACATCTTAAAGTCTCAAATATCACTGTTTCATTTACAAAACTGATAACAATTTGAACTGATAAAAGAACAAGAAACCCATTACACTCAGGGATCTATTTTGCTTTTGCAGAATTCATCTTCCCAATGTCATTGAAAAAAAAAAAAAGATATTTGAAACCCAGCTTTTAGAGTTAATATATTAGAGCTGTATTTTCACCATTTCCACCAAATGTTCATGCTACCCCATCTCCTCCTTTGGTCCCTCACCTGCAACTTCACAGTCTCTTGTTTATTATTGTTGCTCATATTTACATGATTTTAGGAATGACAATCAGGGTTGGTTGAACTACGGGAGGCATTATTTGTATAACGGTTCTTCTTCTATTAGCTATCATTACTTCCTGTAGCTCCTCAACTCAGAATATAATTTCTTATGTTTTAATGACTGTCATGTTGTATTATCAACCCTTCCTCCCATGAAACAATTTTATAATTTTACTGACTTCTACAGACATTACAATTTAAAACAAAAATTCTAAACCTTTGTGGTTAGGATCTACATATGATATTCAACATGGTCATTGATCTTTCTACTCCAGTGTTTGCTTGTCTAGTCTAATTTCTTTAGTTACATCCATGTACCTGTAAATTTTGTGATTTCCCATTTCTTCTTTTTAATATTTTTTATTACCTATTTTCCTCAATTACAATTCCAATGCTATCCCAAAAATCCCCCATACCCTTCCCCCTACTTCCCTTCCCACCCATTCCAATTTTATGGCCCTGGCATTCCCCTGTACTAAGGCATATAAAGTTTGCATGTCCAATGGGCCTCTCTTTGTAGTGATGGCCAACTAGGCCATCTTTTGATACATATGCAGCTAAAGTCAAGAGCTCCAGGGTACTGGTTAGTTCATAATGTTGTTGAACCTACAGGGTTGCAGATCTCTTTAGCTCCTTGGATACTTTCTCTAGCTCCTCCATTGGGGCCCTGTGATCCATCCAATAGCTGACTGTGAGCATCCTCTTCTGTGTTTGCTAGGCCCCGGCCTAGTGTCACAAGAGACAGCTATATCAGGGTCCTTTCAGCAAATGCTTGCTAGTTTATGCAATGGTGTCATCGTTTGGAGGCTAATTATGGGATGGATCCCTGGATATGGCAGTCTCTAGATGGTCCATCCTTTTGTCTCAGCTTCAAACTTTGTCTCTGTAACTCCTTCCATGGGTGATTGTTTCCAATTCTAAGAAGGGGCAAAGTGTCCACACTTTGGTCTTCATTCTTCTTCAGTTTCATGTGTTTTACAAATTGTCTCTTATATCTCGGGTATACTAAGTTTCTGGGCTAATATCCACTTATTAGTGAGAACATATCATTTGAGTTCTTTTGTGATTGTGTTACCTCACTCTGGATGATGCCCTCCAGGTCCAACCATTTGCCTAGAAATTTCATAAATTCATTCTTTTTAATAGCTGAGTTGTACTCCATTGTGTAAATGTACCACATTTTTTGTATCCATTCCTCTGTTGAGGGGAATCTGGGTTCTTTCCAGCTTCTGGCTATTATAAATAAGGCTGCTATGAACATAGTGGAGCCTGTGTCCTTCTTACCGGTTGGGACATCTGATTTCCCATTTCTTTACAAATGAATAAAATCTTATCATGTATAGGTATTGTGTTTTCTTAAGCAATTGTCAGTTGAGAGATACCTAGTCTGATTTCATTTCTTATCTACTGAAAAGAGTATCAATGAATACACATTTACAAATGACACTGCAGAGGATGTAAAGATTTTCCATTACATCCCAATAAGTATATAGCTGTGCCCTATGATATTTATATTTGTAGATTTTTGAGAAATTGTGATAATAATTTCCATAGGGACTCTGAGACTCATCTTCATATCCAGCTTTAGTGAATAAGGTTTTTTCTTTCTCTACACTAGCTTTTAAACTTAAAAATTTATGTTTTAGTTCCTTCCAGTTTGCTTCTTCACCCAGGCCAGATAGATGGGCCCAATACTGCCCACATGTAAGAGCTTGCCTGGCTCCCAGGAAGGCTACTGTAACCAGAGACACAGGTGAGACTCCCACTGATAGAGCCCAGATAATTCAAGACCTACTTAATCTGCCCAAGCTCCATCAACCTTCCTGTCTGCTTCTCCACCAGGGTAATACCTTCCCACATCCTATAGCCTCTCTATCTCCCAGGAGGTCTGCAGTAACCAGGTATATAGGAGGTCTGCCTTAAACAGGGACATAGTCCCTCTGGTCTTCCCCTCTCTCTGCAACTAGGATAGATCCTTCTCCTGGAACGCAAAGCCTGCCTGTCTCCCAGAAGATTCGCCCTAACCAGTAAAACTAACAGTGGTATGAACCAATGGATTTAACAGATATCTACAAAATATTTCACCTGAAAAAAGAGAATACACCTTCTTCTCAGCACCTCATGGAACTTTCTCCAAAATTGACCATATAATCAGATGGAAAAAATATACAATCTCAACAGACACAAAAACATTAAAATAATTCCATGCATTATAACAGATCACTATAGACTGGGCTGGCCTTCAATAACAACAAACAAACAAAACAAACAAACAAACAAACAAACAAACAAAAAAGCCCTGAAAGCCCACATAATCAAAAACTGAACAGCTGTCTGCTCAGGGATAGTTTGATCAGTAAAGAAACAAAGAAAGAAATTAAAGTTTTTTTATAGAACTCAATGTGAATGTAGGCACAGCATAGCCAAACTCATTAGACACAATGAAAGCAATGTTAAGAGGAAAATCCATACAACTGTGTTCCTTCATAAAGAAACTGGAGAGATCCCATTCTGGCAACATAACAGCATACCTGAAAGCCCTACAACAGAATGAAGCAAACACCCCCAGGAGGAGGAGACAGCAGGAAATAGTGTAAACCAGGCCTGAAATCAACCAATTTGGAGATTTCCAAAGAGGACAATCAACAATCAAAGAATCAACAATACTCTGAGCTGGTTCTTTGAGAAAATCAACAAGATAGATCAACCCTTAGTCAAACTAACTAAAGGGCACAGAGGCAGTATTCAAATTAACAAATTCAGAAATTAAAATAGAGAAATAACAACAGAAACTGAAAAAATTTTCAAAAAAAAGCATCAGAACTGAGTACAAAAGCCTATACTCAACAAAACTGGAAAATCTAAATTAAATGGATCATTTTATATACAGATACCAGGTACCAATACTAAATCAAGGCCAGGTAAACAATCTAAACAGGTCAATATACCCTAAGGAAATTGAGGAAATGGAGGAATTCATTAAAAACAGGATCAGATGGCTTTAGTGCAGAATTCTAGCAGATCTTCAAAGAATAGTTACTACCAACACTCCTCAAAATATTCCACAAAATAGAAACAAAAGGGACACTACCTCATTCCGTCTGTGAAGCTACTGTTATTCTGATACCCAACTAAACAAAAGAGCTTCAGGCCAATTTCACTTATGTATAATAATGCAAAAAATATTCAATAAAATTCTCCCAATCTGAATCCAAGAACACATCAAAGTCATCATTCAACCCAATCAAGTAGGCTTCATCCCAGTGATGCAGAGATGGTTCAATATAAAAAAAAAAAAAAAAAAAAAAAAAAGCAAGGTAATACACTATATAAGCAAACTAAAAAAAAAAGTCACATGACAATCTCAATAGATTATCCCTAAAAACACCCTTCAACAAAATCCAACATCCCTTCATGTTACAAGTCTTTGAGAGATCAGGAATTCACAGCATATAACTAATTATAAAAATAATACATAGCAAACAAACAGCCAACATCAATTAAATGGAAAGAAACTAGAAGCAATCACACTAAAATCAGGGATAAAAAGGCTGTCTACTCTCTTGCTATCTATCTAATATAGTATTTGAAGTTCTAGCTGGATTAATAAGAAAAGAAAAGGAGATCAATGCAATACAAATTGGAAAGTAAGAAGTAACGTTATTACTATTTGCAAGTGATATAATATTATACATAAGGGACCCTCAAAACTCCACCATAGGTCTCCTACAGCAATAAACAACTTCAATAAAGTGGTAGGATATAAAATTAACTCGAATGAATCAGTACCTTCATTTATACAAATAGTAAACAGGTAGAGAAAGAAATTAAGGAAAAATCACCTTTCACCAATACAAAGAGTAAACAGGCAGAGAAAGAAATTAGGGAAACAATACCCTTCACCAATACAAAGAGTAAACAGACAGAGAAAGAAATTAGGGAAACAATACCCTTCACCATAGCCACCATAGTCACAACTGCTGTAAATCTCACCAAGCAAGTATAAGATCTGTATGACAAGAACTTCAAATCCCTGAAGAAAGAAATTCAAGAAGGTCTCATAAGATGGAAAGATTTCCCGTGCTCATGGATTGGCAGAATTAACATACTAAAAATGGCCATCTTACGAAAAGCAATCAACAGATTCAATGCAATCCTCATCAAATCCCAACAGAATTCTTCACAGACATAGAAAGAGCAATTCTCAGCTTCATATGGAAAAACAAAAATGTAAGATAGCCAAAAAAAAATCTTACCAAAAAAAAAAAAAATATATATATATATATGTATGTTCTGGGGGAATTCACCATCACTGTCCTCAAGCTGTACTAAAAAGTAATAGTGATAAAGACCCCATGGTATGGGTACAGTGATAGATAGGTCAATCAATGGAATAGAATATAAGACCCTGAAATAAACCCCAGCAGATTGACATTTGATCTTTGGAAAGAAGCCAAAAACATGCAGTGGAAAAAAATATCTTTAATAAATGGTGCTGGTCTAGCTGGCACTCTGAATAATAATGAAAATAGATCAATATTTATCACTTTGCACAGAGCTCAATTCCATATGAATCAAAGACCTCAACATAAAAGCAGATACACGCCCTTCCGGTCAGCTCCAGCACTGGGTCACCTTGGGCTTGGAGTTGGTTGGCATCCTCAAGGTCCCAAGAGGACTCTCCATATGCAATTAGGACCACCAGTGAGTGGAACACATCTTCTGTTCCATTACAATTGCGAGGGACCTGAGGCAGTATTAGGGAAGCAGAAAACCCGGCCTGACCAGGGTCACAAGTCCTTCCTGTCAGTGCCAGCACCAGGTCAGCTGGGCTAGGAGTTGGAGGACACCCTCAAGGTCCCTAGAGGACAGCTTATGAGGCAGACATCCGGGCACCTTCCCTGCAAGAAGACAGGTGTCCTCCCCTCCTGGGAGGGCTTTGCCAGAGCACCTGAGGAAGCCATATTGTTTCATGGATCCCGCCAAGATTAGTCTGGAGAGTGTGGACTACAGAAGCTAAAAGCTTCTCGGACAGGCCCTGACTCAGGCCTTCATCTTCTGCCAGGAGTCAGGTCCAAATGGCAGATAACTGTGCACCTTCCCTGCAAGAAGAGAGCTTGCCTGCAGAGAGTGCTCTGACCACTGAAACTCAGGAGAGAGCTACTCTCCAAGGTCTGCTGATAGAGGCTAACAGAATCATGGGAGGAACAAGCTCTAACTAGAGATAACTATAACAACTAACTCCAGAGATTACCAGATGGGGAAAGGCAAATGTAATAATCTTACTAACAGAAACCAAGACCACTCACCATCATCAGAACCCAGCACTTCCACCTCACCCAGTCCTGGGCACCCCAACACACGCTAAAACCTAGACCTAGATTTAAAAGCATAGCTCATGATGATGGTAGAGGACATCAAGAAGGATTTTAATAACTCACTTAAAGAAATACAGGTATCCCCTCCCATGGGATTCAGTTATTCGTGAGTGCGAGGGGGACCACAAACCTGGAAGGAGATGAGAGGAAGAAAAAGAAGAGCAGGAGACCAGGAAGGATACCTATCGAGGTCTAGTTTATTATGCTGAGGGGCCTTGTTTTAAAGCATACATCACGGGGAGTATGGGAGGGGTCGAGGGAGAACTAAACAAAGAACAAAAATGTGGGCATCTGCTGACATGGGGGCCGAAGTCAGGCGCCAGGCAGGGGGCACTCTGGATCTTATTCCTGGAACATCGATCCTCCTTGACAGTCTTGGGGGTCAGGCTGGGCTCAGGCGAAACTCATGTCCTTAGATGGTCATGGGAACTCAGGAAGAGATAGGGAAGAGGGGAATATAATTCAGCTTTTACAGCCTCAGGTGCCAAGAAGAGAATAGGGAGGAAAGGGGGTGATAACCAACTCTCAGTACAAGGCCATTTGGCCTGTTAGGGAGATTGTGAAGGGCTCACTTTCTCACGGGATGGTCTCTGACATACAGGAGGACACTCTAAAGAGTTACAAGTCCTTAAAGAAAAACAGGAAAACACAATCAAACAGGTTGAAGTCCTTACAGAAAAACAGGAAAGCACATCCAAAAAAGTAATGGAAATGAACAAAACCATACTAGACCTAAAAAGGGAAGTAGACACAATAAAGAAAACCCAAAGTGAGGCAATGCTGGATATAGAAACCCTAGGAAAGAAATCTGGAAACATAGATGGTAGCATCAGCAACAGAATACAAGAGATGGAAGAGATAATCTCAGGTGCAGAAGAATCCATAGAGAGCATCGGCACAACAATCAAAGAAAATGCAAAATGCAAAAAGATCCTAACTCAAACATCCAGGAAATCCAGGACACAATGAGAAGGCCAAATCTACAGATAATAGGAGTAAATGAGAATGAAGATTTTCAACTTAAAGGGCCAGCAAATATCTTCAACAAAATTATAGAAGAAAACTTCCCAAACCTAAAAAAAGAGATGCCCATGAACATACAAGAAGCCTACAGAACTCCAAATAGACTAGACCAGAAAAGAAACCCCTCCGGAAACATAATAATCAGAAAAACAAATACACTAAATAAAGATAGAATATTAAAAGCAGTAAAGGAAAAATGTCATGTAACATATTAATGCAGGCCTATCAGAATTACATCAGATTTTCACCAGAGACTATGAAAGCCAGAAGATCCTGGACAGATGTTCTACAGACACTAAGAGAACATAAATTCCAGCCCAGGCTACTATAACCAGCCAAACTTTCAATTGCCATAGATGGAGAAACCAAAGTTTTCCATGACAAAACCAAATTAACACATTAGCTTTCCAGGAATCCAGCCCTTCAAAGGATAATAACAGAAAAAAAAAAAAAAAAAAAAAAAAAAGGACAGAAACCACATTCTAGAAAAAGCAAGAAAGTAAGAAAGTAATCCTTCAACAAACCTAAAAGAGGAGAGTCACAAGAACAGAATGCCAATTCTAACAACAAAAATAATAGGAAGCAACTATTACTTTTCCTTAATATCTCTTAATATCAATGGACTCAATTCCCCAATAAAAAGACATAGACTAACAGACTGGCTACACAAACAGGACCCACCATTTTTCTGCTAAGAGGAAACTGATCTCAGGGAAAAAGACAGAAACTACCTCAGAATGAAAACAATTTTCCAAGCAAATGGTCTGAAGAAACAAGCTGGAGTAGCCATTCTAATATCGAATAAAATCGACTTCCAACCCAAAGTTATCAAAAAATACAAGTAGGGACACTTCATACTCAAAAAGGTAAAATCCTCCCAGAAGATCTCTCAATTCTGAATATCTATGCTCCAAATGCAAGGACAGCCACATTCATTAAAGAAACTTTAGTAAAGCACAAAGCACACATTGCACCTCAAACAATAATGGTGGGAGACTTCAACATACCACTTTAACCAATGGACAGATAGTGGAAACAGAACCTAAACATGACAAAGTGAAACAAACAGAAGTTATGAAACAAATGAATTTAACAGATATCTACAGAACATTTTATCCTAAAACAAAAGGATAAACCTTCTTCTCAGCACCTCATGGTATCTTCTCCAAAATTGACCATATAATTGGTCACAAAACAGGACTCAATAGATACCAATATATTGAAATTGTCCCATGCACCCTATCAGATCATCATGGACTAAGGCTGATCTTCAATAACAACATAAATAATAGAAATCCAACATTCATGTGGAAACTGAAGAACAATCTTCTTGATGATAGCTTGGTCAATGAGGGAATAAAGAAAGAAATTAAAGACTTTTTATATTGTAATGAAAATGAAGCCACAATATACCCAAACTTATGGGACACATTGAAAGCATTTCTAAGAGGAAAACTCATTCCTGTGAGTGCCGCCAAAAAGAAACTAGAGAGAGCACACACTAGCAGCTTGACAATACATCTAAAAGCTCTAGAACAAAATGAAGCAAATACACCCAAGAGGAGAACATGGCAGGAAATATTCAAACTCTTGGGCAAAGTCAACTAAGTGGAAACAAGAAAAACTATTCAAAGATACAACCAAATGAGGAGCAGGTTTTTTGAGAAAATCAACAAGATAGATAAACCCTTAGCCAGACTCACTAGAGGGCACAGGGACAGTATTCTAATTAATAAAATCAGAAATGAAAAAGGAGACATAACAACAGATCCTGAAGAAATCCAAAACACCATCATATCATTTTACAAAAGGCTATACTCAACAAAACTGGAAATCCTGGATGAGATGGACAAATTTCTAGACAGATACCATGTACCAAAATTAAATCATGATCAGGTCCATGATCTAAACAGTCCTATATACCCTAAAGAATTGGAAGTAATCATTAATAGTCTCCCAATGAAAAAAAAAAGCCCAGGACCAGATGGGTTTAGTGCAGGGTTCTATCAGACCTTCAAAGAAGAACTAATTCCAGTTCTTCACAAACTGTTCCACAAAATAAAAACAGAAGGTACTCTACCCAATTCATTATATGAAGCCACAATTACTCTGATACCTAAACTAAAGAAAGACCCAACAAAGATAGAGAACTTCATACTATTTTCCCTTATGTGTATCAATGCAAAAATACTCAAAAAAATTCTTGGTAACGGAATCCAGGAACACATCAAAACAATCATCCATCCTGACCAAGTAGGTTTCATTCCAGGGATAGGATACAGGGATGGTTTAATATATGGAAATCCATCAACGTAATCCACTATATAAACAAACTCAAAGACAAAAACCACATGATCATCTTGGTAGATTTGTAGAAAGTATTTGACAAAATCCAACACCCATTAATGATAAAGGTCTTGGAAAGATCAGGAATTCAAGGCCCATACCTAAACATGATAAAAGCAATCTACAGCAAACCAGTAGCCAACATCAAAGTAAATGTTGAGAAGCTGGAAGCATTCCCACTAAAACCAGGGACTAGACAAGGCTGCCAACTTTCTCCCTACCTATTCAATATTGTACTAGAAGTCCTAGCCAGAGCAATTCGACAACAAAAGGAGATCAAAGGGATATAAATTGGAAAAGAAGAAGTCAAAATTTTACTTTCTGCAGATGATATGATAGTATATATAAGTGACCCTAAAAATTCCACTAGAGAACTCCTAAACCTGATAAGCAGCTTCAATCACATAGCTGGATATAAAATTAACTCAAACAAGTCAATGGCCTTTCTCTACACAAAGGATAAACAGGCTGAGAATGAAATTAGGGAAACAACACCCTTCTCAATAGTCACAAATAATATAAAATACCTTGGCATGACTCTAATTAAGGAAGTAAAAGATCTGTATGATAAGAAATTCAAGTCTCTGAAGAAAGAAATTAAAAAGATCTCAGAAAATGGAAAGATCTCCCATGTTCATGGATTGGCAGGATCAATACAGTAAAAATGGTCATCTAGCCAAAAGCAATCTATACATTCAATGTAATCCCCATCAAACACACAAGTAGGCCAATGGAATAGAATTGAAGACCCAGAAATGTACCCACACACCTACGCTCACTTGATCTTTACAAGGGACCTAAAACCATCCAGTGGAAAAAGACAGCATTTTCAACAAATGGTGCTGGCACAACTGGCGGTTATCATGTAGAAGAATGCAATTGATCCATTCCTATCTCCTTGTACTAAGTGGATCAAGGAACTCCACATAAAACCAGAGACAGTGAAACTTATAGAGGAGAAAGTAGGGGAAAGCCTCAAAGACATGGGCACAGGGGAAAATTTCCTGAATAGAAAAGCAATGGCTTGTGTTGTAATATCGAGAATCAACAAATGGGACCTCATAAAATTGCAAAGCTTCTGTAAGGCAAAAGACACCATCAATAAGACAAAAGGGCCACCAACAGATTGGGAAAGGATCTTTATCTATCCTAAATCAGATAGGGGACTAATATCCAATATATATATAAAGAACTCAACAAAGTAGACTCCAGAAAATCAAATAACCCCATTAAAAATGGGGCTCAGAGCTAAACAAAGAATTCTCACCTGAGGAATACCGAATGCCTGAGAAGCACCTGAAAAAAATATTCAGCATCCTTAATCATCAGGGAAATGCATATCAAAATAATCCTGTGATTCCACCTCACACCAGTCAGAATGGCTAAGATCAAAAATTCAGGTAACAGCAGATGCTGGTGAGGATGTGGAGAAAGAGGAATACTCCTCCATTATTGGTGGGATTGCAAGCTTGTATAACCACTCGGGAAATCAGTCTTGTGGTTTCTCAGAAAATTGGATATAGTATTACCAGAGGATCCCACAATACCTCTCATGGACATCTATCCAGAAGATGTTCCAACTGGTAAGAAGGACACATGCTCCACTATGTTCATAGCAGCCTTATTTTAATAGCCAGAAGCTGGAAAGAACCCAGATGCCCATCAACAGAGGAATGGATACAGAAAATGTGGTACATTTAAACAATGGATTACTACTCAGCTATTAAAAAGAATGAATTTATGAAATTCCTAGGCAAATGGTTGGACCTGGAGGGCATCATCCTGAGTGAGGTAACCCAATCACAAAGGAACTCTCACAATATGTACTCACTGATAAGTGGATATTAGCCCAGAAACTCAGAATAACGAAGATGTAAGATACAATTTGCTAGACGCATAAAACTCAAGTAGAACGAAGACCAAAGTGTGGACACTTTTGCCCTTCTTAGAATTGGGAACAAAACACCCATGGAAGGAGATACAGACACAAAGTTTGGAGCTGAGAGGAAAGGATGGACCATCTAGAGGCTGCCATATCAGGGGATCCATCCCATAATCAACCTCCAAACGCTGACACCATTGCATACACTAGCAAGATTTTGCTGAAAGGACCCTGATATAGCTGTCTCTTGTGAGACTATGCTGGGGCCTAGCAAACACAGAAGTGGATGCTCTCAGTCACCTATTGCATGGATCACAGGGCTCCCAAAAGAGGAGCTAGAGAAAGTACCCAATGAGCTAAATGGGTCTGCAACCATATAGGTAGGACAACAAAATGAACTAACCAGTACCCCCCAGACCTCGTGTCTCTAGCTGCATATGTATCAGAAGATGGCCTAGTTGGCCATCAGTGGAAAGAGAGGCCTATTAGTCATTCTAACTTTATATGCCTCAGTACATGGGAACACCAGGGCCAAAAAGTGGGAGTGGGTGGGTAGGGGAGTGGTGGGGGAGGGTATGGGGGACTTTTAGAATCACAGTGGAAATGTAAATGAAGAAATTCCCCAATTTAAAAAAAATGTAAAAAAAATGTAAAATAAATAAAATAAAATAAAATAAAATATCAGATACACTAAATCTAATAGAAGAGAAAGACAGAAATAGCCTCAAACCCATTGGCACAGACTGAAGTTTCCTGAGTAGAACACAAATGGCTCAGGCTCTATATCAATAATTGATAAATGGGACCTCATGAAATTGAAGAGCTTCTCTTTGGAAAAAAAGAATCACAGCTGATATAGGACAAAATGATAACCTATAGATCAAGAGAAAATCTTTTCTACCTCTATGTCTGATAGTGGGCTAATATTGAAAATTTATAAAGAACTCAAAAAGTTACCATCCCCCCCCTAAAAATACCAAAATAAATCAATTAAAAATTAGGGCCCAGATCTAAACAGAGATTTCACATCTGAAGAATTTTGAATGCCTGAGATGCACTTATAGAAATGTTCAACCTCCTTAGTCATCAGGGAAATGCAAATAAAAATGACCCTGAGATTTCACCTTATACCAACAAAAATGGCTAATATCGAAGACTCCAGTGTCAACAGATATTTGCAAAGATATGGAGAAATTGTAACACTCTTACATTGATGGTGGGATTGCAAAATGATACAACCACTCTTCAAGTCAATCTTTCATTTGCTCAGAAAGTTGGAAATAGTTCCAACTGAAAACCAAGCTATAACACTCCTGGACATATACCCAAAAGATGCCCCACCATACTACAAGTACACAAGCACCACTATTTCATAGAACCATTATTTGTAATAGTCAGAAGCTGGAAACTACCCAGATATCTCTCAACCAAAAAATGGATACAAAAAATTGTGATTCATTTACTCAATAGAATACTATTCAGATATTAAAAATGAGGACATCATAAATTTTGCAGGCAAATGGATGGAACTAGAAAATATTATCCTGTATGAGGTAACTCAGACCCAGAAGGACATGCATGGTACACACTCACTGATAAGTGTATATTAGTCAAATATACAGAATACCTAGTATCCATCCCACAGACAATAGAAATTTAAAATCAGCAAGGCACAAGTAAGGATGTTTCAATCCCACTTAGAATGGGGACCAAAATAATCACAGGAGTCATACAGAGGGAGGAAACTGGTTAGGAGAAGAGAGGTGGAGGAGAAAGGGGAACAGGATCTGGTATGGGGGGAACAGGAGAGAAGCCCAGAGAGTCAGCAGGATGAATGAAAATATGAAACCTGTGGGAATGGGAGGTGGGGGAAGCCTCTAGAAAGTATCATAAACCTGAGATACTCTCAGATTTCAATGGGGCTGACCTTAGTGGGGAGAGGAAAATCGAAGAAAACACCTTTAGTGGATAGATAGGGCCTGAAAAGGAGGCACAGGGTTACCAACCCACAATCAAAATTTCTGATCCAGAATTCTTCCTGTCTATAAGAACTGCAGGGACAAAAATGGAGAAGATTGACTGAAAGGTAGTCCAGTGACCACCCCAACTTGGGCGCCATCTCATGGGGGATTGGAGCAGGGGGAGGCACCAAGGCCTGACATTCTTAATGATGCTATAATATGCTTACTGAGAGAAGCCTAGCAAGACTCTCCTCTGAGAGGCCCTATTAGAAGCTGACTGAAAAAGATGCAGATAATTTATATCCAATCTTTGGACTGAAGTTGGGACCCCCTATGATTGAATTAGGGAAATTATTGAGGAAGCTGAGGAGAAGGGTGACCCCATAAGAAGATCAGCAGTCTTAACTAATCTAGACTCCCTGGGAGCTCCCATAGACTGAGCCACCAACCAGGCACCATACATGGATGGTTGTATACCTCTAGCACAAATATAGCAGAGGACTGCCTAGTCTGGTCTCAGTGGGAGATGTGCCTAATTCTTGAGAGACTTGAAGCCATGGGGAAGGGTGATGCCTCATTTGCTGGGAACACCTACTCAAGGCAAGAGGTAGGAGTAATTGGATGTGGATCTGTGGGAAGGGGGACCAGGATAATGGGGCAGGAGCTGGAATTTAAATTTAAAAATATATATTTTAATTAAAATGTTATTGCATTGTTTCCTCCATTCCCTTTCATCTTTCTAATCCCTCTGTGTCCCTCTCAAATTCATGGCATTTTTATCTTCAATTGTTATTCTTATATTCATGTATATATGTATAATAAATTCAAGTTATTTTGAGTTTATTTTTATGATTTTGTTCAGTAATATATGTATGTATATGATTTCTGTGCTTACTATATGACATTAAATAACCAATTACAGGTTTCAGAACTGAGGAAGACTATCTCATTCTCAGCATCCCTTTATTGCTTGCAGTTTTTTTTGTCTAGAAATGAATTATGAGATTTTCCCATTCTACTTTACTTTGTCTATTGGTCTCCTATTTAAAATATTGTCTAAGCAGCCATATTGTTGACATATCATGTATCATGTTTCCCTTTCATTTCTAGGAAACATGTTTTCACTGATCTTCTAGTTCTTGAAGCTTTTCCATCTTCTGTTAATCAAAGTTTCTTGAGACACAGGAACAAGAGCTGTGCTTTCAATGTGTCCATTGTAGCTGGATCCAAAGAATCAATTGTTCTCTGCATTTGAAACAGCTCTGATTCTCTATAATGGTCTCCATTTATTGCAAAGAGAAGCTTTTTAATGAAAGCAGAGAGCTACATTCATGTGTGAGAATAAAAATAAGTGCCAGGTATTATTTGTCTCTTCTTGAGTGTACCTTACCACTAATTAGATAGTAGCTGTTTATCATCATGATATATATATATATATATATATATATATATATATATATATATATATATCATAATTTCAATCTTAGGGATATCGTGTCATGCTGGTCATAGTTATATTTCATAGGTCTCGCAGCTATTAGCTGTTTCATTTCCTTGCATAGCACAGTGCTGTACTACAAAATTCAATATTCAGGAAGAAAGTTTCCATAGCTAAAGTTTAAATCCTTTGCATCCTGCTTCTAAAGTGTTAATATCTATCATTATGATATCTAAAGGTTTAAGAATTTACCATTAACTTTTGGTAGGCAACAAATGCGAAGATCTAGTGCCTGATTTATTTTGAGAATTTCTTAAATGTCCCTGACCATAAATCATACTGGAGTCTCTTATGCTTTTCACTTGGTTTTAGTTAGCCTATGGCCCTTGGGTAGAAAACTGAAGGCCAAAGTAATATAACTTAATTTAAATAGATACATATGTAAATTATACATAATTTTGTAAACTAAGGGCGAATAAAAAAATGTTCCCTGTGGCTTTTCTAACATACTTAATGTTATTTTCACTCTTTCTCTTTCTCTGTATGTATTCAAACTAAAGGACCTCCCATTTTCATGTACATTGTTTCTAACATTTGCTGTCATTTAGTTTCTTCACAGTCATTCTGACTGGTATGAGATGGATTATTAATGTAACTTCATTTTCCATTTCCCTATGAGTAAGAATGTTAAGCACTTAAAAATATTTATTATATATTTGTATTTTATCGTTTAAGAATTCTGTGTTCAGTTGAATATTTTGGTTACCTGGTTTGAATCCTTGATGCTAAATATTTTAGGTTATTCTTGTCCAGATATCAATAAGCTGGCAAGATTATTTTTCCCATGTTGTGAGTTACCTTTTCCTTTGATGGACAATTTTCATGATGTGAATTGTTTTAATCTTATGGAGTTCCATTTTCAATTAACAGCCATATTTTGTAAGCAACTGATTCTCATATTGCTTATGTCTATATCTCATAGAGTATTCTCCCCACTCTCCTCTAGAAGTTTCTAAGTTTCAGGTTATATAGTGAAATTTTTATCTACTTGGACTTGTGTTCTGTGTGAATGAGATAAGGATTATTTTCAGTCTTCTACATACAGACATCCAGTTTATCCAAAACCATTTGTTGAAGATCCCGTCTTTCCCCAAACATGTCTTTTGGCATTTTTGTCAATAATCCTCACTGAATAAAGTTGCATTGGCTTATTTATGGTTCCTTTCTTCCAACCCACTGACCTACTTGTCCATTTTTGTGCCAGTCCCAACCTGCTCTTTATAACAAAGAATATTTACCATAACATCAAAGAAATATACTAATATATCCAACATTTTTCTCTTCACAGATTGTTGCTTTGACTGTGTGCTTTGTGTATTAAGATTTTTTTTTCTAATTCTGAGAAAAATACACAGGGTATTCACTGGATTGCATTATATCTGTGACAGTTTTTGATATGAAGACCATTTGCACAATTTTGTTACTAGTGAGCCATTGGTGTGGATAGTCTTCCTATCTTCTAATGCATTCTTTAAATTCTTTCTTGATGTTTTTGAAAGTTTCATTATAGAGGCCTTTATTTACTTACTAAATTTATTTCAAATTATTTTTTGATATCATAATGTGAAACTCTGGAAGGAAACCAAATTGTTATTTGGAGATATTTTTAAGTTTTTACAGTGATTTGAAAGTGCTGTATTAAAAATATTTTCATCAGAAAGAATGAATTGTGTTTATTAAATAAAAAAAAAAATCTGTTTAGTCACTGTCTAACAGCTTTTCGAACCAGTAAAATCCTTATGAGAATTTACAAGCATTCTTTACTTTTCTCCAGACCCCATTAGACTCATGAAGCATCCTGGTATAACAGAGTGGTGACTTGGGGAGTGCACATTAAGGATTGCTCAGGAAAAAGGGATATGAAATATTTTATAGGATCTCTGGACCCTATGCTGTGGCTAGAGGTCAGAAAAGTTTGAAAGAGTATAATGTGTGTATTACAAAGTGGAAAGAGGCAAGGGGGTGTTCAAACAGAAAGGTATGAAAAGAAATGGCACATGGCCACCTGTCAAGTATTCTGAGCTTCCAGGTATGGCTGGAAATTCTTCTGGATTAAAGTCCTGACTTTTTTAAAAGGGATGTTCAAGGTTTACAGTGGCAAGAGAAGAAATTATGAGGTCACTTACCCTAGCCACTATGTCTTGTTGGGAAACTGGATAGTAACTGTGAGATTCTCAGGACCTTGATGGAGTTCTGAGTGAAGATGTGTCAGGAAGAAGAGGTGTAAGGTTGTTTCCCAGGATCTTCCACACTTTTCTTAGGGCCTTCTAAAGTGTTGTAAGCAGGTGGCAAGTGGGAGGTTTCTCACTCATAAGTAGGCAGCTACTAGGATATAAAGATAAAGTGCTACTTACTGGGATCTCTGGGCTTACAAGAGTTATTTTAATATATTTTTCAAAATGTATCATTTTCATCAAAGAAGGTCTCGCTCATTTTAGGCTCTGACTATGGCACTGAGTAGGGAAGGCCAATGAGAACAATAGTGTTAAAATATGTGTTTGTGTTGCAAATTCTGTGCACATTTGCAACCCAGACTTCCTCCATTAAGCTTTAATTATAGTGTTAATCAAAAAATACCTCTTAGGGAAAAAAAAACTGAATATGAACTCCTAAGGGAAGAAAATGGGGTTGAAGACAATTAAGTCTTTTCTCATTTTTGTAACCAGCCCTGGTTATGTACTGTTGTACTGGTGCTCTCTGGTCACAGAAATGTTTGAGGACAATCTCAAACCTCTCAGTTTTCAGGGTGTGAACCTGAGTCTCAGCTTCTCTATTTTCTTAAAAAAAAAAAAAAAAAAAAAAAAAAAAAGCATCAACACATGTCTATTTGTTTCCCAGACTCCAGTAAAGCCTTTGAAACAAATGAGCTGGTAAGTGCACTTAAACCACACAGCTGAAAGATCTGAGCATGAGTGATATACTACCCTCCTCGACCTCATTCCAGAATAAAAATGTCCAAAGCTTTATCAAAATTTGAACAAATAAATTCACAAACCACAACAGGAACTGGGATTCTTACCATCAATAATAGTTCCTCTTTGACAATGTCATCTGCGGGATGGCACAATTCCCTACTCTCATGTATAATTCCTCAAAGCGTTATGGGGTTTGCTTTTTGCTCCCAGTGGCAGTTTCTGTATAAGCAAAAAGAAAAACAAATTATCACACCAAATATTAGACATTTTTATTCGGAAGATATTGTGGTCCTAGCTAGCTGCAAAGAGAGATGGAAACCATTACAAAATAGTTTAAGATACAAAAAATTATCAATACAAACATTGTTTTATATGTTGCTATATAATTTTCAACATACATACACACACATATATGCATACAGGTATACAAATATATGAATGTATATGTATCTGTGTACGTATGTGTATATATATATATATGTATATATAACTTATTAGTAGAAGTAATAGTATATAGTATTAATAGTTAGCTTAGAATAATTCAGATAGACATACATGTATATATACACATGACTACATATATATTACTAGTATTCATAATTAGCTTCAAATAATTAATAATTTGTTACTAATATTAACATATAAACACACACAAATATATACATATACACACATATTAGTAATTTGTGTTTTCCAAGAGAGGTAGATTGTTGTAGGTAGCCCTAGGCCTTATTATATTTGATAATTCTATTCTCCTGTGAGTGGCTGCAAACAAGGAATAAGTCAGCACTGAGGTGATTTCCTGTAAACCTGCTACAAACCTTAATTTGTAAAATAAAGGAGATCTGATGATTGGGCAGATAAAAGGGAAGATGGACAGGAAGGTGGGAGAGAAGAAGGAGAAAATGGAAGAGGGAGAGGATGCAGAGGAGGAGGAAGGTGAAGAAAAGCAGAGCAGAAACACATGGCCTGGAGAAACTGCAAGTTCTAAGGGTCTCATAGACGGGAAAGATGGTAGTATATCGATAGATCTACCCAATCTAGGCGCACAGCATGTATTCATATTAGCTGTGTCGTGTTTTCATTGCCAGAGCATATTTGGGTTGGAGATTTACCACAACAGATTACAAAATAATCTTGATAAAATATAATTTCACAATTTAAAACTTGTAAATACAGAAACTAAAGGACATATGAGGATAAATGATTTTTTGAGAGGCTCGTAGATAACTCCTTATACCCATGCACTATGCTTCTCCCCATGCTATTTATTTTTCTCCTTTTCATTTGTGACATGGGAGCTGTGTTTGTGAGCATCACAATAGGAGTTTTGAACAAAACCAACATCATATAGGAATCTACTTTTGTTATAAATTTCAACTTCTATCAGAAAACCAGAAAAGAAGCTAAGACCTGAATTAAAACTTTTACAATTCTTTGTCTAACAATAAAACTGTTTAAGTCATCAAAATTAACCCCAAATTTCATCAAATGTAAGTTCTGTCAAAATTTTCTTTTTAGTAAATATTCCTTGTTTAAATACTTTAGTTTTCTAATTTTTTTTCCAATCAGTAAATGATTTCATAACTTACTGCCCTGACCTAATTGGGTTTCTTAGTTCATTCATCTACTTTTTTTGAGTTCTCTGCAACTCATTAATATGCACTAAGTAGGACTCTGAAATTCTTTCTCTGACAAATATGCTATCTCCTTAATTTTGTGTTAAGGTATGGAACTGTCAGCTTGTAGAGGTGTCATAGTGGAATGATGTACCATGTGTCCCTACATTGCTTTGTTGTATTTTGTATATGTGCTAAGATGTGTATGGCCACCATTTTAATTTCTTGACACCTGATATTTACTTTTACATGGAACTTTCTGGTAAATTGTCTTTGCTAGGACTCGTGTGTAGGAACAAGATGACTATGCTAACAAATGAAGTTTGGTATCACTCCCACTGCAAGCCATGGAAGAGGACATTTGGGTGTGTTATTTGGTCTCCCTTTTTAAGGTTGACTCCATTCTCATTTGATCTAACAAGTTCACAGATGCGGCTTCTGACCCATATTGTGATATAATGAATTGAAAGTCAGAGTTTTCTGTCATCAAAGTAGCTACTTTCTCATATAATATAAAACTGCCTGGTTTTGGAGTAAAGCTATAGAGTAGATTTTACAAATCAAACTTGGAGTCATTGTCTCATATTCACATAAAAATAGGTTTACCCTATTTTAGCATTACAATAGCCAAGTGATTATCAGACACTGGAGGGTATGGATGGGAAGAATGTTTGAAGATCTTTTCCCAATTCTGTGTGACTTGGCACTTCTCACAATATTCTGTTCACATTATATTACTTAACAACCTCTCAGGAAAACAAAGTTAAATAAGTCTTTATGTCTTAAAATCTCTCCTTCTCATTCTATTTCTTCCAAATTTCCATTTTCATATTTGGAATTTTTTTTTTTACTTACCAAATTGTGTGTTTTGCATACTCAATTTCTAGTGATAAAACTTCCATTTGAACAACTACAAGAGAAACTCAGGACTAAATATATGCTCATGGGACCTATTGCTGGTATGTGAAACATGTATAAATTTGTTTCCAAATTTAAATTTGTATGCTATTTATAGATGAAAAAATAACCTTCAAAAATCAACTGAATTTTATAACCCTCTACTGTAAGAGTGCACTACATTAGTTTGGATTTACCCATTTCTGAGTCTCAGAAACACACAAGAAATAAACCTAAGATGGATTCTACCATTGCCATCCCTGTTCAGATAAAAAAAAAGAAACTCAGGACTTTACTTTGTAATGTTTCCAGAAACAAAAGATGCCAAATCATCCCTTATAAATATTATTTAAACATCCAATATTTATTTTCAAATCCCCAGATTGACAATTCATTTCACCAAATATTTATTTTGAGTTCACATTGTCACCGGCCTTGTGTGTATTAGGTGCTAAAATCCACTGGTGGTAATTTTCTATAATAATTTTAGTTGGGCCATTAATGTGAGAAAATTATACTCTAACAGAAATCTATAGCTTTATATTTGCATAAATAAAACTACATATAATTACACTTGTTCCTTTAATTTTTATACACTTTTCTTACAATTTAATACTATGAACATTTATTATTAGTCCTTGCATGCCTAGTGGTCACAGAGGTCAAAAGACTGCTTAACATACCATGGAACTGAATGCAAAGACAGCTGTGAATCATAATATAGAATCTGGGAATCCAACTTCTGGCTTCTGGCAAGAACAACATATACTTTCTATAAAGAAGTGTTTTCCTAATTTAGGCAAGATCTAATGAGAATTTACTTCTGCTCTTATCCTGTTTTCTGAGTGGTTACAAATATTAAACCAATAAATCACAATCGATTTTCTACAAATCTTAATTAACAACTATGGTCAATTATTTATCCATAGGTAATTGAATATTTTCATTAATGCATTTTTCTAGGTATGTGAACTTAATTGTCTTCCCATAAAGCTTGCTTTCTGTACATTCCACCCACAAAAATCCAGCACCTCCACTCACCTAATTTGTTTTATTTGTCTCTTACATTTCCTATCGGTTTTCCAGAATTAACTAGACAACCCAGAGGGCAACTGGTCATAAAGATGTATCTAGTAAATTGTGGTTTGAAAATATTGCAATGAAATTTTACTGTCCAAAAATAATGTGAAATCAAAACAACCCTGAGATTCCACCTCACACCAGTCAGAATGGCTAAGATCAAAAATTCAGGTGACAGCAGATGCTGGCGAGGATGTGGAGAAAGAGGAACACTCCTCCATTGTTGGTGGGATTGCAAGCTTGTACAACCACTCTGGAAATCAGTCTGGCGGTTCCTCAGAAAATTGGACATAGTACTACCGGAGGATCCAGCAATACCTCTCCTGGGCATATATCCAGAAGATGTCCCAACCGGTAAAAAGGACACATGCTCCACTATGTTCATAGCAGCCCTATTTATAATAGCTAGAAGCTGGAAAGAACCCAGATGTCCCTCAACAGAGGAATGGATACAGAAATTATGGTACATTTACACAATGGAGTACTACTCAGCTATTAAAAAGAATGCATTTATGAAATTCCTAGCCAAATGGATGGACCTGGAGGGCATCATCTTGAGTGAAGTAACACAATCACAAAAGAACTCACACAATATGTATTCACTGATAAGTGGATATTAGCCCAAAACTTAGGATACCCAAGATATAAGATACAATTTGCTAAACGCATGAAACTCAAGAAGAATGAAGATCAAAGTGTGGACACTGTGCACCTTCTTAGAATTGGGAACAAAACACCCAGGGAAGGAGTTACAGAGACAAAGTTCGTAGCTGTGATGAAAGGATGGACCATTTAGAGACTGCCGTATCCAGGGATCCATCCCATAATCAGCTTCTAAACGCTGACACCATTGCATACACTAGCAAGATTTTGCTGAAAGGACCCAAATATAGCTGTCTCTTGTGAGACGATGCCGGGGCCTAGCAAACACAGGAGTGGATGTTCACAGTCAGCTATTGGATGTATTACAGGGCTCCCAATGGAGAAGCTAGAGAAAGTACCCAAGGAGCTAAAGGGATCTGCAACCCTATTGTTGGAACAACATGATGTA
The DNA here is from genome assembly GCF_978045245.1 of Mus caroli. Taxonomy (NCBI): domain Eukaryota; kingdom Metazoa; phylum Chordata; class Mammalia; order Rodentia; family Muridae; genus Mus; species Mus caroli. The sequence goes on from NW_028227261.1 coordinate 76,633,689, forward strand.
CTAACCAGAACCCTGGAGCTCTTGTCTCTAGCTGCATATGTATAGAAAGATGGCCTAGTCGGCCATCAATGGAAAGAGAGGCCCATTGGACTTGCAAACTTTACATCCCCCAATATAGGGGAATGCCATGGCCAAAAGAATGGGAATGGGTGGGTAGGGAAGTGGGAGCGCTATGGGGGACTTTTGGGATAGCATTGGAAATGTAATTGAGGAAAATATGTAATAAAAATATTAAAAATCAAAAAAAAAAACGTCATAAAACACCAACCAGGAACAATAGAATTGCAAAAAATAAATTAATCATTGAAACAGTAAAAGTGATAATATACTTATTTATTAAACTATTATTTAAATAAATATAGAAGTATAATTTCCATGAAAATTGAAGTAATTATTTAAGACATGAACACTTAATTGATGAATTATTTACAAATTTTAACAATTTTATAAGAGGGATGAATAAATATAGCTTTCTTTTCTTGACTGATGCATAGCACTAAAGGATAAAGAAGAAAAAACTTGAGAGAAGGAATTCAAAGCATTATGTCTGATATGGCTTCTTGCTCTTAAATCATTTTTTTATGGTTGCTGATATCCTTGATTAGGATATTTTCCCCTAAAATAGCAAATGCATTCTACAATAGCAAGGCTCCCTAAACAAAGCACTTAGACTAGTCCTTTGGTCTTATTAGAGAGGTTTTTTTGTTTTTGTTTTTGTTATTTTTACAACTTCTAACTTTTATATTATTTGCTTAGATCTTGTAGGTGCAATTCAATAAAATTATACTCCCTAGAATGTTCTGAGATTTTGTAGTTTGCTGATGATGTCTCTAGTTTTAATGAATATCTGTAATTTTATTATCTATAGTGTTTAGAGTTTATAACAGCAAGTGGCAATTGTAATCAGTTAACTATCTCAAAGTCACTTTACTAGTCCTACCCCTCATCTGCTGTGGGGTGATGTGGATGAAGGAGAAATGTCCCACCTCCACCCAGTGGTGACGTAGGCAGAGGTGAGATGGCTTGAGGACACAGGAGCAGGAGAGCTGACATTACTCCATGCAAGCTGCAGATTTGGTTGACCTAACATGGACAGGGCTCGACAGCTTGCATTGGTGGAGAGGTCACAGGAGAGCTGACAGGGTGACAAACTCAACTACCTCACAGGCTAAGATGCAGGGCTTTTGGTTAGCACAACCCAATATCTACCCATCTGTATTCTGCTGGAGAGTGTGGAAGGGATCTTCAGACTCAAAGGTGCAGGATATCCATGCCACAATGCAACAACAAGATATTCAAGAGGAGTCCTTAGGTTGATCAAGTATGTAAAAGCCTTGCAACAGACCAATGACTCATAGCAATGAACATTTGGAAGTGAAGCTGTGTAGACAAAAGTGTATACTGTGTGATATACTGCATCACACTACAGCTTCCTCAAGAAGTTTTTTTTTTTTTCTCCCTATTTTACTTTATTGTCTTTTCAGGTGTAGGGTCAAGGACACAGGGTAGATACAAAGAATTGGAGAAATAAGTGGAATAGAGATGCATAGGGTGAAATTCACAGAGTCATTTAAAAACAGAAAGATTTAGTACAGATACAGTGTTAAACATATTTATGTAAATGCTAGTTTGTGGGTAACTCATATACGAATATGAAAAGTTATGGAATCATGAATTTTCTGGGAATTAGGCTCATGAGAGATAGATGATGTCAGAATCCAGAAGCTAGAATGGATGTTTTATAAAATAAACCTTTGATCACACAAAAAAAATATACTAGTCAATAAGACTAGAAAAACAGTTTAGTGTAGCTGTTATCAACTTGTAGGCTATGATCCTTTACATTGTCAAAGGACTCTTTGGCAAGGGTAACCTAAGACCACCTTTGCATATCAGCTATTTGCATTATGATTCTTAAAAGTAACAGAATTACATAATAAAGTAACATAAATAATTTTGTGATTGGTGCCACTACAACATATGAAGAACTATATTAAAGAGCTGCAGTATAAATAAGGTTGAGATTCACTGGCCTAGTGTTTGAAAATACCTCCTGAACATTTAAAGTACTGGGATTTGGATCCCAACTCCCAAGTCAGACGTGTGGGATCTAAGGATGCCTTCTAGCCTATATGGATCATCTCATTTACATTATTACCAAACCAAAACTTGTACACATCATTAAAAGCAAAAATAGATTTTAAAAGATTACAGTAAGAATGAAAATACTTATTCCCAATTGATAATGTTTACAAACATGTCGAACATCATATATCAGAGTCAGAGATATTTAAAGTACCTGTGCATTTCTGAACCTACACCACTGTGTTGACATTTTATAATTCGCATCTTTATAGGAGAAGGTAAGATACTTTTTCTAAACAATTTGAGAATAATTAGAAAGATACTGAAAAACTTAGATAAAGTTGAAGGAAGAATAAAAATGATATAAACACAGCACTCATGAATAAAGTTCTCAAAACAATAAGATGAAAAACATCTAAAATAAAAACAATACAATTTAATGTCTTTCTGAATAATATTTGTAAACAAAACTTTGTAAAATTAATTTCTTTAAATGACAACTGTACTAAAAAATTAATAATATTTCCTAAAGGATTTAATTTGCTAGATATTTCATTGTTTATTTTTAGTCAATCACTAGCATATCAATATATGTGATCAATGCTGTAGAAACACTATTGAATATAACTGTATGATCATCTTATTAATTGCTGAAGAGACACTTGAGAAAAATCTAATATCAATTCATAATAAAATCCTGGAGAGGCTAGGGAAATAAGGGATATAACTCAACATTATCAAGAAAATATATAGCTAACACAAAGTCATAATTATTTGAGATTGAGAAAGATTCTAGGTATTTTCACTAAATTCAGAAGCCAAAGATAGCCATTCTTCCTACTACCTACTACTTGAAGTCTTATCTAGTAATAAGACAAGCAAAGGTGATCACACACAAAAAAATAGGAAAGGAGGAATTCAAACTATCCATATTTGAAGTTGATATAGCTCTATACATAAAATATCCTAAAGACATCACTTGAAAACTCCAATAATTAGATAAACAGATTCAGCAAAATAGCAGGATACAAAATTAATTTTTATAATGTAGGAGCCTTTGCATATTCAAATGAGTAACATAGTGAGCAAGGCATAAGGTAATCAATAGCACTCATAATTGTCTAAAAAATAAAATGTCTTGAAACATATCAAAGTGGAAGATTTATACAATATAATCCCTAAGACACTGGAGAACTAAAAGAGGAAAAACAGCAGATGAAAATTCTTTCAGTGTTTGGAGATTAGTAAATTAAATAGTTTGAAAATGGCTATCCTATCAAAAGTAAGATGCAATTTAAATGCAATTTCTATTGAAATTCTAATATAGGTAATATCAAAATTTGAAAAAGCGATCTCAAATGCCATGTGGAAACAGACAAAAGATGTGGATTAACTAAGGCAGTCCTGGGACTAGCCCCACCCTAAGAACAGCTTGAGGAACGTGAGTCCCATAGTTGTCTTTCTAAGTCTTTTTAATATGTTCAGGCAGACTCTAGACACATTCTTCCAATGGAAGAGAAATAATAAACATACAAATGCATGCACAGTAAACATGCAGCAGGATCAGAAAACTTAAAATATAATAAGAAGGCAGTGGAGTTTCTTATTAAACTAAAGGCACATATTTCATATGTTCATTGCTATGCTGTGCACCATAGTAACAGACAACTGACAAATATATATTTGTACATTTAGAGTACTGATTAAAAAAATCAAATTGATCCTTCGTAAAAATTATACCACTAGTAAGGACCTAAAGGGGATTACAATGGGAACTGTAAAGAAAATTATCCCTGATCTAAACTAAATCATAGCAAATTTATAATTGTTTGTGCCTTCATGACAACAACGATTCTTCCATAAGAAGCCAAAGGCTTATGAACAGTAAAGTCAATTATCTGCAGTAGTATATAAAGTCTGACAGTGCTTATGTACTGTGAATTACCAATATTAAACAGCTCTACTATTTCTCATTTAAATTTTACTACTTAACATCAGTGACTTTTATTGAATATAGATTCTTTTCTCAGACAATATGCTGAAGACAATTTCCCCTCTATCTCTTCATCCAAGTTCCGCTAACCTTACCTTCTTTTCAAATCTACATCCTTTTTGTCTCTAATTAGAAAAGAACAGGTTTTTAAGAGATAGCATAATATGATAAAATAACTATAAATAATATAACAAAACCATGTCATTGAAGTATGACAAGGTATATGAACAGTGACTTTTAAAGCTAAGCTAAATTGTAATTTCAGCATATTTAGCTAACTAGGATTGAAGTCTATTAGTATGATCCATATACAAGATATAACTGACATATAATCATTTAATTTTAAGCAGAATTACCATTGGAAAATGTATTCATCATGTGCAGCACCAACGTTAATTGTATGACTTTTAACAAACTGAGTATATCACTGTAATTGGTAAAATAATGTACATATTAACATAAATCCATTTATTGTTTTCTGAAATATTTTTTATGTAATTACTAACCATTGATTTTCAGTTAAATAGTGTTGGATTTTGTATCTGGTAATTTAACATGTTAAAATATTAAAAATAGTCAAATACAGATTTGTCTTCTTTGGTTGCTTAGAAATGTTATAAATAGCACAGATAATGGGTATATAGACACAGAACAGTAAATCAGAGACCGGAAAATATACACATTAAAATGGGTGAAAATACAAGAATTTTTGTGATAGTATGTATACTCAGCCTAAATTCCAGAATAGTACTTGTACACAGTATAGCAGAAGTCAAAATGGCTCTACTAAAATAAAACTTTATAAAGACATTGGAAAAATCTGATGAAGTTGATTTTCACATAGGAATCTGTAAAATAATATGTACAATATTAAACTTGGATTGAGAAGTAGAATGAACAATGGTAGAAATTTATTTATATATATGAGGCTTTAAGAAAGAAGAAAGGAACATAAAGAAAGTAAAAAGAGGATGGGTGAGAGAGTAAGGAGGGATCACTAACCAGAGAACATAGTAATAGTAATATCTAAATATATTAATTTACCACAATAAGATTGAAATTTAAATAATGTGAAGTAGATGTTTCTGGTGATTTATATTGTCAACTTAGCCAAATCGAGAATTATCTTGAAAAAAGTTCTCTGATTTTGGTACTGAATGATTAATATGTCACAATAATGGATGTGACAGGATGAATCTTAACTGTGGATTGGACCATTTCTGGCCAGGGCTTCTGTAAACTAAGGAAGATGGAGAATACATATAAAGCAGTGTACTCAGCTATAGTCTTCATACTGGCTCCATAATAACATGTCATTATGTTGATTGAAACAGTTACAAAAGATAATTTGTACACAACTTTCTTATATAAGGCAATCAGTATGTTTACTTAAAACATTTTTACACATATTTACATCTTACAAGATGTAGGTTCCTGTCTGCGATAGACATATATTATTAATTCTGCCTGCAAAACACATTATTCTTCATTTTAAATTAATGAATACATGACTAATTTATTTGAAGGCATACTATGTCAAAGAAAAAATACAATTAAAGAATTCTTAGACAATGGAGAGAAAGTGCTGGGAAAAGAACTTGGCAGTCATAGAGCAAGCATATGAGCTAGAATCACCCAGCTCTTGACAATACTCCAAAATGGTGTAGATTCCTACAGTAAGCAACAACTCAGCAGAAAATGAATGGTCCTCTCCTGGGGATGATGTAATGGAAAATACGTGGTACAAAACTGAGGAAAATGTTTCAAGCTACTTAGTTTTCAGTTTCCTGCATCTATAACTTTATTGTTAAAAAGTTACAGGTACAGACTATATAAATTTTAAATATAATATTAATTATAGTTAAAAGTAGCATACCTACTTTATTGAATGCCAATATTGCTATTTTGTACAAAATTATTTTACACTTGGGGTTAGCAATGTTTCAAGAATCATTGAAAAGTTAAAAAATGTCAATTCTAAACAAAAGTAAGCTAAATAATATATTCTTTATAAAATTGGATTTGGGTGTATAGACACCATTGTACTTTCATCTAGAGAATTCTACACTTAAACTTCTAAAAGTTCAAGATATGTATCATCATTACATTTAAAACTCAAATGCCATTTTGAGCATATATTTTATGGATACTTATGCTGTTTGGAGTGTCTTCTGTATGAGAAAATATCACATATACAATGGATATGATTCTTTTTTTATTAGATGTTTTCTTTATTTACATTTCAAATGTTATCCCCTTTCCTGGTTATGATTCATTTTTTCCTATCAAATTAATTGTGGCAAGTTTACTGACAAAGTTTTATATACAATTTAATTTCTGAGTCATTTTTAAATAAGTAATTATAATATTTTTACACTTATGCAAATGAAGAGTCTGACATGGGAACAGCATATATCTGTCCTTTTTCAAACAAACAATAATGCAGAGTAACTTATCTAGGAATCCTGTCATAAGAACAGCAGGCCCTCAAAGAGTCCTTCCTTCATTAGCTATTATTAGCTGACTTTGAGTTCAGCAGCAGACACTCAGCACTTGAGTGCTGGATGTAGCTTGGGTTTTAACTTTCAAGAGATGTTCATTTCAATCGAGGAAGTACAAACATTGCTTTTTTATAAAAGACATAATTATAAAAAGAAAAAAATATACTTTACTATTTTTTAAAGATGGAGCAAAAAGTAGCAATTGCTTGGCATAATTATGTCATAATATATTTTCATGTTTGAATAAGGGCAGGCCAAAGAGAACCCCTATATTCACAATTATTTTTGAAAAATGAAAAGAATCAACATGAGAACTTTAATTACTCTTAAAAGCTGTAATTTTCCATATTTTACTCCCTTAAAATGTGCACTCTTTGCTCTCAGTCTTTACAAAAGATAGATTTCCAGAGTAAGTAAAGTACTTGCCTTACAATTATGAAGACCTGGAATTAATTCTCTCATTGATGGGAAGTCCAGTGTTGGTTGAGGACTCCTGTAATGCCAACACTAAGGAGGCAGAGACAATCAAAAACCCAGAAGTGTTACAAGCCATTCTCTCTGACCATATTAATAAACTCTATGTCAAGAAGAGACCCTTACTCAATGAACTAGAAAGAGAGATAATGAGGGACAATACTTGGAATTTTTCTCTGGTCTTCATATACCTACAATTTATCCACACTCATCCAAGAACATATGTGAACAAACGTGCACATGTGCATGTTTTAATCCTCACATATGTACCCATGTGAGGGCGTGTGCATGCACACACACACATACACACAGCATACAGATAGAGAAAATGGACAATAATATAAACTATTTTTCATGTTTTCTTCTAACCGCACCAGTTGTATCTTATTCACTGTTTCTGTAGCCCACGTGTTTACATTTGAATTCTTAACTCCCTAAATACTAGGAATACTAGCTTTTCAGCAAAGTAACAAAAGAAATTTTTTTACAGTGATAACTGCTTCTTAACTTAAAAATTAGACGAAATTTAAGTTAGTTTAGTGTGTTTGGTTATATGTACTTGTGTCAGATATGGTAGTAAGCATAAGGTGCTGCTGAAAGAAGATGGCACTTTTGAAGCCACCATGAGCTACATAAACACAGTGTTAATGCCAAGAAGAAAACATGTAGAGAGCTAGATGCCAGAAAAAATATTGTACTGGTTGGTTTAGTGTGTCAACTTGACACAAGCTGGGATTATCACAAAGAAACTAGCCTCCCTTTAGGATATCCATGCTTGATTTCCAGTCCTGACTTCCTTTGGTGAAGAAGAGCAATGTGAAACTGTAAGCTGAATAAACCCTTTCGTTGCCAACTTCCTTCTTGGTCATGATGTTTTGTGCAAGAAAAGAAACGCTGACTAAGACAAATTGGTACCAGCATAGTAGGGTATTGCTGGGACAAGCTGACCATGTTTTACAAAGGACTCTGGAAGGACTTGAGAATTTTGGGCTAGAAGAGCCATTGGGATATTAAGAGTTCTGTGGGATGTTCTGTAGGAGCTTGGAAGATTGTGTTGAGCACAGTACAGAAGATGGAGGCCTGACTTGTGAAATTTTAGAGGGAAGATTAAAAACTCTTTTAAGGGCTGTTGCTGTTTTGATTGTGAAGTGTCTGTGGTTTTGGTTAGCTGGGGCTGTACAATCAGCTGTGATTAATAAGATACCAGAACTACTAAAGTGAAACCTTTGCATTACTGTGACTATTTATGCTGGTTAGCTGGAACTAAAAAATTAGTGGTGAGTAAGAAGAGACCAGCATCTTTGAGGTGAAATCTTCTGGGAAGTGTTTTCTGAGAGTACAGAGAAGCTGTGTTCCAGACATAGCCAAGGTTGTACTTCGTGCTGCAGCTGGACTTGGTAATGTGTAAGTCACCCAGGTGGTCTTGGTTTTGAAGGCATGAAGGAGTCATGAAGAACAGCTGAGAGTCAGCACTGTGAGAGGCCATGGAAGGTCATTGGTGAAAGTTCAGTCTCCGTTGAAATTGATGGCCCAGGACAGAAGGGGTCATGCAAAGAATTTGAGGCTTGGAACCATTAAGGGAGCCTAAAAGAGGCTATTAATGAAGTCTAGTACCATGGGATGATCACCAAGAACAGCAGTGGCAGTGGAGTGGATCAGCCTGAGCATAGAGTGCTACAGAGGGCAGAGCTGGAGGAGCCCAGAAGATCTAGTAGATCCCACATTTTAGAGACTTTGAATTATAAAAAGACTGAATTTTAAGAGATTGGATATCTTAAAACGATTGAAATTTTAATATGCAAGAATCAGTAAAGACTGTGAGACTTTTAAGGTTTAGATCTCGCAGATGAATAAGAAAGTAAGGGTTGAAATTTAATGGTGATGTATTTGTGTGTCAAGTTGACAATGTATCAGTTGTACTGGCTGGTTTTATGTGTCAACTTGACACAAGCTGGTGTTATAGAGAAAGGAGTCTTCCTTGAGGTTATGAATGCCTCCTTGAGATCCTGCTATAAGGTGTTTTCTCAATTAGTGGTCAAGGGGTGAGGCCCCATTGTGAGTGGTGCCATCCCTTGACTGGTAGTCTTGGGTTCTACAAGAAAGCAAGCTGAACAAGCAAGGGGAAATATGCCAGTAAGTAAAATCCCTCCATGGCCTCTGCATCAGCTCCTACTTTCTGACCTGCTTGAGTTCCAGTCTTGACTTCCTTTGTTGAGGAATAGCAATGTGAATTTGTAACCTAAATGAATCCTTTCCTCTGCAACATGCTTCTTGGTCATAATGTTTTGTGCAGAAATAAAAAAAAATCATGACTAAGACAAACATATAGGCATGTATTTAAACATATAAATAGGAAATTAACAATATGAAATAATTATTTTATAAATAATTTTATATGACTATATCAATTTATACTACTCTGTTGAAAAAAAATTATGTGTCTACCACTACTAGTTTAATATAACAAAGTACTACCAGATTCTTCGTAGACCAGAATCTGCTTTTGTAAGCATTTTTTTCCCTCATTTCCCTTGGGCAATAGTGAGGTACTTCTTCATGCTTGAGAAAGGCCATTTTATTGCCCAGAGTTCTAAGATTAACAAAATTGATAGAATAATATTTTGTACTTACAGCCTGTGGGCCAGCCTGTCTAATACCTATTTTCCAATTGAAATACCAAGAGTCCAAGAGTCCTTGATCAGATCTTAAGGACTGATGCAGGTTCTAACATTAGAGAAGGAATTCTACATTAGCAGGATAAATGAACTTACCAGGAAGAGTTAGGCAAGGACTTGAAAAGCAAAAGCTTTCTTCTATCATTTCCTTTTCTTTTGCTATCATTAGAATGTGTGATCTAGATTTTGGCTGGGTCTTTCCACCTCAAATGATAAAGTGAAAAACAGTCCTCCACGGGAGTGCCAAGATAATTGAGTTTTAGTTGATTCCTAATAGAGTCACACTGGCAACCAAGATTATGGATTTTGTAGCTGTTCACTGTGCCTTTACTTGCTTTTCCAGAATCATGCTATCATGTTTGGTTTTTATAAAGAGACACTAGAAAATATTAGATTAAGAAATATTACTTATGTACTTATAGGCCAAATACATTTATCTTTTTTAAAAAATTAATTCAAAATAGAGAAAATGAAGTTGGGAGGTTCAACCTCAAAGTATTAGTGGGTAAGCCATCCTGTATATAATAGTAGTACATTCTATAAGTCTAGCCATTCAAATATTATCCCAATAAATTCTATTGCCATGTATTTTTCATGAGTTTTGCAAGCAAATGGATGGAACTAGAAAGTATTATCCTGAGGGATTTAACTCAGACCCAGATGTATAGGCATGGTATGTACTCACCAATAATCGGATTTTAGCCAAAATCCCCAGAATTCCCAGGTGCAGGATTCCCAGGATATAGTCCACAGAGAGGAGAAACAAAAGTTCCTAAGTGAGGATGCCTCATTCCCACTTGGGAGGGAGAAGAGAGCAATCACAGGAGTGGGGAGAAAAGGAGGGACCTGGTTGCAAAAGGCAACAGGGGGAGAAGAGGAAAACATGATCAGGCATGGGGGAGGGGTGCACAAGACTTAAGGCCTGAGAGCCAGCAGAAAGAACCAAAACAGGCAACCTTGGAAGGTAGAAGGTAGGGGGCCCCTCTTGAATGTATCAGAAACCTAGCAGGTGAGAGACTCTCAGGATTCAAATGGCCTACAGTGGGGAGAGGGAACTTGTAGAGTCTTTCTCCAGCAGGAAGACAGGACATCAAAGGAAGGATGGGGTTGCCATCCCACAGTCAAAATTCTGACCCATAATGGTTCCTGTCTGAAAGAACTGCAGGAATAAAACTGGAGAAGAGCCCGAGGAAAGCAGGTACAGTGGCAGGCCCATATTTGGATCCAACTCAGGGGGAGGCTCCAAGAACTGATACTATTATGATGCTATGGTATGCTTACAAAAAGTGGCCTATCATGTCTACCCTTTGAAAGGCCCAACAAGAAGCTGAAAGAGTCAGATGCAGATATTTACACCCAACCTTTTGACAGAAGCTGGTGGCCATTGTGGTAGAGTTCATGGGGCAGAGGTGTGACTATGGGATGACCCCCTCTCCCTCATTTGATGCCCTGTCTTCCGGCTGGAGGTGGGCTCTATATGTTCCTTCTCCCCACTTGGGCATTTCATCTAAAGTCCTTTCCTTTGAGTCCTGAGAGTCTGGTGTACTCTGTAGGGCCCCTCCTATCTTCTGAGGTTGCCTGTTTGCCTATTTCCATTCTTTTTGCTGACCCTCAGGGATTCAATAATTTTACCTTAACCAATACCAGATTAGGTTCCCCTCTCCATCCTGTCCCCCCTTCCCTATCCACTTTTCGTTTTCATCTCAGGTCTCTCCTTCCCTCCTTGCTTGCAATTGCTTTCTTCTTGCTCCCAAATGGGACTGAGGCATACCACTTGGACACTTCAGCTTGTTGACACTTTTGAGTTTTGTGGACTATATCTTAGGTATTCTGTACTTTTTTGTTTCTTTGTTTTTTGACTAATATCCACTTATTATTGAGTACACACCATGCATGTCCTTTTGGGTCTGAGGGTCTGAGTTACCTCACTTAGGATGATATTTTCTAGTTCCATTCATTTGCCTTCAAAACTCATGCTGTCCTCATTCTTGGTAGCTGAGTAGTATTCTGTTGTGTAAATGAATCATGGTTTCATTGTCCATTCTCTGTTATGGAAAATCTAAGCTGTTTCCAGATTCTGGCTATAACAAATATGGCCTCTATGAGCACAGTGGAACAAGTGCCTCTGTGGCATGGTGGGACAACTTTTAGGTATATATTCCCAAGAGTGGTATACCTGGGTCTTCAAGGTAGATCTATTTCCAATTTTCTGAGGAACCTCCATATAGATTTCAGGAGTGGTTTACCAGTTTTCACTCCCATCATCAAGGGAGGAATTTTGCTTTTACTCCACATCCTTTCAAACATGTCATCTGAGGTTTTGGACTTAACCATAATTATAGGTGTAAGGTGGAATCTCAGGGTTGTTTTGATTTCCATTTCTCTGATCACTAAGGACTTTGAACATTTCTTTAGGTGCTTCACAGAGATTCAAAACTTCTCAGTTGTGAAATCTCAGTTTAGATCTATATCCCATTTTTTGATTGGGTTGTTTGGTATTTTGGCGATTACCTTCTTAAGTTCTTTATATATTTTGGATATTTGCCCTTTATCTGATGTGGAGTTGGTAAAGATATTCCCAGTCTGTACGTTGCCAGTTTGCCTATTGACTATGTCCTTTGCCTTACAAAAGCTTTCCAGTTCCATGAAGTCTCATTTATCAATTCTTGATCTTAGAACATGAGCATTGGGGTTCTGTTTAGGAAGTGCCCCCCTGTGCCAATGAGTTCAAGGCTCTTTCCCACTTTCTCTTCTATAAGACTCAGTGTATCTGGTTTTATTTTGTGGTGCTTGATCCACTTGGACTTGAGCTTTGTGCTAGGTGACAAATATGGGTCTATTTTCATTTTTCTACATACAAACAGCCAGTTTGACCAGCACCATTTATAGAAGATGCTTTCTTTTTTTCCATTGAATATGTTTGGCTTCTTTGTCAAAGATCAAGTGTGTGTAAGTCTGTGGGTTTATTTCTGGGTCTTAATTTTTATTCTTTTATTTATATATATTTTATTAAATTTTTATTAATATAAATTTAATTAATTTATATTAATCAATATGTCTGTCTTTGTACAAATACCATACAGCCTTTATCACTATTGTTCTGTAGTAAAGCTTGAGGTCAGGGATGGTGATTCTCCCAGCTATTCTTCTATTGTTAAGAATTGGTTTTTCTATTCTGGGTATTTTGCCTTTCCAGATGAATTTGACAATTTCTCTTTCCATGTCTTTGAAGAATCATGTTGGGATTTTGATGGGGATTGCATTGAATGTATAGATTACCTTAGGTAGGATAGCCATTTTTAACTATGTTATTTCTGCCAATCTGTGAGCATGGGACATCTCTCCATTTTCTGAAATCTTCAATTTCTTTCTTGAGAGTCTTGAAGTTATTGTCATTCAGGTCTTTCATTTGTTTGGTTAGAGTTACCTGAAGATATTTTATATTATTTGTGGCTATTGTGAAGGGAGTTGTTTCTCTAATTTCTTTCTCAGCCTATTTTTCATTTGTACAAAGGAAGGCTATTGATTTATTTGAGTTGATTTTATATCTGGTCATTTTGCTGAAGTTGTTTATCAGCTGGAGATGTTCTCGGGTAGAATTTTTAAGTTCCCTTATGCATAGTATCATATCATTTGTGATACCTTTATTTCTCCTTTGCCAGTTTGTATGCCCTTGATCTCTTTTTGTTGTCTTATTATTCTAGCTAGCACTTTGAGTACTATATTGAATAGTTATAGTCTTGCTTTGTCCCAGATTTCTGGGGGTGTGCTTCAGGTATGTCTCCATATAATTTGATAATGGATGTTGGTTTGCTGTAAATTGCTTTTGTTATATTTAGGTATGTGTCTTGAATTCTTGATCTGCCCAATACTTTTAACATGAAGGTGTATTATATTTTTTCAAATGCTTCTTCTGCATCTAAGGAGATGATTATGTGATTTTTTTTCTTTGAGCTTGTTTATGTAGTGGATTACATGAATAAATTTTCGTATATTAAGCCAATCTTGAATCCCTGGCATGTAGCCTACTTGATTGTGCTGAATGATGGATTTGATTTGCACGAATTTTATTGAGTATTTTTCCATATATATTCATAAATGAAATTGGTCTGAAGTTCTCTTTTTTGGTTGGTTCCTTGTGAGGTTTAGGTATCAGAGTAATTGTGGCTTCATAGAAGAAGTTAGGTAGTGTTCCTTCTATTTGTATTTTATGGAATAGTTTGTGTAAATTTGGCATCAGGTCTTCTTTTAAGGTCTGGTAGAATTCTGCACTAGATCCTTCTGGACCTGGTTTTGTTTTTTTTTTTTTTGTTTTTTGTTTTTTTTTTTCTTTTTTAGGGGGGGGATTTTTAATGACTTCTATTTACTTGTGTGATATGGGCCTGTTTAGATAGTTTACCTGCTCTTGATGTAAATTTGGTACATGGTATGTAGTATCTGTCTAGAAAACCATCCATTTCACTTAGATTTTCTAGTTTTGTTGAGTATAGGCTTTAATAGTAGGATTTGATGGTTTTTTGAATTTCTTCCATTTCTGTTGTTTTTTCTCCCTTTTCATTTCTGATTTTGTTAATTTGGATACTGTCTCTAGGCCTTTTAGTCAGCTTCACTAGGGGTTTATCTGTCTTGTTGATTCTCTTCAAGAACCAGCTTCTGGTTTTCTTGATTCTTTGTATTGTTTTCTTTGTTTCAATTTGGTTGATTTTAGTACTGAGTTTGACTGTTTTCTGCTTTCTGCTCCTCTTGGGTGAGTTTACTTCTTTTTGTTCTAGAGCTTGCAGATGTGTGGTTAAGTTGTTAGTGTAACATCTCTCCAGTTTCTCTACCAGGGCACTTAGTGCTATGAACTTTCCTCTTAGCATGGCTTTCATTGTGTCCCATAAATTTGGATATGATGTGTCAACATTTTCATTAAATTCCCAGAAGTCTTTAATGTCATATTTTACTTCTTCACTGACAAAGTTATCATTGAGTAAATCATTGTTCAGTTTTCACTTGTATGTGGGCTTTCTGTTGTTCTTGCTGTTACTGAAGACCAGTCTTAGGCCATGGTGATTTGATAGGAAAGGATAAATTTTAAAAAGAAACTAAATATGCAGTTGGGCTTTCTTTAACATGTGATAAAATTTTTCTCTTCCAACTTTCAGTATTTTTTTGTTCTTTATATTTAATGTTTTACCTATCAATAACGTGGACGTTTTTGTTTTTATTGGTCTTTCCTAGTTGGAATTCAGTGTGCCTCCTATAAATATTTATTTATGTCTTTCCTTAGATTGGAGAAGTATATTTTTATATATTCTTGTTAAATTTTATAGCTTAAGCCATTGACCAGGACTCTTCTCTCTCTCTTTTTTTTTTTTTTGTTTGTTTGTTTTTTGTTTTTGTTTTTTTTTTAAATTTTTAATATTTTTATTACATATTTTCCTCAATTACATTTCCAATGCTATCCCAAAAGTCCCCCATAGCGCCCCCCACTTCCCTACCCACCCATTCCCATTCTTTTGGTGCTGGCACAACTGGTTGTTAACATGTAGAAGAATGCGAATTGATCCATTCCTATCTCCTTGTACTAAGGTCAAGTCTAAGTGGATCAAGGAACTTCACATAAAACCAGAGACACTGAAACTTATAGAGGAGAAAGTGGGGAAAAGCCTTGAAGATATGGGCACAGGGGAAAAATTCCTGAATAGAACAGTAATGGCTTGTGCTGTAAGATCGAGAATTGACAAGTGGGACCTCATGAAACTGCAAAGCTTCTGCAAGGCAAAAGACACCATCAATAAGACAAAAAAACCACCAACAGATTGGGAAAGGATCTTCACCTATCCTAAATCAGATAAGGGACTAATATCCAATATATATAACGGACTCTTCTCTCTTATTTATACCTATAATTCAGGATTTGGTCTTTTGGTGGTGCCCAACATTTTCTGTATATTTCTTTCATATGCCTTTAATCTTCTTTCATTTCATTTCCAAGTTTCATATAGATCATCTACTTGTAAAGCTTTCCCCCTGAGTTTTTCTCATTGGAATAATAACTTTCCCATCCCACCATCATTTAAACCTTTGTTTTCTCTGTTTTATCTCTTTATTGAATTCAGTTTTCAAACCTTGAATTATATTCAGTATTTCTTTCACCCTTGTATTTGTATTTCTATATACGTTGCTCAAATATTTATTATTTTCTTCTTGGGTTTCACTGAATTGTTTTAGTTATGTTCTTTAAATTTTGTGATTTTTTTTTATTTGAAATTCTGTCTCCTGGAGTTCTTCTAGGGACTTTTCATTAGAAAATATATCTGTAGAACTAATCAGGAGACATGCAGCTTTGAGTCTTCAAGTTGGTTTTTATTGTCTCTCACATCAATATTATTTGTTGTTTCACATAGACATGTCAGATTACATTTTTGTTTATGTGTTTGATGAGATAATCTAGTATTAGAGCCCATGAAGTCGAAGTGCAATCTGAGATAGAGTAGATAAAACTGATGGGTGTTAATTGTACCAGGAATTGATGGTTCACAACCCTTAGGTTTTAAGTTAGGCCTCAGGTTACAGAGAGTGCAGAGCAAGGATGGGAGGGAAAAGAAAAATCCTACCAGTCAAGGGTTGTTCTTGAAGAAAGAGATATGAAGACTACTTACTGCAGCTAAGCCTGTGAACAAGGAGGTGAATATAGATGATTGAGAAGCAGGGAGGGCTACTCAGTGGATGGAAGGTATGTGGGAATGGGAAAGCAATGAAGAGATCTATTAAAGCTGTATCATGAATAAGAAGGTTTTGGACCTTGGTCTTATAATAAGATTTTGGATTTTCAGATGGGTGAGGGAAAAAAAAATGATATCATAGCAAAAGGGAAGAAATGACTTACCCAGAAGAGGTGACTTTTTGTTGTTATTGTTGCTTTTGTTTTTTTGGTTTTTTGAGACAGGGTTTCTCTGTATAGCCCTGGATGTCCTGGAACTCACTTTGTAGACCAGGCTGGCCTAGAACTCAGAAATCTGCCTGCCTCTGCCTCTCAAGTGCTGGGATTAAAGGCGTATGCCACCACTGCCCAGCTAAGAGATAACTTTCTTACCAATGAGCTTTACAGTTCCAGTCTCTGTAACTAAATATGAAGGCTTGCAGATGGTGGTGATTGGAGAAAGTACAGGAAAAGAGAAAAAGTAGCTTATCCAGGATAGTTGGGTCTCACCAGTATTTAATATGTAATTGTTTCAAATTATTTGTATAATATGAAAAATTCCTAAATCTGATTTGTATTATTTTAATATACAGTATTTTTCAGAAAATAATGTTGGCACTGTATTAGTTGGGGATTCTATTGCTGAGAGGTGACGCTGTAACCAAGGCAACTCTAGTAAAGGACAACATGTAATTTTGGATAGCTTGTAGTTACAGTGTTTTAGCCCATTATCATCATGACAGCAAGCAGGCAGGCAGACATGGTGCTAGAAGAGCCAACAGTTCTACATACTGATTAGAAGGCAGTCAGAAAGACACTATCTGTTCTGCAGGCAGCCAGGAAAAAACTTTCTTCCACACTGGGCAGAACCTGTACATAGAATCTCAAAGCCCAACCCAACAGTGACACTTCATTTGAAAACATCACACCTCTTAATAGAACCACTTTCCATGGGCCAAGCATATTCAAAACATCACTGGTATCTATACAAATTTTATCAGAATATGATTTAAAAACATTAGCTTCCAACATTATGGGTTGCTGTGCAATTGCCACTTTTTGATCAATATTTTCATATTCCCCCCTTTCCCTCCCTCCCTCTGTCCCTCCCCCTCTCTCTTCTTCTCTCTTTGCTTGAGTTTTCTTTTATTGGTGCTCTTAATATACTTTGCTCCATTTCCATACAAATCACAACACAATTATTTCTAGAATATTAAAGTACAATTGTCAACTTTATATATATATATATATATATATATATATGTGTGTGTGTGTGTGTGTGTGTGTATGTGTATGTGTGTGTATGTGTGTGTGTGTGTGTGTGTGTGTGTATACACACACACATACACACACACCAGGGTAGACAAAAATAACCTGCACAATAAAGAACCTCTGGAGATATCATCATCACTGACTTTGAGCTGTATTACAGATCAATATCATGAAGGCTCAGAAAGGGATCCACAGAAATAAACCAACATGCATGAACACTAGAGTTTGAACAAAGAAGCCTAAATCCTACAGTGGAAAACAGAGAGAAACCTCAACAAATGGTGCTGGTTTAACTGGATGTGTGCATATAGAAGAGTGCAAATAGATCCATATTTATTACCCTGTTCAAAACTCAAGTTTTGTTAATCAATGACTACACTGAGATTGCAGGTGTGCATCATTACTTCTGATTTCCCTATCATTTAGAAAGATATTAAATTGTCAGTGCTTGTTCTCATTGGATGAGAGAATAGAAAATAGTTGTTGATTTCCCAGAATCTCTCACTGTTTGTGAAAGTACAATCTAAGGGAAGATAATAATTGATATTCCATATTATATGTTTTGGAACTACAGTATTCAGAGGCAACATCACAAATACACTTTGAAAGTATGTTATAAAGAAGGCCATACAAATGCAAGTAATATCAGAACAGGCCAAAGGACCAAGAAGAGTTCTGTGTAAAATTTAATGCTAGTTCTATCATCTAAGCCAGTGGTTCTCAACCTGTGGGTTTTGATGTCCAAAGACCATTGAGAAGTACAGATATTTATATTATGATTCATAGTAGTAGCAAAATGAAATTTATGGCATATCAGTGAAAATAGTTTTATGGCTGGAGTGTCACTAAAACAGGAGGAAATATATAAATGGATTGCAGTATTAGGAAGCCTAAGAACTACTGATGTAAGGACGTCACATACACTAAATGTTTGAGAAAGCCTATGTCAGAGAAAGCAAACCACTTTGGAGATTCAAGTTACTCCACAACAGTTTCCATAATCTTCAAACCTTCTTTCTTCTGAAATATCTGCAACTGGGATGTGTGGAAGAAATGTTTATAGATAAAATGTAAACCTTTTAGTATGTACGTTGGCTAAATTTTTATCTGCTACATGAAACAGACATTTATCTTGTTATTTGAGAAAGGATTCTTCATACTTATTAAATCAAGGTGTGTTTTCCCCATAATTTCATAATAATGTAGAACTACCTTCCTGCATTAAACAATGGGATGTCGTTTTGCAGATCTGGAACTAAGAAGTCAGAGACCCAGGTCTGAGCCAAGCTGATTTTCTTTCAGACTGGGAAATAGGCTAAATTTTTACATTCTGACCCATGCTTTCTCTGAGGTTTTTATTTGGTAGTCCTTCCTTGTATGATCTGCACACCCTGTCATTTGC
The DNA here is from genome assembly GCF_978045245.1 of Mus caroli. Classification (NCBI taxonomy): domain Eukaryota; kingdom Metazoa; phylum Chordata; class Mammalia; order Rodentia; family Muridae; genus Mus; species Mus caroli. The sequence continues at coordinate 76,652,779 of NW_028227261.1, forward strand.
TCTGTCCATGTTCTTATTCAGAGTCTGATACTTTCTCATTCTCTGCTCAGTGTTTTTACTCAGAACATGATCTATGTTCTCATGCATGCTCTAGTTCATGCTCTCTCTCTCTCATACAAGAGTGATTTGCTGAGGGCTTTGTCCACCTTAGGAATTATTTTGAGTCTTTCTTCATCTTCACAAAGCAGTTTCTTTTAGTGAGTATCTATAAACTTCCCTTGCAAAAAGATAATAGCTGAATTTTCCTGAGTAAATGCTGTCATTACCATGTTTTAATTTTAGAATGTTCAACTTCCTAAGATCAAGATTACAATATCACATTAAAATTTGGAAAAGATTGAACAATTTCTCCCAAAACATGAGAAAAACATCAAATAAAATATCTGTCTAAACAATGATTGTTAGACTGCTATTATGAACTTTTATAGAAAAAAAAAGAACTCTCAATTCCTTCAAAGATTCACTTAAGTTGGTAAGTTAGTTCTAGAAATGGGGAAAAGTCTAAGTGCAAACCTTGATGTCTGTCTTAGTCAGGATTTCTACTGCTATATAAAACATCATGATCGAGAAGCAAGTTGGGGAGGAATGGGTTTATTCAGCTTCTACTTCCACATTGCTGTTCATCACCAAAAATAGTCAGGAGAGGAACTCACACTGGGCATAAACTTGGAGGCAGGAGCTGATGCACGGGTGCTGTTTACTGGACTGCATTCCCTTGCTCAGCTTGCCATCTTATGAAACCAAGCACTACCAGCCTACGGGATGAACCACGCACAATGAGACATCCCTCATCAATTTCTAATAACTGTTAATAAGACAAAAAGGCCACCAACAGATTGGAAAAAGATCTTTACCAATCCTAAATCTGATAGGGGACTATATCCAATAAATATATAAAGAACTCAAGAAGTTGGATTCCAGAAAACCAAATAACACTATTAAAAATGGGATACAGAGCTAAATGAAGAATTCTCAACAGAGGAATACCAAATGGCTGAGAGCACCTGAAAAAATGTTCAACATCCTTAATCATCAGGGAAATGCAAATCAAAACAACCCTGAGATTCCACCTCATGCCAGTCAGAATGGCTAAGATAAAAAATTCACGTGACAGCAGATCCTAGCAAGGATGTGGAGAAAGAAGAACACTCCTCCATTGCTGGTAGGATTACAAGCTTGTACAACCACTCTGGAAATCAGTTTGGCAGTTCCTCCGAAAATTGGACATAGTACTACTGGAAGATCCAGCAATACCACTCCTGGGCATATGCTCAGAAGATGTTCCAACTTGTAATAAGAAAACATTGTCCACTATGTTCATATCAGCCTTATTTATAATTGCCAGAGGCTGAAAAGAACCCAGATGTCCCTCAACAGAGGAATCAATACAGAAAATGTGGTAATTTACACAATGGAATACTACTCAGCTATTAAAAACAAAGAATTCATGGAATTCTTAGGAAAATGGATGAATCTGGAGGATATCATCCTGATGAGGTAACCCAATCACAAAAGAACACATATGATATTCACTCTCTGATAAGCGGATATTATCCTAGAAACTTAGAATACCCAAGATACAATTTGCAAAACTCATGAAATTCAAGAATAAGGAAGACCAAAGTGTGGATACTTTGTTTTTCTTAGAAGGGGGAACAAAATACCCATGGAAGAAGATACAGAGACAAAGTGTGGAGCAGAGACAGAAGGAATGACTATTCAGAGAGAGCTCTAGCCAGGGATCCATTCCATAAACAACCACCAAACTCAGACACTATTGCATATACCAACAGAATTTGCTGATAGGACCCTGATATAGCTGTCTTCTGTGGGGCTATTCCTGTGCCTGGTAAATACAGAAGTGGATGTTCACAGTCATCTATTGGATGGAACACAGGATCCCCAATGAAGGATCTAGAGAAAGTAACCAAGGAACTGAAGGGATCTGCAGCCCTATATGAGGAATAACAATATGAATTAACCAGTATCCCCAGAGCTCGTGTCTCTAGCTGCATATGTAGCAGAGGATGGCCTAGTCAGTCATCAATGAGAGGAGAAGCCCTTGGTCTTGTAAAGATTCTATACCCCAATATTGGGGAATTCCAGGGACAGGAAGTGGGAGTGGGTGTGTTAGGGAACTGGGGGAAGGGGAGCTATAGTGGTTTTTCAGAGAGGAAATTAGGAAAGGGGATAGCATTTGAAGTATAAATGAAGAAAACATCTAATAAAAAATGTGAGTGTTAAAAAAAAATGTACCAGATTTTCTGTATCCATTCCTCTGTTGAGGGGCATCTGGGTTCTTTTCAGCTTCTGGCTATTATAAATAAGGCTGCTATGAACATAGTGGAGTATGTGTCCTTCTTACCGGTTGGAACATCTTCTGGATATATGCCCAGGAGAGGTATTGCTGGATCCTCTGGTAGTATTATGTCAAATTTTCTGAGGAACCGCCAAACTGATTTCCAGAGTGGTTGTACCAGCTTGCAATCCCACCAACAATGAAGGAGTGTTCCTCTTTCTCCACATCCTAGCCAGCATCTGCTGTCACCTGAATTTTTGATCTTAGCCATTCTGACTGGTGTGAGGTGGAATCTCAGGGTTGTTTTGATTTGCATTTCCCTGATGATTAAGGATGATGAACATTTTTTCAGGTGCTTCTCTGCCATTCGGTATTCCTCAGGTGAGAATTTTTTGTTCAGTTCTGAGCCCCATTTTTAACGGGGTTATTTGATTTTCTGGAGTCCACCTTCTTGAGTTCCTTATATATATTGGATATTAGTCCCCTATCTGATTTAGGATAGGTAAAGATCCTTTCCCAATCTGTTGGTGGTCTTTTTGTCTTATTGACGGTGTCTTTTGCCTTGCAGAAGCTTTGCAACTTTATGAGGTCCCACTTTCAATTTAGGAGGGAGACATGGAGTAGATGTTCCCCAATCATAGCAGGTAGGATCCTGTGACTGTCACTTTCCCTTCTTGGGCCCAGGGAGAAAGGTGTGAAATGAATGTCCTTTGTAAAGGTTTTGTGGTTCCTGGCAGTTGCTTTATAAAAAAAAAAAAAAAAAAAAAAAAAAAAAAAAAAAAAAAAAAAAAAAAGAAAGAAAGAAAAATGTAATGGGGAAGATGGCTTGGCTATTTGTGAATGCACTGAAAGCCAGTCATGAGGATGCTGTGTGGAAACCGAAGTTTATGAGCTGTAAATCCCGAAGGAAAACCTGAAAACTGGCTATTGAATTAGGAATTTGAACACAATCCCTTCAATCAAATGTGAGACAAGGTAGAGAAAATACCTCCGCTGCTGCTGCATGGTCATTAATTTATTCAGTGTAAGACAGTAGTAAATCAGCTACTGAGATCTGATGGTCAAGCCAAAGAGAAGAGGACAGCCAAAAAAAAAAAAAAAAAAAAAAAAAAAAAAAAAAAAAAAAAACAAAAAACATATGTTCTATACTTCCTATATTATGACTGATCTTTGAGATCTGCAAAAGCAGTACAGAATCGAGAGGAGGCAATCTCTGCTCTGTTGATGTACCTCTGAGATGAAGATCCAGTTAGAATCTCCTTAACACTGGATGACAAGGAAATGTTGGCCTCTGTCATCACTCATCCTTCTCTAAGGCAGTGCTTGCATGCCCTGAGGCCACAGAATTAGAGAGAACATTTGCTAATGAGATATAACAGGCAGAGATTTTCTAATATGGGCCAGTACTGGTGAGTTGCCCAATACAGCGTGTAAATGGACTAGTCCTAGAGTTGGGAATGTACCAGATCATGCTTGATGCACACTATTGGCCCAATGGAGAGCATTCTAATACAAGGATGCAGACTTTTATCTTAGTCACTGCTCCGTGAAGGGCATTTTAGACATTTGATTGGGTAGTAAAGTCCTGTGTGTCATATTCAGGATCTAAACACAGAAATGGCAGCCTTGGCCATTATAGCATTATCATGGGCAAGAAAAGGGGGAAGTATAATGGAAGACACATATATTGTCTCCAAGGAGAATACAGAACAAGATAATTCATTCTCTAAAATAAAATAAAATAAAATTCAGAAGCACAATGTGCTTCATATAGTCAGATGTGTATTGACCTCATTGTATTTGGAATTAATATGAAGAATAAATACATATTGACAGCCAGATAAGATGCTGTTAGCCTTGTGGAACCAGATGAAACCCACTCAGAGGTACTAGAGATTTCCTAGAACTTTAGACATGAAGCTCTGGCAAGCAGAACTATAGTATATATCTCCAGGCTTTTCTGATCTTTATATAAGATGACATGACCCTTTGGTGTCAGAATTAGGATTAAGGTACCCAGCCGGGAGGTACAAAGCAGAATGTAAGTCAGATGTTAAATTGACCATACATTGGTTACTTTCAAATGTACAGTGTTTTGGCCCTTAGTGATATTAATGCTGACACTATTCCAGTCTATGAGAAAGCAGCTGGGTTTCCTGGGCTGGCTGCCGACATAGATAGCTATGGCAGATGCACAATTAAGGTCAAACTAGTAATTGTGATTTTGGGTACTGGACATATGGCTTCCAACCATATACAGTGATTTTTTTCTTTCTCCAATGACTAAATATACCCTAGGAACAGATATCTTGCAATAACTGGCAACCTTCCAAATGATCTCCCAGGGATTTAGATTCTAAGTTGGAGCTTAAGGCAGTGATACAAGGCCACCCAGGCCAAATGATTCAAGCTTCAAAAGGAGTGGTAGAAGTACTTCAATACCAGGAATCTGTGGGGCATAGGGAACTTATTTCTACTATTTTTCAATTAGAAGCAGCTGGTATAATTTGAGTAGTAGAGGGCCATTATAACTTTTCCCCTGTATGGCCAGTACATATGTCATATGCAACATGGAGATTGACTGTAGACTAAAGAGAAGCAAGTACAGTGATTCTAACCATGAATAGTATAGTACAACTCATGTTAGATATGATGAAACAGTTGACTTTGATCTTGGGTCAGTACAACTATGTGATTGATCGAGCCAGTCCATCTTTCTTTTTACACTGGCATTGCTCAAAAACATCAAGAAAAATTTGCCTTTATCTATTGTGATTGAAAATGAACATATGCAATTTTAGCCCAGGGTTATCCAAATAGCTCTACTACTTGCAATGGTTTCATAGCTCCAGACTTAATATCCTGGAAAAGTTCACAGCAGTTAAAGCATGTTATTAAATTGAAGATATTCTGCCTACCTCTGACTCTTTTGAAGATTAAGAATCAGAAGTTGTAACTTCCACAGTTACCTTGAAATTGTGGGAAAGGGGAGTGAATGTTTCCAAAGAATAGAGGCCTGATTTGTCTGTCAAATTCGTTGGAAGTACCATGTTTGTTTGTTTGTTTGTTTAGGTATACCAAACAAAAAATTGACAATGTTCAGTTATATTCTTGAATGAAAGTGATCAAGTAATTACAAGCTTTTGTGGGGGTTTTGGATTGTTGAAGAGTGTTCACCTCCCACCAGGCCCAAGGAGTTCATCCTTTGTTAAGACTTACAAAAAATATCACAACACAATATGAGTTTAAGAAAAATGGATATCTGTATTTGCTGAGCGTCTTATAAGCCACATACAAATGTTTGCCACCACCAACCAGACAAATCTAATTTAATATGACCAATTTCCCAAAAGGATTTGGTTTGGACCTATGGCAACATGGGGAAGATATGAGTACCTGTAGAATTTTCATGACAATTGTGAAAGGACACTGATACCTGCTATACCCTTACTAAAAAGTAACTACTGGCAAAGTATGCACATTTCAAGCTAAAGAGTTTGTCTCTGGGTAAGGTAAATTCCTAGTGCATATTACATATCGCATTATTGGATGTGCATGGTCTTGGTTACCCACTAAAATATTAGTGATAGCTTAAACTCTTACATTAGCTAAATGGGAATCCAACATAGACCAGAAGGGAAGACTAAGTAGTTGCTCTTAAAAGAGTTATGGAGGTCATGCAGTAGGCATTGTGAAGATGTTCGAAGTAAGTTTCCGTAAATAAGGAGACCTCAGTACCAATTTCTTACTGGGAAGGGACTACTCTGTCCCTTGATAATGATTACATGATGCTTGCTGCAGAGTGTTCCAGCCTACATGAAGGCAGTGGCTATCCACCTGTCCACTGCCATTATTATTATTTTTTTTTAAAGATTTATTTATTATATGTAAGTACACTGTAGCTGTCTTCAGACACTCCAGAAGAGGGCGCCAGATCTCGTTACGGATGGTTGTGAGCCACCATGTGGTTGCTGGGATTAGAACTCTGGACCTTCAGAAGAGCAGTAGGGTGCTCTTACCCAATGTTCCATCTCACCAGCCCCACTGCCATTATTTAGACAGCTGATTTGTCAGTCAGATAATGCAGTGGGCTCAGCTACACACTGCGTAGCTGATAGTTATGAGTGAGTTCTTCTCTCTTCAGTTAAGTACTGATCATTGCATTGTATACAGAATTCTCTCTGTGAAAGCTCACAGATTGGAAGGTGAACTGTCAGCTCCTGTGTTGTTCTTCCATGTGGGAGTAAGTATGTCAGAAAACAAAATCCTGTAATAGTTATATGGCTAATCCTAAACCTTTACTCAACCCAGGAAATTACAGGGACAATGTGTAGGTATGTGTTCAGTGGATGCAAAGTAGAATAAAATAGGATGCTTCTTTATGGAAATGCCAACACCATAGTCATGCTGGAATCAACACAAGGTCAAAGCTCAGAGGAAAAGTTTCTGTTCAGAAGAGATATACCATGACCATTGGTAAAATCTGGTATATGTCAAGGCATTCCTTAAGCATCAGTGACTGGTAACAGTATTTAGAAGGTGTATATACTGGTTTCTGATAACCTGAAACAAACTGGACACAAATGGAGGGAAATACTCTCAACTATGGAAGGTCTTAATCAAATTAATCAGTGAGCATGTTCTTGGATTCATTTTGTTGATTTCTAACTGACAGTTATTGAATTCTGATAATTCTGGTTGATAGGTCCCATATGAGTATGAAAAATGCCATTGCTGGACAGGCAGACCTGAGATATGTAAAAGTAATTTAACAAGATGTAGGATACAAGCAAATATACAATATTCCCTGTGGACTTTGTTTCAGTTCTTGAATGAAGTCCCTGCTCTGACTTCCTTTAGTGACATAGAATGATGTAAAAGCTGCAGTAAAGCATTTCCTCCTTGTTTTACTTTTGGTCATGGCAATTGTCTCATAGCAAATGAGTGCAAATTAGGACAGAAGAGGAGAGACAATATTTGTGGGATTGACCACATAGGTCCTGTCCCATGTCTGAAAGTTGTGATTATATTATAACATTTATATATCTGTAAGTTTCACATAAGTTTTACTTAATTGATTGCCCAGATTGAATAAAACCTCTGTGTGTGGTAAGGCATATGGTTTGATTCTTATTATTAACAAAGTCCAAGTTTGGTCTTCTCACATAAACACTTAACTCTGATGGCAATTTCATGTGTCATACTTGTCCAAAGCAGCATGAAGATAGAGGGGTATATTGCTCTGGTATAAAATGAGTTGTATTTAAGAATATATCCCCCATCCCTCAAAAGATACAAGATCTGACTTGATAGAACAGTGTTTGTTCCCTAACAATATTCTCACATGACATAAGGTCTACAAAAATTGACCTAACAGTATATATCTCAACAGAGTACATTGTACATTTGCTAAACCAGAATTTAAAAGCTCTGTTTTTTCTGTTGATAAGACCACTCATATGAGATAGACAGTGTTACCTGTGCTTTTCTGACAGTTTCCAAAGAGGAACTTGTGCTGTGTTACAAACATTGTTGTATAGGTAACCAATTACCAATGAATAGCTGTTTTAAAAGACATACACAATGAAATACAGAAAAATCTAGAATTTTACTGACAACATCCCAGAATAATAGTGTGGCTGATGAATTTTGCCATATCGACCTGCAATCTCAGAGTTATGTGAAAAAATTTTTCTGGGGACCCAAAATAAAAAATAAAAAAATCCCAAATCTAGTAATCCCAGAAAACAATTCTAGGATAGATCAAAAACATAATATTGCCAAAGCCCAAGTTGGAGAAACAATAAATTTTTATCTGGAATATTAAGAGAGATATGGATAAAGGATTGTTTATATGAACAGGAGTGACCTTCAAAAAATGACATAACCCTAAATTTTGTTCCAATTCTGTTTATTCTGTACAAAAGCTAAATCTCTATATCTTTCTAAAACCTTCAGGGTTTTACACATATCTGAGACATCTTCTCAACAAATAAATATGTCCTCCCTAAAAGTTTAATAAATCAACAAATCTTCCAGAATATTCCAAATTGCGGTTTTTCCACCCATAAGTGACACTTATTAAACAATTGAGTTTAGTGTCAATGCCCTATATTCCTTCAATAAGAGAATACTTCCATTCTGGAGAAAATATTGAATAATGACCAGAATACCCAAAGGGTGAGGTAGAAGGATCATTTGATCTTAGGAGTTAGAGGTCATTTGTGGCAACAAAGAAAACATCTTCAAGATAAAATTAAAATCTCGCCACATTCACTAAAATCACGGGTATCTAAAACTGGTGTTTATAATTAGAAGGGAATGTTAATACAACTGTAGTATGTCTGCTAGATCCAGGATATCATTGCTGGGACAGGTGTAAAGAAAAATAGACATTAAGTTCCTGAAAGAAATCAAGGCTGGGACAAGTTTGTGTGTGGTAAGAACACAACAACTATAAGACTGTAAGACATGGCAACAAAGGCAAATGGCCTTTTGCAACTGGCAGGGATCTGAATTTTTCTTGGAAATCTAGAGAAACTAAAGCTAGAACTGGGCCAGAAAAAAAGGATAACTGTCTAGAACACTGCATAAAAAGAGGTCTAATACAACCTGTAGTATAACACAATAAAGCAACATAATGACAGCAATTAATAAGCATGGTTCAAAAATCACTTCTAATGTTAATAGTCACAACCACTCAATAGAAAGATGCAATTAATAGATTTGATGAAAAAAAAAAAACAAAACAGGATCTATCTTTGTGCTGTTTCAAATAAATGCACATCACAACCAATGACAGATACAGCTTTAGAAACAAATCCAGGTCAAGCTATTTTAATATCTGAGATAATTAGATTTCAAACTAAAACAAATTAGAAGAAAGGGAAGGTACTAAGTACTTCCTAGACTGTTCTACAAAACAACAACAATAACAACAAAAACGAAAGGAATATCTCTAAATGAATTTTTTTATAAAGCTAGCATTACCTTGGAAGAGCACTAGACATTAGTCCTCTATTAGAAATGTCTTTTTTTTAATCTCTAAGTTTCTGCCTTGTCCTGATGACAGTGTTCTTTGCTTTATAGAAACTTTCAATTTTATGAGATCCCATTTGTCTATAGTTGATCTTAGAGCCTAGGACATTGGTGTTCTGTTCAGGAAATTTTCCCTTATTCCAATATGTTCCAAGCTCTTCCAGAATTTCTCTTCGAATAGATTCAGTGTATCTGCTTTTAAGTGAAGGTCTTTGATGCATTTGGAATTTAGCTTTGTACAAGCAGTTAAGAACATGTCAATTTGCATTTTACTACATACCACACCCTCCCCTTAAGTTGGAACCATTTGGTGAATATTCTGCCTTCTATCCACTGGATAGTTTTAGCTTCTTTGTCAAAGATCAAGTGAGCACAAGCACATGAGTTCATTTCTGGGTCTGCACATCTATTCAACTGATCCATCAGTCTATCTGTGTACAAATACCACACACTTTATTTTTTTATATCACTTTTGCTCTGTAGTAGTACGTGATGTCCGGAATAGTGATTCCCCCAGAATTAGTTTTTCTATCCTGTTTTTGTTTCTGTTTTTGTTTTTGTTTTTTATTGTTGTTGTTCCAAATGAACTTGAGAACTGCTTTTTCTATCTCTGTGAAGAATTGAATTGGAAAATGGATACAGAAAATTTGGTACATTTACACCATGGAGTACTTACTACTCAGCTATTAAAAATGATGAATTCAAGAAATGTGCGGACAAATTGATGGAACTAAAAAATATCCTGAGGTAGCCCAATCACAAAGGAACATGCATGGCATCTTCTCACTGATAAGTGAATATTAGGGAAAATTCTTGGAATACCCACAATACAAAACACAGACCACGTGAAGCTCAAGAATAAGGAAGTGTGGATGCTTCCATAGAACTTAGAAGTGGGAGCAAAATAATATGGAATTAAAGAATGAGAGGGACTTAGGAGGAAGAAAGGAGGGTGAGGGGAAAAGGGATTAGAATCAGGTGTGGAAGGAGATAGGGGAGATGTACAGAGGGTCAAGAAATTGAACAGAGGTGTGTGGCATTGGGGGATCAGGAACTGGGGATAACACCAGAAAGCCTCAGTTGCCAGGAAAGTAAGAGGTTCCCAGCACCCATCAGTGATAACCTTAGCTGAAATATCCAACAAAGAGGAGAGAGAACCTGGAGAGACCATATCCATAGGTTAGGTACGGCCCCAACTTGATGGATAGGGCCACCCACCCAGCTCAAATATATTAACCCAGAATAGCTCCTGTCTAAAGGAAATACAGGGACAAGGAGTAGAGTAGAAACTGAAGGAAAGTCTATCCAGAAACTGCCTCACCTAGGGATCCATCCTATAGGTAGCCACCTAATCGAGTCACTGATGCTAAGAACTGCTTGCTGACAGGATCTAAATATAGCTGTCTCTTGAGAGGCTCTGCCAGAGCCTTACCAATACAGATGCAGATGCTTGCAGCCAACCATCATGCTGAGCACAGGGACCCCAATGGAAAAGTTAGGGGAAGGACTGAAGGAACTGAAGGGGTTTGCAACACCATAGGAAAAATAACAATATCAACCAACCAGACACTCAGGAGCTCACAGGGACTAAACCACCAAGCAAAGAGTACACATGGAGGAACCCATGGCTCCAGCTGCATATGTAGCTGAGGATGGCCTTATCAGGCATAAATGGGAGGGGAGGCCCTTGGTCCTTTGAAGATTTGATGTCCCATTATAGGGCAATGCTAGGGTGAGGAGGCAGGAATTGTGCAGTGTAGGTGGGGGAGCACCCTCTAGTAGCAGGAATAGGGGGATGGGATAGGGGGATTTCAGAGGGGAAACTAGAAAGGGGGCTAACATTTGAAATGTAAATAAAATAAAATAGCAAATCAAATTTAAAAAGTGAGCGAGGGATAAGAGAGAGAGAGAGAGAGAGAGAGAGAGAGAGAGAGAGAGAGAGAGATGGAGAACTCTAGAGCACTAGAGGGAAATAGAGAAGTAGCTGGGCAAGGAAAGCAAAAATCAGTTTCACTGAGATAGTAGTTTATTTCCATAAAGCCTTTCAATGATAAATGCTGAGAAGATACATAGTTAAGCATCTTAAAGAAGACTGATTAGAAAAATGGATGACCCAATTGCCCTATATAATACTCAAACAATCATCGCTCTACTGGATTTCCAAACTTAGGGACCATTCAATACCAAACTGATAAAGTCTATAACTTCCCAAAGCTTTCAACACTTTTTCTGTTCTAGGTCACAAGCTTAGTTATTCCATTAAATGACAATCAGCATTCCCAATACATTTGTTTCATTCCAAAACCAGGTAAAGAACCACCACTACCACTATTACCAATAAGTGATATAAAAATGATATAAAAGAAGGAAGTAATAATGAACATTATGCTTTGTGTAAGCATAGGCAATTTTTTAAAATAAAATATTTGATATCTGAATTCAAAAACAGACCTAAGTACATATCCACCATGGTTAAGTAGTATTATTCTGATAAAACAGGATGGATTCACATACATATATTAACAAAGGCTATTTACCATGTTTATAGACTTAAGGATAGAAACTACATGAAAATTTTATTAGACACAGAAAATCCTTTGACAAAATTGACTTCCTGTTTAATATAAGAGCTGAACTCATTTTGAGAGCAATAAGGCAAGTAAAGTTGATAAAGTAGATATGAATAGGAAAGAAAGAAGTCAAAAAAATATTTATAGGAGATGATGTGATTCTATACACAAAATATAATTAAAAGGCATTGAAACTCTCCCATAACTTAAAAAAAAATAGACTCAGCAAAGTAGCAGGAGCCAATATTGACCCATGACCCACCAGCCTCTCTATAAACAATGGCAAAAACAATAAGGAAGAAATAACTAATAATAGCATACTAAAATAACATGAGTTTATCTAAGAAAATGAGAGATATAAAGAAGAAAATCTGTAAATACTGCCAAAAGTAGTTGAACAGATACCAGAAAGCAGAAATACCTCACTTGATTATAGCTTGGATTATACTATAAGATTAGATTATAGGTATAGGATTGGAATATAGTATAGTATAGTATAGTATAGTATAGTATAGTATAGTATAGTATAGTATAGTATAGATTATAGTACAGGATTAATACTGTCAACATGGCCACTCTACCTAAAACAGTCTAAACATTCACATTTAGTCTCCACACAATTGCAACACATTTCTTCACTGAAATTAAAAGGATGGACCATCTAGAGACTGCCATATCCAGGGATTCATCCCATAATCCGCCTCCAAATGCAGACACCATTGCATACACCAGCAAGATTTTGCTGAAAGGACCCTATTATAGCTGTCCCTTGTGAGGCTATGCTGGTGCCTGGCAAACACAGAAGTGGATGCTCATAGTCAGCTATTGGATGGAACACTGGGCCCCCAATGGAGGAGCTAGATAAAGAAAGTACCCAAGGAGCTAAAGGGGTCTGCAACCCTATAGGTGGAACAACAATATGAACTAACCAGTACCCCCCGGAGCTTGTGTTTCTAGCTAGCAGAAGATGGCCTAATTGGCCATCATTGGGAAGAGAGGCCCCTTGATCTTGCAAATTTTATATGCCTCAGTACAGGGGAACACCAGGGCCAAGAAGTGGGAGTGACTGTGTAGGGGAGTGGGTGGGGGAAGGATATGGGGGACTTTTGCTATAGCATTTGAAATGTAAATGAAGAAAATACCTAATTTTAAAAAAGAAATTAAAAATAACTATTCTTAAATTTAACATGGAAATTCAAAATACCTAACATATCCAAAACTATCCTGATCAATGCATGTCTAGAGATATCATTTTATCAGATTTCAAGTCAAATTACAGTGCTGAAATATTAAAAACAACTTAGTATAGAAAGAACTCATATCAGTTAGTTAACAGAATATAACTGAAGAGCCATCTCTAAACCAATGCTCCTATGTGGCATTAATTTTGACATAGAAGACAATGAAACACTTCTTTTACAAATAGTACTGATCAAAGTTAATAGCTATGTGTAGAATCCTGAAGCAGGATTCCTAACAATCATGCTGTACAAAACACAATTACAAATAGATCAAGTAACTCAACATAAGACATAACAGTCTTTCTGAGCCAGAAAGAGTAGAAACTTCAGAATAGACATGAGTTTAGTGATGCAGGAAAGGTCTTTCCAAACAGTACCAAAGTACCAGAGGCTTTAAAAGCAAAATTTAAAATAATAAATGAGAGCTCACAGTGAAACATTAACTATACACAGCCAGGAAAACTCATACTCAAATAAATGGCAGCGACAGAATGGGGGATCAAAGATACTATCCGTTGTTTACTTTAAAAATCAATATAAATAGCTTAAGGTTAAAATGTGGAGTGAAACTAAACAGAGCATTCTCAGAACATGAAATGTATCTATTCCTATGTTGAAGTACATCTGGGTTTTCTTCAGCTCTGGCTATCATAAATAAGGCTGCTATGAACAGAATGGAGCATGTGTCCTTGTTATATGTTGGAGCATCTTTGGATACATGCCCACAAGTGGTATAACTGGACCCTCAGGTAATATTATGTCCAATTTTCTGAAGAATCACCAGACTGATTTCCAGATATGTTGTAACAGCTTGCAATCCCACCAGCAATGGAGGAGTGTTCCTCTTTACATTTGCTGTCACCTGAGTTTTTGATCTTTGCAATTCTGAATGATGTGAGGTAGAATTGCAGGGTTGCTTTGATATGTGTTTCTCTAATGAGTAAAAATGTTGAACTTTTCTTTAGCTGCTTCTCAACCATTTGGTTTTCCTCAGCTGAGAATTCTTTGTTTAGCTCTATACTCCATTTTTTAATAGGGTTATATGATTGTCTGGAGTCTTCTTTAGTTCTTTGTATATATTTGATATTTGTATATATTAACCCTCTAATGGATGTAGGATTGGTAGGAAAAGATCTTTTCCCAATCTGCTGGTCACTGTTTGGTCCTATTGAAAGTATCCTTTGTGGTACATATACACAATGGAGTACTACTTAGCAATTCAAAACAATGAATTAATGAAATTCTTAGGCAAATGGATGGATCTAGAATATATCATCCTGAGTGAGGTAACCCAATCACAAAAGAATACCCATGATATGCACTCACTGATAAGTGGATATTAGCCCAGAAACTTAGATTACCCAGGATACAAGTCACAAAACAGATGAAACTCAAGAAGAAAGACCAAAGTGTGAATACTTCAATCCTTCTTAGAAGGGAGAACAAAACCCTCAATGTAAGGAGTTACAGAGGCAAAGGTCAGAGCAGAGACTGAAGGAAAGAACATCCATATACTGTCCCACCAGGGTTTCCATCCATAAAAAAACCACCAAACCCAGACACTTTTGCAGATGCCAGTAAGACTTTGTGGGCAGGAGCCTGATATAGTGGTCTACTGAGAAGCTCTGTCATTACTTGGCAAATACAGAAGTTGATGTGCACAATCATCCATTGGATGGAGCACAGGGTCTCCAATATAGGAGCTAGAGAAATTATCCAAGGAGCTGAAGGGGTTTGCAGCCCTATAGGAGGACCAACAATATTATCTAGTCAGTACCTCCAGAGCTCCCTGGGACTAAACCACCAATCAAATATAACACATGGTGGGACTTGTGTCTCTAGCTACATATGTAGCAGAGGATGACCTAGTTGGCCATCAATAGGAGGAGAGGCCCTTGATCTTGTGAAAGTTCTATGGCCTAGTATAGGGCAATGCCAGGGAAGTGGAAGTGTGTGGGTTGGGGATCAGGGGGAATTGGGAAGGTGATAGGTGTTTATTGAAGAGGAAAATAGAAAAGGGGATAACATTTGAAATGTAAATAAAGAAAATATCTAATTAAAAAAGAAAATATTGCATATTTAAACAAAATATTAATATTGAAATATTTACCTCATTTAAAAAGCTATACTGTTAAATATGTAAGTTTGTTAAATTGGTTAGTTAAATTTTAAGTTGGTTAAAGCCAAAAACAACATTTCAAATAATGTGGCTCAGGGCCATGAAAACAATAGCTTTCATATGTCCATAAAGCAGTGATTTTTCAAATTATTTCACTTGTAATACACACAGATGTCAGAGAATGATTAAGGTGTCAGAAGAATATGAAAAAATGATAAGTAACCTTCCAAAAATCTATCTGGAAATCTATTAAGGTACACATGTGTGCAAGCACATAGACACACACACACACAACAGAAAGCTACAATGTCACAATGGATTACTTCCTTTAGAGCTGATAGCCAGTGAGATCATATTGCCTCCAAGAAGCATTATAGTCTATAGACATGTTATCATTCCCCACTAGACCTTGATGAAAAGATCCTATTTATGAAGTAATCATATACTTAGATCATAGAACACTCAGGTATCCAATGAGTGATGATGTGAAATCTCTTACTCTATGTGACTAGGTTTCATATTGATGGAAAGTGTTAGACATGATAGAAGATAAAATTCATCATCAATCACATGTAGATATGTCTCTTGGAAGCTGGAAAAATGAATTATCTAACAAGACATGTCTACTCCTGCAATACCATCTTGAATATCATGTTGTAATCTACCAGCTCCTGATTGGGATTTAAGTCTCACTTCACAAGATGAAACCCAAACCAGAACTTGTATGTAGTCAAGAACCTATGCTGGATAGGTCACAGACTCTAGGATAGAAACTACCATTTTCATTTTTCCAAATTGATATATCACTAAGATTACTGCTTATGACATATTTAGAGATCAATTCCTCTCTCAACCTTAACCTAAGATGCTTCTATTTTCAGGAAGTGGTGATTAACACCAACACCTATACCTAGAAAGTTCAGGTAATAAGATACTGAAAGATTTGTTCAAATTCGGCCTGCCAAGGGTATGGGATTATTGTAGAAGAAGAAATGAAAGACCCTAGCAACTAAAAGCAGTGGAAAATATAAGGACACAGCAAGGCATCTGCACAAATGAGTTCACAATGGCTGTGACAACATGCCCAATACTTGTAGATGTTGAAGCTAGATCAATTCCCAGCATGTAAATGGAGTTGGGTACAAAACCCCACCTTTAGCAATTGAACTATAGACAGTTATTACTTAGGGTTGTGGGCAGTGGCAGCTTCCTCTAAGAATGAAACCCCTGGTAATTTGACCATTATATGTTGGAAAACTATACAGAATATATTGGTCTTGGTAGGTTTAAAAAAATAGCGAAAAGTTGGGTAAGCAGGAAAAGGAAGTGTATCTGGGAAGAGCTGGTACAGGGACAGGATGAGCAATACAGATTGTATTAAATTATTAAGGAATTAAAGTAAAATTTGTATATAATTCTCAAAGAACTAATTAACTTATTTAAAGTTAAAGTAAGTCTTAATTAATTTTACATGCCAGCATATAATTGAATACTTTCATACTTATAAACATTTGATGACATTTTGTTTATTGGGGGTAGGCACTTTATAGGTATGGAGAATGCAGGTATTTCTATCTTTTAAAGTCTCTGTTCTTTATTACTTTCCTCAAACTCAGATTAGATAGTGATCAATGCGAAAAAATCCTATATGCTATTTTAAGAAAAAATTTATAATACTTTTTGTTTTGAAGTTGAAATTGTTACATTTGAAAATAATGTTTAATGCACATATAAATGTTTTGGTTTCTTTTGGACAATTGGATCACATGCATCACTGATGCTGAAATACTGTATTTAAGCAGAGAGTAAAAACTGTTATCTATATTATTGATTTGATTAACCTGATATTAATACTAGAGTTAAAAATCTTCTGGTTGAATATTAGAAATTAATACTAAATCTTAAGATACAGCTTTCATAAACCATTTATAAAGCAACCATTTTTTTTAGAGTAAAATAAGTGAATTTCTATACACTAGCTTAGAATGAGATTATTGGAATATTCTGAAGTGAATATATATGCTTCCCCTTACTAAACATTGGAATATTATTATATACAGTGCTATTTTCTGTATCATAATTGTATATTTTTCTGTTTTTCAGTGTCAGTATTCTGTTTTGACATGACAATTGAATCCCCATCACCACCCTCCTGAGCGGATGTGACTTTATATTTATTTAACATGCCCAGTGGGAACTGTTCCACACTGCTCTTGGTAGAGGATGACTGAATAAAGTGTAGTTGTTTTTCTAGAAACTACCTTTTATTTGTAAGGTATTTAACATTAGGTCCCAGAGAGTCCGTTTGAATGCTACACATCATGCCATTTAAAAATCTCTTACACAAGAAAATGTCTTCTCATTCCAAACTAATCTTTTTACATTTCTCACTTACCATAGTACAAAACATATTTAAATATGTTAAACATATTCAGATCATTTCTATAAATCTGTACTTTCTGTATAACTTTAGCTATGTCAACTTTAAAGCAATAGTATACTTATGCTTCACCTGCAATGGTGACAACCCTCTTTGCTCACTGGACCTGTGATTCTTTGGTACAGACATCCAAGCCTCATTCAGTGTTATTATAGACCGTTTTGGATAAGGCAAAGCTAATAACTATTCTCAGAGTTTTGTGTATCAGAAGAATTAAAATCTTGTCTTAGGTTGATTCCAACATACTTCATAGGAATTCAAATGTCAATTGGAACACAGGAAGTTATTTGAGATGGAATATATCATCAGGTTTAATTTCTAACCAACTACTATCTCCCTATCTTTCAGATTTGAAGGCCTAAGAATAATAGAGTTTAAGACAGTCACCTGAGTCCAAATCAATTAATTAAATATGTTCAATTTGCGGAAAGTGAGTTATCTTTATATATAAAGTACATGTTTTATTTGAAGGTGTGTATGTATGTATGTATATATATATATATATATACATATATATATATATATATATATATGTATATATATATATATGGAGAGAAACTTGGAATACAGCTAAAATTAAGATAACATTTTAACCTTATTATAAATTATTTTTCTGTTAGTAAACCTGATACCTAGAAGTTTCAAAGGCTTTGTCCATGTTAGCAAATAATAATGTTTTAGCTTCATCTTATTTCCCCAAAATGTCAAGGATAGCTTTTCTCTATCCCAATACTGCGATATATAAGTCATCCTCCAAAGATTAATAACCTTTGCCAGGATTGGAGTTGATTTATGTTCTGGCTCTGTTGGCAACAGAGGCCTCTCTACCCCAGCCCTCATCAGCTACATTGATTGGGCACCAGAGCTTCCCCCAGCCTGCTGCTTAAGCAGATGCTAATGGGCAAATGAGCAGCAGCAGGAGGGGAGGCTGGGGTGATCTTCATTCATTAGCAACTGTTCAAGCAGCAGGCTGAGGGACTCTGCAGATGCTGAGAAAGAATCCAGGATGAACATTGACCTCAAAGGTACATTCCTGAGCAAAACTTGAATTGTTTAATGGGAAATCAGGCTGTTCAATGCTTATGAAAATTCACACTCTGTGATATAGTACTTTCTTTTCTAACGTATCTGTTTTCCTAGGGCAATATCAGTATATGCCTCAAATCAAACAGTCAGGTCTTTGATTTTAAGGCATTGTCTTGCAAAACTGCAGATTCATAATAACCACGGCAGGTGTCACAGGTTATGGACTCTAATTCATTGGGTTATGAGTTAGAACCGAGTATCTCTGTTTGTACCAAACCTGCTTACATTCATTATAAACAAAAACAAACCACATTTGGTCTTTCATTTCTTTTTCTCAGCAGTATACTTTGAAATATTACCCAATATTCTATGGTCAAAAAGAATGAAATGATTATAAAAGTTTAATAAACTGTCATGCTATATGATGCCTTATTAAATGATGAAACATTAGAGAAGAATCTAGAAGTATATTTTTTAAGTGAGGGGGGAATGTCTCACCTATCAGAAGAACTAAAATATTGTCACAGGTTGATTCTAAATTATTTCATAGCAATACAAATGTCAATTTGAAGACATGAGGTTGTTTTAGAAGGAATTTCTCAATCCTTCATGCCAAAGAAACAAAAGGAAGATTCATTATGCTTCATCTTGCCTTGTGAAGATGATGTCTGGAATCCTGTATTTCCTTGCTTAATTGAGGATTGTTTTTTCTTCTGAAATAGTTGTAGCCCAGACTCTGTATCTCTCAGGAAGTGTAGCTGGTTGACTATGCGGACCTCTGCACATATGCCAAACGTCATTCGTGGGCTATTGGCACTACTCGCTGATATTAAAATTATAATTATTCATTAAAACTGATGCCATTTGTCCTTTCATTTAGTGTTGTACAAGTCTATTGTGTTTTCCCAAACTCTTCTGATAAGGTACCATGATATCATTGGCTTAAATAACTGAAATCTGTTCTCTTGGCATCCATGCAGCAAGACATCCAAGTTCAAGTTTTCAGTGAGATCTATTTCTCTGGATGTTTTTGAATAATAAAGAAAAAAGCTATTCAATGCATCACTCCAAGCTTTTGACAGATCTGGAACTCCTCTGAACCCATGGCTTACAGAAGCTTCCCACTGTGTTCCTCTGAACTTCTCCAGACTTCTGTCTTTTTAGGACATCCATCAGTGGATTTGGGGCCTACTATGAATTTTGGATGATATACCAATATACAAGTGAGCCTTGAAGTGGGTACTAATGACAATATTTGTACAGTATTCAACCTTTAGAAAGATGAATCTCAACTCACTGAAAACCCCTCAGTACATATACTAACCACCACATGCTTGAAACCATAGGAATATATTACTGAAATACGTAGGATCATTTTGAAAATATTATATACATATTTCCTATTGTTCCTTGTTTAGGAAAAGCAATCAAAAACAAACAATAACACCCCCCTAAAAGCTTACTTTCTGATTCTCTTAGCAGATGAAATGTACTTCTAATTTTAATCATTACTAATTTCTCTTATATCATTTTCATGTAAACAGGATGTTTAAAGACACCATTGGTACTTGCTTATAATCTCATAATCTTCCTGTATCTTTAACCACCCCTACTCAATGAAATAAGCACTGTGTTCATCTGGTTTTAAGCTGAGTTAAGTTGCAGAAGGCAGCATATTGCTGGTATTGCTGCGCTGTACTCCTTGCTCAGTGCTTAGAATACAAGTTCGCATTGCACATTCACCAAGTGTAGTTCTTTGGCCCCAGGGATCTTGGGCTGCTTTACATTGCAGCTGTAATGAGAATATACTGACAGATTTTCATTATTTGACCAAATGATGAGGGCATTCCATGAAGCCACTTGAAATTAAATATCAAAATTGGCTGGAGTATACACTTTCATTCTAATCAAAAAGCATTCTCCCTTTCCAGAATCAATACAGGAAACCAAAGACAGGAGACAGAGTCTGAAATTAATACAGCTGGTGAAATCAGGCTTAACATAAGTCCACTTATTCACAGTAGGTTTGAATAACTAAAATATGACCTGTATAATTAGAATGTCTTAAAAAAAAACATTTTGCGGGGGCAGGGTACACTAATATAATGTGAACATTTTCAGTTTTGTTGACAAATTATATTACAGCCCTGGCTTGGTAATTCAAGGACAAATACAAGAAACACCTTATTTTCAATCATTATAGTTTCCTATATGTTAATGATATCTTTGTGATTGCATATTGGCTTAATTTAGGTAAAAATCCTTAAAAATTATCCTTATCTCTAATAAACTCAATTATTAAAAAATCACTTTATTATGTGAGTTATTGATTCATGACTGTTGTTCATCAGTTAAAATAAATACAGGAAGTATTTTGTTAGAGAACAAATAGAAACATTATTTAAGGTACTCCTTGTAAATAAGAACATAACATGGTTTTTGAGATTCCCTGGCTCAATGGTCAATGACTTTAGCATCTCTTATCTGAAAAGGCTCACTTTGTAACAAATTGAGGTTACTCATTGCAGCAGACAATGGTACATTTGCTAATATGCAAAAGCTAAATATTTTAACCTGTTAATACCTAAATCCTGTAAAACTACTGTGTGGAATATGTGTGAGAATATATTTACCCATCTACTGACTTGCCATTATATTTTTACAAGCACGTATAACTAAATATGCATTCTGTGTTTCATTTACTATCTGAACATCATTATTGTGCTTTCTGGGGTGTGAATAATGAAGCTAGTAAGAACAGATATGATTCTGGTAGCAATTTTCCTGTTGCTTAGCTCAAATAATACATAAATTTCCCCCTCAGAGGTTTTTCTCTTATATTTGACCTCAAGTCATGGACTTTCCCAATTCAAAGTTACTCAACAAAAAAATATTTTCAGTAGTTTTCCAGCCTTCTGTCAGATCTATGGCTTTGCCAAGCTGTTGCTATGGTCACCAAATGTGTACAAAACTGCAAATGAAAATCTAATGTTGGTTATTATGCCTTCGTTCTCTGTATTAGGAGACTTCTGAGGCTTCACATCAGAGCACAGAACTAATGTCTGTAATTTCAATTTCAACAAGTTATATTAAGGTACATAACAATATTTTTTTTAAAAAATCTATATATACCATGAAGACTTTCTTCAATTAGGAGACAAGAAAGGAGTGTGTCTTAGTCAGGATTTCTATTCCTGCACAAACATCATTACCAAGAAGCAAGTTGGGGAGGAAAGGGTTTATTCAGCTTACACTTCCATACTGCTGTTCATCACCAAGGAAGTCAGGGCTGGAACTCAAGCAGGTCAGGAAGCAGGAGCTGATGCAGAAGCCATGGAGGGATGTTCTTTACTGGCTTGCTTCTCCTGGCTTGCTCAGCCTGCTCTCTTATAGAACCCAAGTCTAACAGCCCAGAGATGGCACCACCCACAAGGGGCCCTCCCGTTTGATCACTAATTGAGAAAATGCCTTACAGCTAGATCTCATGTAGGCACTTCCCCAACTGAAGCTCCTTTCTCTGTGATAACTCCAGCCTGAGTCAAGTTGACATACAAAACTAGCCAGTACAGAGTCAGAAGGATCAAATCTTGGTCGGTATTCACACATGTCTGAGCAAGATTGATAACATCAATGACTGTTAATAGTTAATACAGGCATACACATTGAATTGAGAAACTATGTTTTTCATGACTTCTGCTTAGCTTTGAGAAGTAAATAATACTACTTATGTGTAGATTATAGATATTGAATGAAAAACCTATATATAATCCATCTATTAAGAAAATATAAATAGATATTTTAAAAACAAATAAATAAAAAGAAAAAAAGAATGCATAGGCAAAACAGCAACCTACAGATTGGGAAAGGATCTTCAACATCCCTATATCCAACAGAAAGTTAATATCAAAAATATTCAAAGAACTTAAGAAGTGAGACTCCAAAATACCAAATAACACAATTAAAAAATGGGTTACAGTGCCAAACATAATTCTCAACAGAGGAATTTCAAATGGTTGAGAAGCACTTAAAGAAATGTTCAACATACTTAATCATCAGGGACATTCAAATCATAATGACTGAAGCAACAAATCAAGCAAGCAAGGATGTGGAGAAAGAGAAACACTCCACCATTGCTAATGGAAGTGCAAATGAGTACAACCACTTTGGAAGTCATCAGGTTCCTGAGAAAATTGGAAATATTATGTCCAAATGTTTGAGGAACTGCCAAACTGATTTCCAGAGTGATTGTACCAGCTTGCAATCCCAAAAGCAATGAAGGACTGTTCCTCTCTCACCACATCCTCACCAGCATCTGCTGTCACCTGAGTTTTTGATCTTAGCCATTATGATTTGTGTGAAGTGGAATCTCATGGTTGTTTTGATTGCATTTCCATGATGACCAAGGATGATGATTTTTTTTTTAGGTGCTTCTCAGCCATTTGGTATTCCTCAGTTGAGAATTCATTGTTTAGCCCTGCACTCCATTTCTAAATAGGATTACTTGGTACTCTGGAGTCTAATTTCTTCAGTTCTTTGTATATATAGGATATTAGCCCTGTATTTGATTTAGGATTGATAAAGATCTTTTCCCAACAATGCAGGAGTGTTCCTCTTTCTCCACATCCTCGCCAGCATCTGCTGTCACCTGAATTTTTGATCTTAGCCATTCTGACTGGTGTGAGGTGGAATCTCAGGGTTGTTTTGAGTTGCATTTCCCTGATGATTAAGGATGTTGAACATTTTTTCAGGTGCTTCTCTGCCATTTGGTATTCCTCAGGTGAGAATTCTTTGTTCAGTTCTGAGCCCCATTTTTTAACGGGGTTATTTGATTTCCTGGAGTCCACCTTCTTGAGTTCCTTATATATATTGGATATTAGTCCCCTATCTGATTCAGGATAGGTAAAGATCCTTTCCCAATCTGTTGGTGGTGTTTTTGTCTTATTGATGGTGTCTTTTGCCTTGCAGAAGTTTTGCAACTTTATGAGGTCCCATTTATCGATTCTCGATCTTACAGCACAAGCCTTTGCTGTTCTATTCAGGAATTTTCCCCCTGTACCCATATTTTCGAGGCTTTTCCCTACTTTCTCCTCTATAAGTTTCAGTGTCTCTGGTTTTATGTGGAGTTCCTTAATCCACTTAGATTTGACCTTGGTACAAGGAGATAGGAATGGATCAATTCACATTCTTCTACATGATAACCTCCAGTTGTGCCAGCACCATTTGTTGAAAATGCTGTCTTTTTTCCACTGAATGGTTTTTGCTCCCTTGTCAAAGATCAAGTAACCATAGGAATGTGGGTTGATCTCCGGGTCTTCAATTCTGTTCCATTGGTCTACTTGTCTGTCGTTATACCAGTACCATGCAGTTTTTATCACAATTGCTCTGTAGTATAGCTTTAGGTCAGGCATGGTGATTCCACCAGAGGTTCTTTTATCCTTGAGAAGAATTTTTGCTAGGTTTTTTGTTGTTCCAGATGAATTTGCAGATTGCCCTTTCTAATTCGTTGAAGAGTACAACCACTCTGGAAATCAGTTTGGCGGTTCCTCAGAAAATTGGACATAATACTACCAGAGGATCCAGCAATACCTCTCCTGGGCATATACCCAGAAGATGTTCCAACCGGTAAGAAGAACACATGCTCCACTATGTTCATAGCAGCCTTATTTATAATAGTCAGAAGCTGGAAAGAACCCAGATGCCCCTCAACAGAGGAATGGATACAGAAAATGTGGTACATTTACACAATGGAGTACTACTCAGCTATTAGAAGGAATGAATTTATGAAATTCCTAGGCAAATGGATGGATCTGGAGGGCATCATCCTGAGTGAGGTAACATATTCACAAAGGAACTCACACAATATGTACTCACTGATAAGTGGATATTAGCCCCAAAACTTAGGATACCCAAGATATAAGATACAATTTGTTAAACGCATGAAACTCAAGAAGAACAAAGACCAAAGTGTGGACACTGTGCCCCTTCTTGGAATTGGGAACAAAACACCCATGGAAAGAGGTACAGAGATAAAGTTTGGAGCTGTGAAGAAAGGATGGACCATCTAAAGACTGCCATTTCCAGCGATCCATCCCATAATCAGCTTCCAAACGCTGACACCATTGCATACACTAGCAAGATTTTGCTGAAAGGACCCAGATATAGCTGTCTCTTGTGAGACAATGCTAGGGCCTAGCAAACACAGAATTGGATGCTCACAGTCAGCTATTGGATGGATCACAGGGCCCCCAATGGAGGAGCTAGAGAAAGTACCCAAGGAGCTAAAGGGAACTGCAACCCCATAGATGGATCATTATTATGAACTAACCAGTACCCCAGAGCTCTTGACTCTAGCTGCATTTGTATCAAAAGATGGCCTAGTCGGCCATCACTGGAAATTGAGGCCCATTGGACTTGCCAACTTTATATGCCCCAGTACAGGGGAATGCCAGGGCCAAGGGGTGGGGGTGGGTGGGTGAGGGACTGGGGGGGAGTGTATTGGGGACTTTTTGGATAGCATTGGAAATGTAATTGAGGAAAATACCTAATAATAAAAAAAAAAAAGATCTTTTCCCAATCTGTTGGTTGTCTTTTTGTCTTGTCAGGGTCCTTTGCCTTACAGAAGCTTTGCAATTTTATGAGATCCCATTTGTTAATTCTTGATCTTGTAGCACAAGCCATTGGTGTTCTGTTCAGGAATTTTGCCCCTGTATCCATATCTTTCAGGCTCTTCCCCACATTTTCTTCTATAAGTTTCTGCATCTCTGGTTTCATGTGGAGGTCCTTGATCCACTTGGACTTGAGATTTGTACAAGGAGATAAGAATGGATTGATTTGCATTCTTCTACATGCTAACTGCCAGTTGAGCCAACACCATTTGTTGAAAATGCTGTCTTTTTTTTTTTTTTTCCATTGGATGGTTTTGGCACCATTGTCAAATATAAAGTGACCATAGTTGTGTGGGTTCATTTCTGGGTCTTCAATTCTATTCCACTGCTCTACCTACCTGTCTCTGCACCAATACCATGTAGTTTTTATCACAATTGCTCTGAAGTACACCTTGAGGTCAGGGATGGTTATTCCAGTAGAAGCTTTTATTGTTGAGAAGAGTTTTCGCTATCCTAGGGATTTTGTTATTCCAGATGAATTGGCAAATTTCTCTTTCTACCTCTATGAAGAATTGAGTTGGAATTTTGATGGGGATTGCACTGAATCTGTAGATTGCTTTTGGCAAGATGACCGGTTTTACTATATAAATCCTGCCAATCCATGAGCATGGGAGATCTTTCCATCTTCTGAGATCTTTTTCAATTTCTTTCTTCAGAGACTTGAAATTCTTATCACACAGATATTTCTGTTGTTTATTTGGAATCACACCAAGTTATTTTATATTATACGTGACTATTGTGAAGGGTGTTGTTTCCTGAATTTCTTTCTCAGTCTGTTTATACTTTGTGGAGAGGAAGGACTCTTCTGATTTGTTTGAGTTTATTTTATAACCAGCTACCTGAGGACCCAGCAATACCACTCCTGGGAATATACCCAGAAGATGTTCTAACATGTAATAAGGACACATGCTCCACTATATTCATAACAGCCTTATTTATAATAAACAGAAGCTGGAAAGAACACAGATATTCCTCAACAGAGGATTGGATACAGAAAATATGGTACATTTACACAATGGAGTATTACTCAGCTATTAAAAACAATGAAATTATAAAATTCTTAGGCAAATAGATAGATCTGAAGTATATCATCCTGAGTGAGGTAACCCAGTCACAAAAGAACACATGTGATATGAACTCACTGAGATTAGCCCAGAAGCTTAAATACCCAAGATACAATTCACAAACCACATGGAGCTCAAGAGGGGGAAGACCAAACTGTGGGTACCTTGATCCTTCTAACAAGGAGGAACAATATACCCATGGAAGGCATTATCGAGACAAAATGTGGACCCGAGACTGAAGGAATGATCATCCAGAGACTGCCCCACCTGGGAATCCATCCCATATACAATCACCAAACCCAGACACTATTGTGGATGCCAACAAGTGCTTGCTGACAGGAACCTGATATAGCTCTCTCTTGGGAGGCTCTGCCAGTGCTGGACAAATACAGAAGTGGGTGCTCACAGCCATCCATTGGACTGAACACTTGTTCCCCAATGAAGAAGCTAGAGAAAGTACCCACAGAGTTGAATGGGTTTGCAGCCCAGTAGGACAAACAAAAATATGAACTTACCAGTACTTCCAAAGCTCCCAGGGATTAAACCACTAACCGAAGAATACACATAGTGCGACTCATGGCTCAAGCTGCATAAGTAGCTGAGGATAGTCTAGTCCTCAATGGGAGGAGAGGGCCTTGGTCCTGTGAAGTCTCTATGCCCCAGTGTATGGGAATGCCAGGGCCATGAAGTAAGAGAGGGTGGGTTGGTGATAAGGGGGATGGGGGAGGGTATAGGGGGTCTTCAGAGGGGAAACCAGGGAAGGAGACATCATTTGAAAGGTAAATAAATGAATCTAATAAACATATTTTAAAAAGAGAAGAAAATTGGAAATAGCTCTACCTGAGGACCCAGCTTTAGCAATCCTGGGAATGTCCTGTAAAGATGCTCTATAATACCACAAGGACACATGCTCCATCTGCTCATAGCAGCTTTATTCATAATAACCAGAAGCTGGAAACACCCCAGATGCCCTTCAACTGAAATTTGTATACAGAAAATGTGGTCAGCTTATTCAATGAAATATCATCCAGCCATTAAAACAAGGACATTATGTGTTTGATAAGCAAATGGATGTAACTAGAAAATATTCTGAGTGAGGAGGTAATCCAGAACCAAAGGACATGTATTGTGTGTACTCGCTCATAAATAATCAAAAAGTTCAGCATAACCATGAGAAAATTCATAGAAGCTAAGTAAGAATGAAGGCAAAGGATGGATACCTGAAACTCACTGAGAAGTGGGACAAAATAATCATGGGAGGCAGGGGGAGGAAGGAAACTGGGTGGGAGATGGGAGGTGGGAAGGGAAAAGAAAGGGAAGGATCAAGTATGGGAACTGTCTTAGTTAGGGTTTCTATTCCTGCACAAACATCATGACCAAGAAGCAAGTTGGGGAGGAAAGGGTTTATTCAGCTTACACTTTCCACATTATTATTAATCACCAAAGGATGTCAGGACTGGAACTCAAGCAGGTCAGAAAGCAGGAGCTGATGCAGAAGCCACTGAGGGATGTTCTTTACTGGCTTGCTTCCCCTGGCTTGCTCAGCCTGCTCCCTTATAGAAACCAAGACTACCAGCCCAGAGATGGTTCCACCCACAAGAGGCCTTTCCCCCTTTATCACTAATTAAGAAAATGCCTTACAGCTGGATCTCATGGAGGCATTTCCTCAACTGAAGCTCCTCTCTCTGTGGTAACTCCAGCTGTGTCAAGTTGACACAAAACTAGCCAGTACAGGAAGAGACAGGTTTGACACTTAGAAGGCCTGGAGAATGAATAGAAATATACAGCAGTGGGGTTTAGGGGTTAGGGGAACCTCTAGAAAATCCTAGAGACCTGGCATGTAAGTGGCTCACAAAATTCAATGGGCATGACTTTAGCCAAAATGCCCAACAGTGGGGAGATGGAATCTGAAGAGTCCACCTCCAGTTGATAGACATGGCTCCCAGTTGAGCAGGGGCTACCCAATCATCTTCAAGAATCTAACCAAGAATTGTTCCTGTCTAGATAAAATGCAGGGACAACAATGAAGCACAGACTGAAAGAAAGGCCACCTAGTGCTGGACCAACTTGGAGTCTATCCCATGTGACTACATCAAATACTGAAACTGTTAACTCAGGTGATGTTGTGTGGGCAGACAGGAGCCTGACATGGATTTCCCCTGAGAGGCACTAACAGCAGCTCACTGAGACAAATATAGATAATTTAAGGCAACTATTGAGTTGAGGTTGGGGGCCAATCGGAGGAGTTGAAAGAAGAACTGAATGATTTGAAGGGAATTATAGCCACATAGGAAGAACAACAGTGTCAAGTAAGCAGCACCTCTTAGAGATCCCACAGACTAAGCCAAACACCAAACAACACATATGGGCTGGTTCCGGGCCAAGGACACTTGTGTAACAGAGGACTGCCTTGTCTTGGCTCCGTGGAAGAAATGTTCTTAATCTTATGGAAACTTGATGCCCCAAGAAAGAGGGATGCTTGTGGGAGTGAGGTGAAGGTGGGTGAGCACTCTCTTAGAGTCAGGGTGGGAAGATGGTTTGAAGAACTGAAGAGGGAGGGCCTGGAAGGGGGTAACTTTTGAAGTGTAATTAAATAAGATACTTTAATATTTTTTTAAATCCATAGGCTTTTATGTATTTCATTTTATGTATTGAAAAAATTCCAGACCTGATTTTATCAGCAGCAAATTCCTTGGAAGATTCAAAACTTTCAGTTGAGATATCTCCATAAAAACCACATTACTGTGGCCCCCAAATAATCCAATAGCCATTAGTATGTGGAATATTCTATTAGAGAACATTTATGCTATGGGTAATTACAAAAAGCAGTGAATGATAATAGCTACTTTGCTATACTAGAATAAATTAACCGTAATATAATCGTCATTAAAGTGATATTAAGGGCACTATTTTCAGTGCAGAATGAAAAGTTTTTACCATTTGATTCATTTGATTCCTAATTGTAATCACATGCAATATGATCCCAATTGTGGCCATAGGTAATGAAAATAGGATGTGCTCCCGAGGTTCTGACTATATCCTTGAAGGAAAAGTATTAATAATTAATTTTTCCTTCTCTTTTGTAGTAAACATCTTTAATATGTTTTCCTGTAGTGCTTCTCCACAATATCCAAGAATAAAATTTCCTTTGGTTTCATAATCATTTGAAATTATTACTAGTTCCTTTAATATACTTCATCAGATATCTAGTTTTCCAGGACACAACCTTAAAAAAAAATCATTGTAAGAGAATGGAAAAATTTTGTGAAAACAACATAAACATCTCATGACTGAAAAGTTTTCTGTCTACCATCAAGCATTATGGGTAATTTCTTACAGTGCCAAGCATGTTTGTGTACATGAGGCTTCCTGGGAATGATTTAACAGAGCTTTGACTGTGTAGAAAGAAGTTATCAGGTTGGGTTTGGTTTGGAACTGATTAGAAATTTAGATACAATCTGTGATCCATTGGGAAAACTAAGAGCAATTTTAGATTGGCTTACTCCTCTTTGAATGAATCAATATGTATGTAACTTCACCTCTTGAGGTTTGAAATTTTAGAATAATGTAATAAGGTCTTACTTTTAAAAACTTATTTCCAAAATGCATTCAAAAACCCTAGCTTTCAAAAAGTATCTACATAAGCCTCATCTCCTGCATACTTTCCAGGATGCAATTTTGTCATTTTGTTTTTCATATTCCAAAACAAACTTAAAAAATAAGAGTATACTGGAAGATAATTGTTACCTGCTTCAAAGACCTATATAAAGCTATGAAGATCAATAAGAAGTAAAAATCCAAAACATGGGTTACCATAACCACTGGATACAATAATTTTATAGGATTACAGAAAAAAAATCAAGCAATAACACAAATCAAACACAAAGTGAACTTTATATAAATGGAAAACAATAAAATGTCCAATCATACACAGGAAGAAAATATTAGATTATATTCTTACAAAGGAATGTGTATAATTTATAGGCTACTTTCCAATAATAGCCAATAAGCAAATAAGCAAAGACCCAAATATTTTATTAAGAAGATGCAGGGAGGAGAAATTAAGTGGAAATAATTTCAAAACATATAGGTATTAGATAAACATATTAACACTGAAGTGAATTACACCAACATACAACACATGTGTGTATGCATATTCACAAAATAATAATAAATAATATAGTATATTTTTAGAGGCCACATGGTTTCTGACTTTACTTCTATTAAATTTTAGTCATAGAGACTTATGGGCATTGATTAAAAACAAACTCTCTGAATTTTGGAAGGATTATACAAGAAATAACTGTCTAGAGTTACAAGGAAACTTTGTAAGTCACAGGGGGCCATATTTATTTTAGTTAATCTTGATTTTACAGGCTCAATTGTATTTTACATCATATCAGATTATATGTTTCAAATTTATTATTTGTGAATTTTACAAAAGTCACTAAATTTATAGTATTTTATGTTATTTACAAATGTAATAGAGCTTTTCATCAGGGGTGATTCAAACATATTTCATTATTTCCTACATATGTCTAGAGACAGTGAACAGGAAGTGTTTTTAGGGAGCTTAAGTATAAGATCTAATTGTACTGCTATGTATAAATGCTTATCATAAAAACTAATACAATCTTGGTCTCAGTAAATATCATTTCCTTCCTCATAACCTTTATCATCTATAAAGATCATATTATATTATGCTTACACACACACACACACACACACAAAGTGTGCTGGAAAAATGCAAACTATGAATGATAAAAATACATTTATATTTCATTCACAAATGTCACAAACCACAAAGTAAATGACTCTATGCATACACACGGCAGACATCACTTAGCAGGCAAGTTTGAAAAAATCATCACTTTCATTTAAAATCATACCCTAAAGGAAAATGAAGTGTCAGAAAGAGCACCTAAATAAGGATCAGCTGCATGCCCAGATGAAAATATAAGGCCTGAAAACAGGAAGATTTCACCCTGTCAGGAGCAAGAAGATTTAGGTTATGACTAGAGACAGTAATAGACCTTCACAATAACCTAAAAGTTGGAAAAATTTAAGCATATCACCAATGGCACTGGAATGAAAAATGGCTGACTCAATAATTTTGTTTGAGATGAAAGAACAAGATGAGATGGAAGCTTGGCCACCCCATTATGTAAGGGTAGAGCATTAAAATACCAGAGACTGAATACAGATTTCCTTGCATTTAAGTATGTTATGTAAAAGAAATCTACTACTCATAACGTGTGTGGTATAATCTTTAAAATTAACTCTTCTCCCTAGTTAGAACTCATGAGAGTTGATTAAAAATGTATATTTTTCTATCACTGTAAAATATGCGGCAAAGAAACCAGGTAACCAGTGTGTGGAAAAATACAAATAGGTGATAATGGGTGAAGACAAGTTTTTGAAAATGAATCTCTCTTCTATGGAAAGTGAAATAAACCATTAAAACATAATAATTTCCCCCAAACTATAAGGGTGATCATCATTCTTAGAATTCTTACAGGAAATTGTGTCTTATTGTGGCAAAAGTAACTTAGTAAGAACATAAAAACACAGGGATAGATAGTAGGCAGATAGATAGATAGATAGATAGATAGATAGATAGATAGATAGATAGATAGATAGACAGATAGATTAATATATACTCCTAGGGAAAAATCATTCTTTCTCATCAACTTTCATTGTATTCTGTTTGTTTTCCTTTTAAAATTTCAAAATGTCTCAAGTATGTATATATAACTTGATATGTCATAAGTAAATATCCAAATACTAAAGGCTGATATTGTCTAAATGTCATAAGTAAGGTAATTCAGAGTTGGTATATACAGAGAAATATGAGTTCTTTAACAATGACCCACCCATGATTATTTTCAGAAAGAGCAATATTCAAGGCGACAACATCAGACCAGTGCAGGCAGAAATGTGGAGCAGTAAACAGGGCCTTTCATTCATTGTGAGTTGAAATGCAAAGCACATCATCAGATTTGAAAGATTGTAGTGTCTGGAAATGCTAAATAGTTTCACTCCTTAGTTTTAACTTTCATGAATGTAAGACACATCAATAAAATTCCCTAAAGACTCTTTTATAACATAGCTTTGGAATGATTGGCAACATACTGAAGTGACCAAGATTTATTTCAGAAGTTCAATGTATAAATAAGGTACCATATCTATAAAACATGATATTGTTAAAGACTAAAACCATGAGATATTGTGTCATATAAAAGCACATTGAAAAAGTATATACATATATAATAGTGCATATATATATATACATATATATATATATATATATATATATATATATATATATATATGATATGTGTCATCGCAGAAAAGTCTTAGAATCTTAATACTTAGAATCTTCTCTTTCATACTTTAATGGTCAGTGCAGGTCATTATGTTTGTCTAGATCCATGGCAAGAACAATGTTATTGATCAGTCTATAATGTTGGGTTGTAATGATGTGTCTATATAGGTCTCTCAGCTATATTTGATTGTGGATGTTGATTGTGATGGAAGCTGTGTATGAGCAGGAAATTGGTTTATGGGAAATGCTAGAATTACCAACTTAATTTTGCTTTAAATCTAATTTTACTCTACTAAGCCTTTATAGGAAAAATACCAAAATGCATATTTCTGAAAGAATTTATAAAAGCATTTCTCAAGAAAATTTGATTAGTTATAAAACAAATCCAGAGGAAAGACCAAAAAAAAAAAAAAAACCTATGCAATTTACATAAAGATCTATTATTCTGTAATACAAGTCACCATAAAATATGCACATAATGTGAAGATATATATGTATGTGTTTATAAGCATATTCACATGGTAATCAATGACATATTGGTGACAAAAAGATAATACAAACTAAAAAGGGATAGAGGTTCTAAGTGTCTCTGCAAGATTATTGCAGTACCAAACAGGCATACTAAATTCTCTCATGATTATAAGAACAAAATTTAGCATTGCAATACTAATATAATGATTGGGTATAATACCAACAATACCTAAGAGATTTTCTCCCTAAAAAGAGAGGAAAATTCTGAAGATGTGTGATCGATCACCAATAATTGTTGCCAAACAGAACTTATCCCCTGACTACAATGAATTGACAGATATATTCAGAATCTGGGAGATATATCTTTTAGGAAAATGATATTGTTGCTCAAGATAAACGAATATACTATGAGAGGACTTCCTCTAGACTTAGCTATTAATATTTTCATGTTCTCTGGAGTGCTTAATCTCTGCTCTGGATGAAAATACACACTCATATTTCTCTCTGGATAAATTTGACAGACACATACAGTTTTGAAACCTAATTTATACCATATGTTAAATAAATACATTAAATGATTCTAATAGTTCTTAATGCACAGTGAAGTGGGAAAATAGTAATTCAAATTAATTATTAATAAAGTGTCCATTGCCTGTATATTCACAAAAGTGTGAATAATTTGAATAAATGAAGAGCTATTGGTACAGGTAGTTACCAAAACTAAACAAGTTAACTAAGTGACTTCTTCAACTTCAGTTCAGCATCATATACATCCATCTGACAAACTGCAGGTCATTCTGCAGAGAATATTCTCTCAAAAAGATTCATTCTGCATTAAGAACATGCTAGATACTTTTTCTAAACCTATAGATTAAAAAGTTCATAATAAATGTCTAACTTTTCTACTGTAGATGTTTTCTGTCAAAATTACATTTTAAGAGTACAGATATTTATATTTTTTAAAAATATTTAATTAAAAGGTAGAGTTTTCCTCCTATGGGGCTGCAAACCCCTTCAGCTCCTTGGGTACGTTCTCTAGCTCCTTCATTGGGGACCCTGTTCTCCATCCCATGGATGGCTGTGAGCGTCCACTTCTGTATTTGTCGGGCACTGGAAGAGCCTCTCAGGAGACAGCTAAATCACCAGTATAGGGGAATGCCAGGGCCAGGAAGTGGAAGTGGGTGGGTTGGTGTGCAGGGTTTGGAGGAAGGGGATAGGGGATTTTTGGAGGGGAAACTAGGAAAGGGGATAGCATTTGAAAGGTAGATAAAGAAAATATCTAATAAAAAAGAAAAAAGAAGAAAGGTAGACTTTTAATAGATATTTTTGACAAAATTTTCTCAACATCATTAATCACCAGGGAAATGCAAGTCAAAACAACCCTGACATTCCACTCACATCAGTCAGAATGGCTAAGATCAAGAATTCAGGTGACAGCAGATGCTGGCGAGGATGTGGAAAAAAGAGGAACACTCCTCCATTGCTGGTGGGATTGCAAGCTTGTACAACCACTCTGGAAATCAATCTGGTGGTTCCTCAGAAAATTGGACATAGTACTACTAGAGGATCTAGCAATATCTCTCTTGGGCATATACCCAGAAGATGTTCCAACTTGTAATAAGGATACATGCTCCACTATGTTCATAGCATCCTTATTTATAATAGCCAGAAGCAGGAAGGAATCCAGATATCACTCAACAGAGGAATGGATACAAAAAAAATGTGGTACATTTACACAACAGAATACTACTCAGCAATTAAAACAATAAATTTAAGAAATTCTTAGGCAAATGGATGTATCTGGAGGAAATCATCCTGAGTGAGGTAACCTAATCACAAAAGAACACCCATGATATGCACTCACTGGTAAGCAGATATTAGCCCAGAATCTGAGACTACCCAAGATACAATTTGCAAAACACAGGAAACTCAAGAAGAAGGAAGACCAAAGTGTGGATACTTCGCTCCTTCTTAGAATGGAGAACAAAATACTCATGGAAGGAATTACAGAGACAAAGTCCGGAGCTGAGACTGAAGAAAGGACCATCTAAAGACTGCTCCTCCCGGGGATCCATCCCATATACAACCAATAAACCCAGACTCTATTGCGTATGCCAGAAAGATTTTGCTGACAGCACCCTGATATAGCTATCTCTTGTAAG
This sequence comes from Mus caroli, assembly GCF_978045245.1. NCBI lineage: Eukaryota > Metazoa > Chordata > Mammalia > Rodentia > Muridae > Mus > Mus caroli. Next base: position 76,688,199 of record NW_028227261.1, read on the forward strand.
ACTATGCCAGTGCCTGGTAAATACAGAATTGGATGCTCACAGTCATCTATTGGATGGAACACAGGGCCGCTAAAGAAGGAGCTAGAGGAAATATCCAAGGAGTTAAAGAGGTTGGCAACCCTATATGAGGAACAACAATATGAACTAACCAGTACCCTCCAGAACTGTGTCTCTAGTTGCTTTTGTTATATCTTATTGAACATGTAATGACTCACTGTGCATGCCCATCATATATTGCTCACATTGCTTAAACAAGAAAATTATCTTACTAGATATAACTAATATGGAATAGCCTGTCTCCATGCTTATCTTGCTTTTCTACATACTTTAGAACATTATGCATTTAATAATCGTTACTCTGATATTCTATGAATGAAGCTAATTTCAAAGGAGAAAAGCAGAACTACTACTGAAAATACTTTCTTCATTTGAGTTGAGACCAGACTTTCCAATTTGATTCAGAAACTATGAAATTGACAGCTATGAAATTGCCGTAATATTAGAAAAGGTGAGCTGGTCTCTAAATTAACACTTATCACAGAAATGCTTCTAAATATTACACTCAAAAATTCCTGTTGGTCTTCAGAAGATATGTTGTCTTCCTCATGAGTAGAAAAAAAATTAGCTAACTGAAATTTTAAAACTAAGAATAAAATGAAGAGGTGTTAGCCCTCTATTGGATATGCACCTGCTAAAAATCTTTGCCTATTCCCCTCTTGGTCTGAGTCATGATGTCATTTTCTGTACAGAAGCTTTTCAGGTTCTTGAAATCTCATTTATTAGTTGTTGCTCTTTTAAGTTTAAGTTACTTTTCATTTCCTTTTTATTAAATTTATTTATTTCCTTTACAATCCAAAGTCAGCCTTCTTCTCCTAGTACACCCTCAACAAGTCCTCTCCAATTTTCCTTTCTCTTTTGAGAAAGGGAAGCCACCCTCTGATTTTCAACTCCTGCTTCCCCTGGAACATCAAGTCACACAGGACTAGGCATATCATATCCTAATAGGACAGACAAGGTTGTCCACTTAGGGGTCCAAGATCCACATGCAGGGAACAGGTTCAAGGCCAAGCACTGCTCTAGTTGTTTGGGAGACCCTCATGAAGAACAAGCTGCTCATCTGTTACATATGTGCAGGGGTTCACGTCCATCATGGACTTGCTCTTTTCTTGGTGATTCAGTTTCTGGAAGCCCTCAATTGTCTAGATTAGTTAACACTGTTGATCTTCCTGTGGAGTCCCTCTCCTCTTTAGGTCCCTCAATTGTTCTCACAAATCTTTCATAAGACTTCCTGAGTTCCATTTACTGTTTGGCTGTGAGACTCTGTTTCTTACCATTGGCTACTTGGTGGAGCCTCTCAGAGTACAGTTATTCTAGTTATGCTAGGTTCCTGTCTGCAAACATAATATAGTATTAGGTGTATTATTAATAATGTCAAGGACTGGTTCTTGTCCACAGGATGGGTCTCAATTTGGGGTAGTCATTTGTTGGACTTTTTCTCCCACTGCCTCTGCTCTATCTATGCCCCTGCTCATCTTTTAGGCAGGACACAGTTTGGGTCAAAGGTATAGTTGATCAGTTGCTGTTATTATATTACCATCAGGAGTCCTGGCTACAGGAAGTGGCTATGTCAGGATTTATAAACCCACAGTTAGGAATCTCATCTAGAATGGTCCCCTTACTCCATCTGGGACTTATTTCCATCCCAGGTCTCTGGCACATCATAGAGATCACTCCCAAGAAGATCTCCCTTCTCTATCCCCTGTTCTTGCATATCATCTTCTCTCTTGTTGCCTCCCAATCATCCCTTCCATTAAATTCCCTCCTTGCTTCCATCTCTGATTTCTATTTTATTTCCCCTTCTGAGAAAGATTCAAACATCCTCCCTTAGGCCTTCTTTACTATTTGGCTTCATTGGTTGTTTGTTATATTATGGTTATCCGCTACTTTGTGGCAAATATCCACTTATTAGTGAATACATACTATATATATCCTTTTGGGTCTGGGTTATCTTGAACATGATAACATTTTCTAGCTCCATTCATTTGCCAGCAAAATTCATGATTCCTCATATTTAATGGTTGAGTAGTATTATATTTTGTAGATATACCACATTTACTGTATCTATTCTATAATGGAGATACATTTAAATTCTTTCCATTTTGTGGCTATTATGAATAAAACTGCTATGATCATTTGGCTCCTATCATCTTTCTGCCCCTTTTTTGAGAGATGTTCTTTGAGCTTTAGGTACAGGAATGCTTCCACAATTTTGTGTTTTTATGTGTTATGGTTTTCTGCAATAGGCTTTGTATGTTCTAATGAGAACTTTCCTTGAAAAGTGGTGAGGATTGCATATATGTCTGAAATTTGATGTGAGGTGCCTCCAATGAGAGAGAGCATGTGACATTTGTCTTCATGTCTCTCTGTTACCTCAAAATCATCTTTTCTTCCAATCCATTGATCTTTGCATTTTGACTGGTGTTATCTTTTAAAAGAAAGGCTAGAGCAAAGCATTGCTTTCTCATATATCTACAGAGAAAAAAACCAACAAGCAAAAAAACAAAAGCATAAATACCACTGGAGTCTAATGAGAACAAGATGGTAATCTGCCTGGAAGAAAAAAACAACACGGAAGAGCAGCGTTTTGTGAGAGGTTCATCATGTGTCTGGTAAAACAGAGGCAATAACTGAGCCCCCACCCACCAAAAAAGTGTGGGAGGAGGGCCAAAGGAACAATTCTAGGAGTTAAGAAAAAAGGGGGCACTTTTGATACCTCTAGCTATGATAGAAAAATCTCATATGTCAATATGTCATGGTATATTGAATTTAATCTTTAACACATTATACTTTGTTTAGTACAGAGTAAAAAACTTTTCTAGACCTCCATCAGTCTGGGTCTCACTTATAAATTGAAAAAATATATATAAAAAGAAATTCAAATGAATTTATTATAATTTGAAGGAAATTGCAATTATATAAAAGAGAATAATAATTTTTATAAAATTTAAAGCAAAAAGAAAACATATATATCTAATATCCAATAAAAATTACTAATAGTTCTGATTGGTGGTGATGTCTGGTCTTCCAGAATTTTGGAGGCAGAAACAAGCTGATTCCTCTGAGTTTTAGGTCAGAATCAACTACATTGTGAATTGTACCCCAGCAGAGATACAAAATGAAGTGGTCAACAAAATACAAACAAACATATGAACAAAACCAATAAGTACAAAATACTCATTATATCCAGGAAACTTTGGCTTAAAAGACATAATCAATTAAACAGACTACAAATGACACAATTAGTATCTAAGACTATTAAAAAGTTATTAAACTACAATTTATCCATATGTTGAAAACTTTAGGGAAATTAAGGAAAATAAAGATATACAAGGTTTGAGAATATTCAATTCATGTTTCTGCAAATAAATTGTTATTTCTAAATATTGCAGAAGAAAGAATTTAAGGGGACTTGTCAATTTAACCAAAAAATTTAACAAAAATGAGACAGAGAAAGAAAATGAAGGTGAAGTGATGGAGCAAGAAAGGGAGAAGAATAGATGGCATACTGGCTAGTTTTGTGTCAACTTGACACAGCTGGAGTTATCACAGAGAAAAGAGCTTCAGTTGAGGAAATGCCTCCATGAAATCCAACTATAAGGCATTTTCTCAATTAGTGATCAAGGGGGAAAGGCCCCTTGTGGGTAGAACCATCTCTGGGCTGGTAGTCTTGGTTCTATAAGAGAGCAGGCTGAGCAAGCCAGGGGAAGCAAGCCAGTAAGGAACATCCCTCCATGGCTTCTGCATCAGCTCCTGCTTCCTGACCTGCTTGAGTTCCTGTCCTGACTTCCTTGGTGATGAACAGCAATGTGGAAGTGTAAGCTGAATAAACCCTTTCCTCCCCAGCTTGCTTCTTGGTCATGATGTTTGTACAGGAATAGAAACCCTGACTAAGACAGATGGTAACCCTGGTACTCATTCTATACCGCCCAGCTTGCTTCACTTTACAAAAGGATCTCTAGTTTCATCAAGTGGTCACTATTTATTGGATTCAATTTTATTATCAGTTAAAGTATTTATTTGTGTAAATACCACATTTTCTTTATCAAAAAAAACATTTGTAGGAATCAAATTGTTTTTAAATTGTCTGGTACTTGATAATAATTCTAGAATAGACATTAGATGACAGATGTCTCTTTGAGAATCTACTTTAATTAACATACAAACATACATGCAGGGAGACTGAAAGTGATTGATAGGTAGGTAGAAATATAAATAGATAGGTACATAGATAGATGATAGAGATAACCAAATATAGTATAGAATCAAATCATAGTTCAATAACAGAATTATGAGGAATTTCACACTAATGTCACCGAGGCTCTTTTAATTTGCATTCTTCCCAGCAATATCTTCCCTCTCCATGTCCTCACAAAAAGTATCTTTTGTCTTTACATAGTAGCCATTTTAAATGGAATAGAGTAATGTCTCCTAGGGGTTTCTCTTGCATCTCAGTGTTAATTCTGACTTTAACCTTGAGTTGAAAATCAATAAATGTTTTCAGAAAATACTTATAAGTTCAATCCCCAAAGAATGTTTAAAAAGAATTGTTTTCTTGTTTGTTTTTATCACCTAGACAGGATCTAGAATCACCTTGAAGAAAAATCTCAGATCAAGTCAGTGAGGTGAAGGTGATTGTAAGACTGGGTTAATTGAGGCGAGAAGGTCACCTAAAATGTAAGCAGCACTAGTCTGTGGACTGGGATCCAGGACTGTATAAGAAGTGGAAACTAGCCAGGCAATGGCTTTACATCCCTTTTTCCTGGTTCATACAATATTTCAACCAATGGCAGTCAAGCCTTTCTCAGCATTCTTTTCCTAACTTGACTTGCCCAAAATGGAAGATTGGGACTCCACCTACGAGATAAAATAAACATTTCTTTTAACTGCTTCTGTAAACTATTTTCACAGCAATGATGAAGTTAATAATACAAAGGACAAACCAAAAAGTGTGATTTATCAAATGTACTTGGGCATCTGTTTCTGGTGTATTGTCCAAGGAATACAATTTTATAGGAATATTTTAGAAGCTTCCTCTAAAGTAAATAAATATATTTGATATTGTAATGGAGATCTTTTTTTTTTTTTTTTTTTTTTTTTTTGGTTTTTCGAGACAGGGTTTCTCTGTGTAGCCCTGGCTGTCCTGGCACTCACTTTGTAGACCAGGCTGGCCTCGAACTCAGAAATCCGCCTGCCTCTGCCTCCCGAGTGCTGGAATTAAAGGCGTGTGCCACCACGCCCGGCTGTAATGGAGATCTTGTAAGAGTATGTGTGTGTGTTTATGTGTTTAAAAGAAATCTTGAGCACTATTAACATAATGTAAGAACGAATACTTATTAAGAAATGCAAACTTCAATAATTCCTTGAAATAAATATTATAGGAAATGAAATAAAAGGGGACAAAAAGTAGAATATTTTGAGCAGTTTTCCCCATAACTTTTAATGTAAACTACTCAAAATATTTCCTGTAAAATTAAAAGTATAACTTTATATTTCTAAAACTATATGCCAATTAAATTGATGCTAATTATTCACTCAAATTGACACTTGATAAAATTAACCTCTATTTTCAATAGCTGGTACTCTGTCATTCTGAACACTGTATAAATTTGAACCTGGAGATTTTGAGAGCTGTGATAGACAAGGTTAATACCCAAAAAAAAAAAAATGCAGCAAAATGTTTATCTAAAAAAAATTGTTTCAGGAAAATAGATAAAGTCACACCAGTTTCCCAGGTAGTGGTAGAGAGGAAAAACCCACAGAAAGTATTTTATAGTGCTATAACAAAAACAAAACATAACAGGTTATAAAACCTTGAGGCAAAGTCACCTAAGCTTGTCACCTTGACAATGAAATATGTTCCAAAGTGAAGAGTCAAGTTCCTTGAACTGCTACTCTCATTTTGTCTCCTATTTTTACATTACTCTATTCCACCATTCTGAGTGAAGGTGTCTTTGTGATGATGATTATGGCTTTAGGCCCAAAGTAAGTAGATCACAGAAATAGGATGCCATGGCAAATATCAGTGATACTGTTCCATTTGTAAATCCAGAATTCTAACATTACATCTATTCAAATGTTCAATCCTGTGTCTATATCAAGCAATAGTGTTCAGCATTGATAAATGGCACATTAAAAAAAAGTTTCCCTGACAACCTTTAAATAAAGTATATCTGATAGAAAAAGAAAATGATATATCCATGCACATTAGAACATTAGTATTTATATATTTGACATCATTTCTGATACCTCAATAAAATATTTGTCTTGAACTCTAAGAATATAAATATCTTTTTAAAAATCTAAGTGGAGATAATATCTTTTTACATTTACAGTTCAAGCCTTGAGTTATTCATCAAAAACAAAAGTAATACAATTGTAATTACTAGATGTGACAAATAATTTTCATTTAAAAAACATATATCAAGTTGCATACATTTCATATGATGGTTGAATCATCTTGTGTCATAGAATATGATCAATGGTTTCTATAGATTGAATATGAAATATGCAAGTTCTTATGAACCTATATCTTCTAGCCTGAAAACTCTCATATTGTATAATTAAATACTGCTAATAGACTTCCCTACAAGCAAAAGTACAGTCTGAAAATCCTTGTATTGTATAATTCAACACTGCTAATAGACTCTCCCACAAGTAAAAGCACTAAATTGTTTTTATTGCCCCAAAACGATAGAAATCTTAAAACTATAATCGGTTGAAAACTAGTAAATTCATGTTACATTTTATTTTTCTCATTAGACATTACACAGCAACCCAGAGAGTAAGTTATTAAATCGTGTATCATTAAGTTGACATGGACTTGGTAGTTAAGATGTGGCTCCTTAAATCACAGCTCCAAATTTTAACCAAGGGTCACTAAGTCACTTAACACTATTTCTGTTTTTATACTCTTTTCAGGTTCCATGTGTGGAGAGTGTTCCTGCTTCAGCAACCCCTTCTTTTCTATTGCTAAATATCATTATTTCATCTTAGTTCACTCTCATTCTCTCTAATTAAGTGTGTCCTTAGCTGTTTAATCAATAGTGTGTTGTTGTGTTATTGTTCTTGCTGATGCTGTTTCGTTCATGTAGAGGTACAAACACAGCTTTCAATGAATTATGGAAGCATTGAACTCCATATACTTTATTGTGTCCAACTTACCCATCTCTGCTTCTGCTGGTTGTCTAACCATCCTGACATCACCAAATGTACTTCCAATCCCTAAGTGTACCACTGCAGCCCAGTGGTTTCTTTCTTAAGAGGGTGTCAAGGAGGAAATGTTCTTTTCTTTTTTTTTTGTTTTAATTTTTATTAGGTATTTTCCTCATTTACATTTCCAATGCTATCCCAAAAGTCCCCCATATCCTCCCCCCCACCCCCCTATCTACCCACTCCCACTTTTTGGCCCTGGCCTTCCCCAGTACTGGGGCATATAAAGTTTGCAAGTCCAATGGGCCTCTCTTGCCTGTGATGGCCGACTAGGCCATCTTTTGATACATATGCAGCTAGAGTCAAGAGCTCTGGGGTACTGGTTAGTTCATAATGTTGTTCCATCTATAGGGTTGCAGATCCCTTTAGCTCCTTGGGTATTTTCTTTAGCTCCTCCATTGGGGGCCCTGTGATCCATCCAATAGCTGACTGTGAGCATCCACTTCTGTGTTTGCTAGGCCCCGGCATAGCCTCATAAGAGAGAGCTATATCAGGGTCCTATAAGCACAATTCTTGCTAGTGTATGCAATGGTGTCAGCATTTGGAGGCTGATTATGGGATGGTTCCCTGGATATGGCAGTCTCTAGATGGTCCATCCTTTTGTCTCAGCTCCAAACTTTGTCTCTGTAATTCCTTCCATGGGTGTTTTGTTCCCATGCTCCCATGTTCACACAAACACACACAAAAAAATGTTACATCTCACTTTTCTTTACTTCCATTTTCCCCGACCTTTGAAGTCTCTAGAATCTCCTGTGGGTTCATATTTCCTCCACTCTTGGTTTCTGATTTCTTCCAAATGTCATTATATTTTTTGTCCAGGATCACAAGCTTATTGTCTAAACCCTCATTTTTTAATAAATATTTATAATTGATTATGAATAAGGCAGTTGAACAAATTTTATATAGCCTTATGGGTTTCTCAGAATTCTTGAGCTATACTCATCATGGTTGATATTATTGTCGGTAGAAAAACTTGAAATAAAAGCCAACGTGTGAACCTTCTGTTACAAATAGAGTTGAAGCTGAGATTCCATCATAAGATAGAAGTAGGGGGTAGCGGGAGCGCAGGGTTGCCTGACACCCTCCAGCTACCCACGACCCCCGCCACAGGATTTTGGGACTGCTGGTGAGTGGAACACAGCTTCTGCTCCAATCCAATTGCGCAGGACCTGAGACTGCATTAGTTAGGGAAGCAGAAACCGGCCTGAGTAGGACCACAGGCCTCATCTGGCTGGATCAGCGCCAGGGTAGCGGGAGCGCAGGGTTGCCTGACACCCTCCAGCTACCCACGACCCCCGCCTCAGGATTTTGGGACTGCTGGTGAGTGGAACACAGCTTCTGCTCCAATCCAATTGCACGGACCTGAGACTGCATTAGTTAGGGAAGCAGAAACCGGCCTGAGTAGGGCCACAGGCCTCATCCAGCCGGATCAGCGCTGGGGTAGCGGGAGCACAGGGTTGCCTGACACCCTCCAGCTACCCACGACCCCCGCCTCAGGATTTTGGGACTGCTGGTGAGTGGAACACAGCTTCTGCTCCAATCCAATTGCGCGGGTCCTGAGACTGCATTAGTTAGGGAAGCAGAAACCGGACTGGGGTAGCGGGAGCACAGGGTTGCCTGACACCCGCCAGCTACCCACGACCCCCGCCTCAGGATTTTGGGACTGCTGGTGAGTGGAACACAGCTTCTGCTCCAATCCAATTGCGCGGACCTGAGACTGCATTAGTTAGGGAAGCAGAAACCGGCCTGAGTAGGGCCACAGGCCTCATCCAGCCGGATCAGCACCGGGGTAGCGGGAGCACAGGGTTGCCTGACACCCGCCAGCTACCCACGACCCCCGCCGCAGGATTTTGGGACTGCTGGTGAGTGGAACACAGCTTCTGCTCCAATCCAATTGCGCGGGTCCTGAGACTGCATTAGTTAGGGAAGCAGAAACCGGCCTGAGTAGGGCCACAGGCCTCATCCTGCCGGATCAGCACCTGGGTAGCAGGAGCGCAGGGTTGCCTGACACCCGCCAGCTACCCACGACCCCCGCCACAGGATTTTGGGACTGCTGGTGAGTGGAACACAGCTTCTGCTCCAATCCAATTGCGCGGGACCTGAGACTGCATTAGTTAGGGAAGCAGAAACCGGCCTGAGTAGGGCCACAGGCCTCATCCTGCCGGATCAGCACCGGGGTAGCGGGAGCGCAGGGTTGCCTGACACCCGCCAGCTACCCACGACCCCCGCCGCAGGATTTTGGGACTGCTGGTGAGTGGAACACAGCTTCTGCTCCAATCCAATTGCGCGGGACCTGAGACTGCATTAGTTAGGGAAGCAGAAACCAGCCTGAGTAGGGCCACAGGCCTCATCCGGCCGGATCAGCACTGGGGTAGAGGGAGCACAGGGTTGCCTGACACCCTCCAGCTACCCACGACACCCGCCTCAGGATTTTGGGACTGCTGGTGAGTGGAACACAGCTTCTGCTCCAATCCAATTGCGCGGGACCTGAGACTGCATTAGTTAGGGAAGCAGAAACCGGCCTGAGTAGGGCCACAGACCTCATCCGGCCTGATCAGCGCAGGGGTAGCGGGAGCGCAGTGTTGCCTGACACCCGCCAGCTACCCACGACCCCCGCCGCAGGATTTTGGGACTGCTGGTGAGTGGAACACAGCTTCTGCTCCAATCCAATTGCGCGGGACCTGAGACTGCATTAGTTAGGGAAGCAGAAACTGGCCTGAGTAGGGCCACAGGCCTCATCCTGCCGGATCAGCACCGGGGTAGCGGGAGCGCAGGGTTGCCTGACACCCGCCAGCTACCCACGACCCCCGCCGCAGGATTTTGGGACTGCTGGTGAGTGGAACACAGCTTCTGCTCCAATCCAATTGCGCGGGACCTGAGACTGCATTAGTTAGGGAAGCAGAAACCGGCCTGAGTAGGGCCACAGGCCTCATCCGGCCGGATCAGCGCTGGGGTAGCGGGAGCGCAGGGTTGCCTGACACCCTCCAGCTACCCACGACCCCCGCCGCAGGATTTTGGGACTGCTGGTGAGTGGAACACAGCTTCTGTTCCAGTCCAATCACGCGGGACCTGAGACTGCTCTGGTTGGGGAGAGAGAAATCCGGCCTACATAGGGCCACAACCCTCTTCCGGTCAGAAAAGCACCGGGGCAGCTGGGGCGCAGGGTCGGCTGACACTCACCAGCTACCCACAACACCCACCACAGGATCTTAAGACTTCTGGAGAGTGGAACACAGCTTCTGCTCCAATCCAATTGCATGCGGGACCAGAGACTGCATTAGTTAGGGAAGCAGAAAAACGGCCTGTGTAGGACCGCAGGCCTCTTCCGGCTGGACCAGCACTGGGGTACCTTCAGCTACCCACGACCCCCGCCTCAGGATTTAGAGACTGCTGGTGAGTGGAACACAGCTTCTGCTCCAATCTTTAAACAGTGACAACAATAACAACTAACCCCAGAGATTACCAGATGGCGAAAGGTAAACGTAATAATCTTACTAACAGAAACCAAGACCACTCACCATCATCAGAACCCAGCACCCCCACTTCGCCCAGTCCAGGGCACCCCAACACACCGGAAAAGCTAGACACGGATTTAAAAGCATATCTCCTGATGATGATAGAGAACTTCAAGAAGGACTTTAATAACACACTTAAAGAAATGCAGGAGAACACTGCTAAACAGGCAGAAGACAATAAAGAGAAAGCACAAAAATCCCTTAAAGAATTGCAGGAGAACACTGCTAAAGAGTTACAACTCCTTAAAGAAAAACACGATAACATAATCAAACAGGTAGAAGTCCTTACAGAAAAACAGGAAAACACATCCAAACAGATGATGGAAATGAACAAAACCATACTAGACCTAAAAAGGGAAGTAGACACAATAAAGAAAACCCAAAATGAGGCAACACTGGAGATAGAAACCCTAGGAAAGAAATCTGGAACCATAGATACGAGCATCAGCAACAGAATACAAGAGATGGAAGAGAGAATCTCAGGTGCAGAAGATTCCATAGAGAACATCGGCACCACAATCAAGGAAAATGTAAAATGCAAAAAGATCCTAACTCAAAACATCCAAGAAATACAGGACGCAATGAGAAGACCAAACCTACGGATAATAGGAGTGGATGAGAATGAAGATTTTCAACTCAAAGGACCAGCAAACATCTTCAACAAAATTATAGAAGAAAACTTCCCAAATCTAAAGAAAGAGATGCCCATGAACATACAAGAAGCCTACAGAACTCCAAATAGACTGGACCAGAAAAGAAATACCTCCCGACACATAATAATCAGAGCAACAAGCCGGGCGTGGTGGCACACGCCTTTAGTCCCAGCACTCGGGAGGCAGAGGCAGGCGGATTTCTATGTTCGAGGCCAGCCTGGTCTACAAAGTGAGTGCCAGGACAGCCAGGGCTACACAGAGAAACCCTGTCTCAAAAAACCAAAAAAAAAAAAAAAATAATCAGAGCAACAAATGCTCTAAATAAAGATAGAATACTAAAAGCAGTAAGAGAAAAAGGCCAAGTAACATATAAAGGCAAGCCTATCAGAATTACACCAGATTTTTCACCAGAGACTATGAAAGCCAGAAGATCCTGGACGGATGTTATACAGACACTAAAAGAACACAAATTACAGCCCAGGCTACTATACCCAGCCAAACTCTCAATTAACATAGATGGAGAAACCAAAGTATTCCACGACAAAACCAAATTCACACATTATCTCTCCACGAATCCAGCCCTTCAAAGGATAATAACAGAAAAAAACCAATACAAGGACAGGAACCACGCCCTAGAAACAACAAGAAGGTAATCCCTCAACAAACCTAAAAGAAGACAGCCACAAGAACAAAATGCCAACTTTAACAACAAAAATAACAGGAAACAACAATTACTTTTCCTTAATATCTCTTAATATCAATGGACTCAACTCCCCGATAAAAAGACATAGACTAACAAACTGGCTACACAAACAAGACCCAACATTTTGCTGCTTATAGGAAACTCATCTCAGAGAAAAGGATAGACACTACCTCAGAATGAAAGGCTGGAAAACAATTTTCCAAGCAAATGGCATGAAGAAACAAGCTGGAGTAGCCATTCTAATATCTGATAAGATGGACTTCCAACCCAAAGTAATTAAAAAAGACAGGGAGGGACACTTCATACTCATCAAAGGTAAAATCCTCCAAGAGGAACTATCAATCCTGAATATCTATGCTCCAAATACAAAGGCAGCCACATTCATTAAAGAAACTTTAGTAAATCTCAAAGCACACATTGCACCTCATGCAATAATAGTGGGAGACCTCAATACAACACTTTCACCAATGGACAGATCATGGAAACAGAAACTAAACAGGGACACAGAGAAACTAAGAGAAATTATGAATCAAATGGATCTGGCAGATATTTACAGAACATTCTATCCTAAAACAAAAGGATATACCTTCTTCTCAGCACCTCATGGTACTTTCTCCAAAATTGACCACATAATTGGTCACAAAACAGGCCTCAACAGATACAAAAATATTGAAATTGTCCCATGCATCCTATCAGATCACCATGGCCTAAGGCTGATCTTCAATAACAGAATAAATAATAGAAAGCCAACCTTCACGTGGAAACTGAACAACACTCTTCTCAATGATACCTTGGTCAAGGAAGGAATAAAGAAAGAAATTAAGGACTTTTTAGAGTTCAATGAAAATGAAGCCACAACATACCCAAACTTATGGGACGCAATGACAGCATTTCTAAGAGGAAAACTCATAGCTCTGAGTGCCTCCAAAAGGAAACTAGAGAGAGCACACATTAGCAGCTTGACAACACACCTGAAAGCACTAGAACAAAAGGAAGCAAATTCACCCAAGAGGAGTAGACGGCAGGAAATAATCAAACTCAGGGGTGAAATCAACCAAGTGGAAACAAGAAAAACTATTCAAAGAATCAACCAATCAAGGAGCTGGTTCTTTGAGAAAATCAACAAGATAGATAAACCCTTAGCCAGACTCACTAGAGGGCACAGGGAAAGCATCCTAATTAACAAAATCAGAAATGAAAAAGGAGACATAACAACAGATCCTGAAGACATCCAAAACACCATCAGATCCTTCTACCAAAGACTATACTCAACAAAACTGGAGAACCTGGATGAAATGGAGAAGTTCCTAGACAGATACCAGGTACCAAAGTTGAATCAAGATCAGGTTAATGGTCTAAACAGCCCTATATCCCCCAAAGAAATAGAAGCAGTCATTAATAGTCTCCCAACTAAAAAAAGCCCAGGACCAGATGGGTTTAGTGCAGAGTTCTATCAGACCTTCAAAGAAGATCTAATCCCAGTTCTTCACAAACTATTCCACAAAATAGAACCAGAAGGTACTCTACCCAACTCATTCTATGAAGCCACAATTACTCTGATACCTAAACCACAAAAAGACCCAACAAAGATAGAAAACTTCAGACCAATATCCCTTATGAATATTGATGCAAAAATCCTCAATAAAGTTCTTGCTAACCGAATCCAAGAACACATCAAAACAATCATCCATCCTGACCAAGTAGGTTTCATCCCAGGGATGCAGGGATGGTTCAATATACGGAAATCCATCAACGTAATCCAGTATATAAACAAACTCAAAGACAAAAACCACATGGTCATCTCCTTAGATGCGGAAAAAGCATTTGACAAGATCCAACACCCATTCATGATAAAAGTCTTGGAAAGATCAGGAATTCAAGGCCCATACCTAAACATGATAAAAGCAATCTACAGCAAACCAGTAGCCAACATCAAAGTAAATGGTGAGAAGCTTGAAGCAATCCCTCTAAAATCAGGGACTAGACAAGGCTGTCCACTTTCTCCATACCTATTCGACATTGTACTTGAAGTCCTAGCCAGAGCAATTCGACAACAAAAGGAGATCAAAGGGATACAAATTGGAAAAGATGAAGCCAAATATCACTTTTTGCAGATGATATGATAGTATATATAAGTGACCCTAAAAATTCCACCAGAGAACTCCTAAGCCTGATAAACAGCTTCAGTGAAGTAGCTGGATATAAAATTAACTCAAACAAATCAATGGCCTTTCTCTACACAAAGAATAAACAGGCTGAGAAAGAAATTAGGGAAACAACACCCTTCTCAATAGTCACAAATAATATAAAATATCTTGGCGTGACTCTAACTAAGGAAGTGAAAGATCTGTATAATAAAAACTTCAAGTCTCTGAAGAAAGAAATTCTAGAAGATCTCAGAAGATGGAAAGATCTCCCATGCTCATGGATTGGCAGGATCAACATTGTAAAAATGGCTATCTTGCCAAAAGCAATCTACAGATTCAATGCAATCCCCATCAAAATTCCAAATCAATTCTTCAACGAATTAGAAAGTGCAATCTGCAAATTCATCTGGAATAACAAAAACCTAGGATAGCAAAAACTCTTCTCAAGGATAAAAGAACCTCTGGTGGAATCACCATGCCGGACCTAAAGCTCTACTACAGAGCAATTGTGATAAAAACTGCATGGTACTGGTATAGTGACAGACAGATAGACCAATGGAATAGAATTGAAGACCCAGAAATGAACCCACACACCTATGGTCACTTGATCTTCGACAAGGGAGCTAAAAACATCCAGTGGAAGAAAGACAGCATTTTCAACAAATGGTGCTGGCACAACTGGTTGTTAACATGTAGAAGAATGCGAATCGATCCATTCCTATCTCCTTGTACTAAGGTCAAGTCTAAGTGGATCAAGGAACTTCAAATAAAACCAGAGACACTGAAACTTATAGAGGAGAAAGTGGGGAAAAGCCTTGAAGATATGGGCACAGGGGAAAAATTCCTGAATAGAACAGTAATGGCTTGTGCTGTAAGATCGAGAATTGACAAGTGGGACCTCATGAAACTACAAAGCTTCTGCAAGGCTAAAGACACCATCAATAAGACAAAAAAACCACCAACAGATTGGGAAAGGATCTTCACCTATCCTAAATCAGATAAGGGACTAATATCCAATATATATAAAGAACTCAAGAAGGTGGACTCCAGAAAGTCAAATAACCCCATTAAAAAATGGGGCTCAGAACTGAACAAAGAATTCTCACCTGAGGAATACCAAATGGCAGAGAAGCACCTGAAAAAATGTTCAACATCCTTAATCATCAGGGAAATGCAAATCAAAACAACCCTGAGATTCCACCTCACACCAGTCAGAATGGCTAAGATCAAAAATTCAGGTGACAGCAGATGCTGGCGAGGATGTGGAGAAAGAGGAACACTCCTCCATTGTTGGTGGGATTGCAAGCTTGTACAACCACTCTGGAAATCAGTCTGGCGGTTCCTCAGAAAATTAGACATAGTACTACCGGAGGATCCAGCAATACCTCTCCTGGGCATATATCCAGAAGATGTCCCAACCGGTAAAAAGGACACATGCTCCACAATGTTCATAGCAGCCCTATTTATAATAGCCAGAAGCTGGAAAGAACCCAGATGTCCCTCAACAGAGGAATGGATACAGAAATTATGGTACATTTACACAATGGAGTACTACTCAGCTATTAAAAAGAATGAATTTATGAAATTCCTAGCCAAATGGATGGACCTGGAGGGCATCATCTTGAGTGAAGTAACACAATCACAAAAGAACTCACACAATATGTATTCATTGATAAGTGGATATTAGCCCAAAACTTAGGATACCCAAGATATAAGATACAATTTGATAAACGCATGAAACTCAAGAAGAATGAAGACCAAAGTGTGGACACTGTGCACCTTCTTAGAATTGGGAAAAAAACACCCAGGGAAGGAGTTACAGAGACAAAGTTCGTAGCTGTGATGAAAGGATGGACCATTTAGAGACTGCTGTATCCAGGGATCCGTCCCATAATCAGCTTCTAAACGCTGACACCATTGCATACACTAGCAAGATTTTGCTGAAAGGACCCAAATATAGCTGTCTCTTGTGAGATGATGCCGGGGCCTAGCAAACACAGGAGTGGATGTTCACAGTCAGCTATTGGATGTATCACAGGGCTCCCAATGGAGAAGCTAGAGAGAGTACCCAAGGAGCTAAAGGGATCTGCAACCCTATTGTTGGAACAACATGATGTACTAACCAGAACCCCGGAGCTCTTGTCTCTAGCTGCATATGTATCGAAAGATGGCCTAGTCGGCCATCAATGTAAAGAGAGGCCCATTGGACTTGCAAACATTATATGCCCCAATATAGGGGAATGCCAGGGCCAAAAGAATGGGAATGGGTGGGTAGGGAAGTGGGGGGTGCTATGGGGGACTTTTGGGATAGTATTGGAAATGTAATTGAGGAAAATATGTAATAAAAATATAAAAAAAAATAAGATAGAAGTAGAGAACATATACATGGACAAAACTTTGCCACTTTGACAAATTTAATGAATGATTATCTGCCTTCTCTGTAGTCATATTCATTTAGACAGATGTACCAGTGTCTTAGTTAGGGTTTTATTGGTGTGAAAAAACCAAGGAAACTCTTTTTTTTAATTTTATTTTTTATTGGATATTTTCTTTATTTACGTTTGAAATGTTAGCCCCTTTCCTGCCCCCACTCTCAGTAATCTCCTATTCCACCCCCTCTCACAGCTTCTAAGAGGTTGTTCATCTATCCACCCACCACTTCTGCCTCCTTGCCCTTGCATTCCCTACACTGGGATATTGAGTCTTCACAGGACCAAGGGCCTCTTTTCCCATTGATGCCTGACAGGGCCATCCTCTGCTACATAACTCTTATAAGGACTTCATTTAACTGGGGGCTGGCTTACAGATTCAGTGGTTCAGTCCATAATCATGAAGGTAGGAGCAGGGCAACATCCATGAAGCAGGTGGAGCTGAGAGTTCTACATTTTCATCTGAAGGCTACTAGTGAAAGACTGCCTTCCAGGGAACTAGGATGAGGGTCTTAAAGCCCCAAATCACAGTGATATATCTATGTCAACAGGCCAAAAATAGTCCAACTTGGCCATTCCTTATAATAGAGCCCCTCCTTGGGCGGAGTATATACAAACCATCACAACCACTGACCCACATGATGATGGCAACAGAAAAATTCTGTTAATTCCTGTATCTTTAAAATTTTAAAGGAATTATTTGATTATTTTGCTGTTACCTTGAAAATTTTGCATCAGCTGATAGGTTATGGCTCCCAATGTTATTGTATATTATATCTATCTCTACAGTCATCAGGAATGTCTTAGGATTTAGAGTGCATCTCACTTGAATACTTATAAACGTTGTCCTTCATTGGTCATTTCAAATGTTCCTTTAATGAAAGAATAATTTAATTCATAATTTAAATAATTTACTTTGCTGTACTAGTGTGCTTATGATTTGATAAAAGCTTGTAACATTGTTTAACAGACATGAAGTATTAGGAAGGCTTACTTCATTTTCCTAAATATGAATGTAACCTTTATATACAAATATGTTAGAAAATTATTAGAAGATACTGGAATCACAGAATATTAAGGAACGTCTCTGAAAGCAGAGTGCTAGTGAAAATTAGAGATGATATAAACTTTCTTTGCTCAGTAGTTAAGGGTATACACTGCTTTTGTACTATACCAGGTTTAGTACCCTGTATGTATACTGGAGGTGCACAGCACCTCCAAATTCTGGATCTCTGACTCTGTTTCTGGTCTTGTAGGGCATATGCACGTGTACACACACACATACACACTCACTCACTTAAAAATAAAATAGAAGATTGTATGAATGTTTTTTTTAGCTCCCTTGAAAATATAAAATATATGGCTGTATAGGTTATAGAACCTAGATCAGAACCTCGTATTATTCTGCTAGACTCACAGAGTTAGAAACTTCCCCTAGACTTTTAGTTTTGTACCCATTGTTTACTGCATCTCAATCCTCAACAGAGTAATTTCTATTTATAGTAGAGGGTAAATAATGAAGAGATACACTATTGACCAAGATTCAGAGACTGTGTACTGCTCAACTCTAAATAATACAACTATCAGCAAAGCTCAAGGAATATTATAGAAATGGGATCATGAGTCTTGTAAGAGCCAGATAGAATGAATGTCTGCCATGTAATACTATTTACTGGGAATAATGCCCTGGCCCAAACAAATTAGCATCTGTAACTACATAATGAAGACTCGCATATGTGAAGGCAGCCCCAAATCCCTATTTTTCTTGGGCAGGGGCTTATACAGCTCCTCCCAGACCTGAGTTTTAGACAATTAATTGCTTCTGGAGAAGCAGAGTTGATTTTCTATAACAAAACATCCCAGAGAGGCTTCAAAATTCCAATAGATGATCCAATGCCCTCTAGGTGGATGGATTAAGTAGATTAGGTGGGTTTTAAAAATAACATGTAGCAAGTTATTGATTGAATTCTTCCATAAGTTCTGAGCCAACACTGACCCAGAATTCCTGGTAGGTAGGAGAGGTTTTATGTGTGTTGTTTTGTGGATTAGTTGGTGTCCCAGTCCCAATACTGGAAACCTTGTCTGTTTACAGAAGGTAAGGAGTTTAAGCTTCATATTCTTCACTACTAGTCCTTGCTATGGTCACCCTCATAGATTCTAAGAAGTTTCCATTGCACAAGTTTTACATATTGATACTGTTCAGATGATACAGAACCAGAAGCTGGATAGACCTGAAACCTGGCATTGAAGAGGATATATCTGAATGAATGAATGAATGAATGAATGAATAAATAAATAAATAAATAAATAAATAAATGTCAACAAAATTGTCCCTAATGGTATTCTGCTATACTCATGGATCAGTAGTCTAATCCAATTGTCATCAGAGAGGCTTCCTCCAGCTGGTGGGAGCAGATGCAAAAATTCATAGCCAAATATTGAGAGGAGCTGAGGGAATCTCACAGAGGAGGAAGGATTGTAGGAGCCAGAGGTATGGAATGCACCAAAAACATAGCTAACAGAATCAACTAACAAGACTCATAGGGTCTCACAGAGACTAAAGATGGAACCAAAGGACCTGCAAAAATCTGTGCTAATGCCTTCTATATAAATGTCATGGTTGCTTGGCTTGTTTTATTGTTTTTTTTTTTTTATTTTGTTTTGTTTTGTTTTGTTTTTGAGACTACTAAAAGTGAGGATGAGAGTGACTCAGACCCTTGCCTGCTCTTCTCCCCTTTTCCTGCTACTGGGTTGCTTCGAGCCTTGATATGAGGGTTTGCGCAAAGTCTTATTATATCATATTATACCCAATTTGTTTATATCACTAGAAGGCCTGGTCTTCTCTGAAGGGAATCAGTGGAGCAGTTGGTCTAGAGGAGAGGAAAAGTGTAGGCAGAGACCTGGAAAGGAGGCAAAACTGTGTTCAGGATGTGTGTGAGGGAAGAAAAAAAATGAAAAAAAAAAAAAGGAGAAAATTATCAGTTAAAAAATCCATGAGATGGTAAATAGCATCAATAGAGGTGGGGTAAGAAGGACATCAGAAGGGAGGAAAGGGGAATGGATTTGATGAAAATGCTTTATGTATGTAAAATTCTCAAGAATATGTGAGCACCTCAAGCTCCTAACCAGTGTGATATGCTACATATCAAGGAAAGGGTGCTGAAATTGGTACATTTTAAAATTAACTGGTTCTTTGTTTGTTCCTTTTGGGAGTTGACAGAAGTTAGTCTGTTACTCTGAAAATATAAAGCATTAAGATCAACTACTCAGTATCCAATAATAAATCTACAGGAATCAGAAGCCTACATATGTTCAGAGACTTTACATTATGGTTGAAAACTGCTCCCTAATGTTGAAAATGATTTTCTGGGAAAATCAACAATTTGTGATGATGTGGGAGAAGACAATAGGTAATGAGAGATTAAACTGGCTATTATGTGTACTAATAGCCGATCTGGATAGTACCACACAGTTATCAGAGTATATTTTTAAAGCGCATGGGAGCTTTTTTTTATTTCTGCAATTTATTTATTTTTACCTGCACATTTTGGGATTCTTTAGTAATCAATTACAATCATCTACTTAGAATTGACTTCCTAACAACAGCAGTAAATTACCTTCCTGATATTGGAAGCAGTGTAGACACCCAGAAGCCCACTTAGTTTCCAAAATTAAAGTGAAAAATTTTACAAATAAACTTTCATCACTCATGTCACTTTTATGGAACCTAATCTAGTAAAGGAGAATATTGCAGCTAAATGACTGACAGGGAAAGTGTCTCTGTTTAATTGGCACTGGCCAATTTATCAGTCTCTGATGTCAGTGACACACCATTAGGCTGTGAGAAAGTGATTGGTGAGATAACATTCAATTGAAAATCTCTGTGGATGGTAGTTCATGCCACCATTATATCAACTTAATGAATGAGGCCCAATAGCATCCTCTTCTCACTAGAAGGAACACATCCATCATGGAACAAAGGATTCCCCAGTTGCAACGGGTTGTCATGTTTTTCTCTTCTTAGTCTGTGTGAGAACAAAAGGATTTCAGATTAAACTGAGAATAATGGTAGGGTATCTTTATTCCATCGAAAATTATGGACCAAGTTGCTGAGATTTTAATTCATTATATTGCTATATAAAGAAGATTGTTTACATTGATACATTCATAATTTATGTAAATAGAGGTCAGTTCCTTGTCTTTTTCTTTGGATAAATTTACATTCTTCTGCTAGAAAAAATGTACATAATATATGTATACATAATTCTATATAATTATCATATATATTATATACTCTACCATATATGATATATATCAATAACAGCAATAAATGTTGTATGCAGATATACAGACACACATTGAGCCTTCTTTTTCTTAGGTAGGACATGAATATGTCCTATAAATATTGTAAATTCAATAATTAATCAAAATAAGAAAATGTATTCTATACAATTTCTACAAGAACTCTCTGAAAATAGTCGGGGCATATTGAGGTAGATTAGTCACATTATTTGTTATTTATTATAATATGGTTTCTTCTTTTAATATTTACTTCCACCCTTCGACTTAGTTTCTTGTTTTTGTTGCTGTTTTATTTATGTCCTTCAGAATACATGAGAAACCTTCCCAAAACAATGGAGTTTGAAAATAAGTTGACTGTCCTGACCTGAAACAGAAAGTAACTCAACCCAGAAAGTGTCTGCAGAACTGCATGCTGGTTTAAAGGCACTCGTCCCTGACTCAGTGTGCTGCAGACATTTTCACTTTAGCCTCCTGATCCGGCTCAAATGAATTCTTTCAAGTTCTGAACTCTGTATCATATATTTTATATTAATTATTTTATTTCAACACACCATCTATCTGTCTCCCCATCTAACAATACAGAGGTGGGGCCCTTGTTAAAATATTCATAATCAAGTTCAACCATGTTATGCCACTTCTATCCACAAATATTATAATGCTGACTCTTTACATTCAAATACTCTGTACTGGTATCTTACCTGCAATGCAGTAAATTCAAATTAGTGTGTAGGTAGCCTAACTTAAACACGCTCAGTATAAATCTCAATTTAATGCTTTCTATATGTTTTAAAGTCATTTGTAGGTAGCAACTATGCTGTACTAGAAAAAATATTTGAAAGTATGGTTTTAATTTTTGTACTTGAAAACATTGACTCAAAGTTATTTTTTCTCTTTGGTTTTACTCTGTGTGTGTGTGTGTGTGTGTGTGTGTGTGTGTGTATGTGTGTATGTGTCTACATGTATTTACTGCTGGTAGGCAATTATGGCAAGAGCCAGACTTTAATAACAATTAAACACTATCAGTTAAAGTCTTGTCAGAAAAATTGATGCAATAATTCCTTAGAATTAAGTTGAGCTTCTGGCTACTCTTTATTATTATTATTATTATTATTATTATTATTATTATTATTATTATTATTATATATTGTCTTTGTTTACATTTCAAATGCTATCCTGAAAGTTCCCTATACACTCCCCCTGCCCTGCTCCCCTCCCCACCCACTCCCACTCTTGGCTCTGGCGTTCCCCTGTGCTAGGGCATATAAAGTTGTCAATACCAGGGGCCTTTCTTCCCAATGATGGCCAACTAGGCCATCTTCTGCTACATATGCAGCTAGAGATACGAGCTCTGGGGGTACTGGTTAATTCATATTGTTATTCCACCTATAGGATTGCAGACCCCTTCAGCTCCTTGGGTGCTTTCTCTAGCTTCTCCATTGGGGGCCCCGTGTTCCATCTTATAGATGACTGGAGATGGACTATCCAGAGACTACCCCACCTGGGGATCCATGCCATAATCAGCCACCAAACCCAGACACTATTTCATATGCCAGCAAGATTTTGCTAAAGGGACCCTGATATAGCTGTCTAGTATGAGGCTATGCCAGTATCTGGCAAATACCGAAGTGGATGCTTCTGGCTACTCTTATTCAAAACAAAGTAATCTCTTTCCTTCTAATGTTCCATTCATCAACCACATAGTACACATATACCCACAAACACACACATACACATACATACACTCACATACACACACATGCAAACACATACACACACATACACAATTTTAGGTTCAGAGAATATGAACTACCAGGGGATATTGAATTGTGAACCTTGGTAGACTCAGTTTATGAAAGTAGTTTCTGTAATAATATTACTGTTAAACTTGTACTTTTCTTCTTTCTGGGATTGTACTGAATTTCTAGGTAATACATGCTGACACTTTCAATTACTGAAGATACCTATTCTGCTTTTTCAATTTAAAGATGTAGAATTCATCCTATAGAATAAAAGTGTCAAGTGGACCTTTATCCTCTCTTACATATTTGTAACTGATTTTGTAACACTTTTGCTTGAAGGACCTGCTGGGCTCTCATACTTTGTTCTGCTTTAGCACTTTCTATATTAACAGCTCTCACACTAAAACTGAACAAAGAGAGTAAGGAAAGGAATCACAAATAATAGTCTTCCTTAAACAGGCTTGGCATAGTAGCTTTATGTTTAGAGTACTAAAGTATAATTGGGGTCACAGAGAGATTTGCCATCTATGTAGTATCTGCCTTAGCTGCCATCTTTTAGTAGGGATACAATATGTGTATTCTATACCTCTACCAAAGCTTAAATATTTAAAATTGAATTTGATAACTGTAATATAATGGAACAAAATGCAATGTCAAGAAACCTGTTATAGACAAAGGTGCTATGGGCACTCAGTGACAAGGATATATTTTTCCATTATCATACAACATTATTCACTAAAATGCATCAACATTGAAGTCATTTTTAGCCAAGAAGAAAAAAGTTCCCACATAGCCTTATTTATGACATATTCATTCTTTACAATTTTAAACTTCTTCTTTTCTGTTTTTGTTTTTTGTTTTTTTTTTTTTTTTTTGGTTTTGGTTTTGGTTTTGGTTTAGAAGACAGGGTTTCTCTGTGTAGCCCTGGCTGTCTTGGAAATCCACCTGCCTCTACCTTCTAAGTGCTAGGATTAAAGGCATGTGCCACTACTGCCCAGCTATTAAACTTCTGTTTGTATATGTATGTGACCCTGTGTAAGGATGTGGGCACCACTTGCATTCAGATGATCATGGAGACCAGAAAAAGTCATTTGATTCCACAGAACTGTAGTTTCAGGTATTTGTGAACCACCCTGTGAGTTTTAGGAACTAAAGCCAAATCCTCAACAAGAACAATAAGAGCTCTTAGCCACTGAGCCATCTCTCAAGTTTGGAAAGATGATGTTTTCAAACACAAAAATAGATCTTCAAAGAATGTGCTAACTTTAATTTCATGACAAATTTGTATAGGTCTATGACCTCCAGAAATACATGAAATTCTCAGGTATACTATTCACCAACCAAATAATCATAGCTAAAACTAATTTCACAGAACTTATGAATTCATATAACCAATAAGTTCATTTAAGTCTTTATTAATGAAGAACACTCAAAAGAGTGGTTTTTCTAATTTTTTCCCCTGTGCTTAGAAAGACCTTCCTCAGCTTGACATTTAGTTGTAACTCATTTATTTCCCTCTTGTGAAACCTGGTTCAGTGGCCACAGAGGAGCATCACTAGTCACTCTCATCAGGAAGGAACTGCAAATTTGTAATTCTATTACTTTACCTATCACATTGCATTGGTATCAATTGAGTAGCAAACACTCAATGCTGTGAACATTCAATTCATTTACTTCATTACTCTTACAACAAATGTAACATGGAATTATGATACTATTGTTCCCAGATTTCAAATTCCTTTAATGATATTATATGAAGCTTTTAATGAGAGTACAGGATATTCTTCTTAAAAAGTATATTCAATCTCAGGAAACATTTTGTTAATATTTACCAAACTACAAATAGATAAAGCAATACTTTAAGAGGATTTATATTCCCTTCAGTGTTTTGTTAATTGTCTTGTCATTAGTTTTATTATACAAAGCATACAATTATCTATAATTGTCTTCTTAGTTCCTGTCACAATTATGCTTATTTGAGAACTTATTTATCCATTCAAAAGTTACCTGTGCTCTTAAGTTCCATTTTCTGTGACTGAATATAATTACCTGACAAAGTATAAATTTTGATATAAGACAGTATTGCAGTTCCTTCATGGTGCTATGAATTCAACAAGAATGGTTAGCTAAGGTGCCAGGAAACAATAAGGAGGAACTTTATTTCTTGCATTTTTCACAATATGTAAATTAAAGATTTTGAAAACTTTTTCACATACTCAGTGACAATCTATTGAAATTGTGTCATGATAGAAAAGTCAATATTTTAACTGGGCATCAATCTTCAATACATACACACTCAAAATTCAGTATATTAAAACCATGATGCAAATAAAATTGATAAAACTTTAAGAAAAAACAAAAATCAAATACTGGAGTTGGTAACCTATATGTGGGTTGTCTGCAATGGCTCAGTCCGGACACCAGTTTAGATGTTGCAAGCAGACATCTAA
This sequence comes from Mus caroli, assembly GCF_978045245.1. Taxonomy (NCBI): domain Eukaryota; kingdom Metazoa; phylum Chordata; class Mammalia; order Rodentia; family Muridae; genus Mus; species Mus caroli. The sequence continues at coordinate 76,713,406 of NW_028227261.1, forward strand.
TAAAGCAGGTCAATCACTAAACAATTCTTTCATGATATAAAGCTTAAAGTTACTTAATGATATGTGTTCATCATGTGATAGGATTTTTCTGATGCAATCAATAGCTGGAAGATAGATGCTGTGCATGAAACTGCAAGGGCCATCATATTTAATAGTGAATTTTTTATTAGATATTTTCTTTATATATATTTCAAATGCTATCCCGAAAGTTTCCTATAACCTCCCCCTGCCCTGCTCCCCTCCTCACCCACTCCTACCTCTTGGCCCTGGTATTCCCCTGTACTGGGGCATATAGAGTTTGCAATACCAAAGGATCACTCTTCCCAATGGTGGCTGACTAGGCCATCTTCTACTACATAGGCAGCTAGAAATATGACCTCTGGGGGTCCTGGTTAGTTCATATTGTTGTTCTACCTGTAGGTTTGCAGACCCCTTCAGCTCCTTGGTTGCTTTCCCTAGCATCTCCATTGAGGGTCCTGTGTTCCATCTTATAGATTGCTCTGAGCATCCACTTCTGTATTTGCCAGGCACTGGTACAATGAAGACAGGTAGATCAACGGAATAGAATTGAAGACCCAGAAATGAATCCACACACCTATGGTCACTTGATCTTTGACAAGGGAGCTAAAACCATCCAGTGGAAAAAAAAAAAAAACAGCATTTTGTTGTTTTTTTTTTTTTTTAATATTTTTTATTACATATTTTCCTCAATTACATTTCCAATGCTATCCCTAAAGTTCCCCATACCCTCCCCCCTACTTCCCTACCCACCCATTCACAATTTTTGGCCGTGGCGATCCCCTGTACTGGGGCATATAAAGTTTGCTTGTCCAATGGGCCTCTCTTTCTAGTGATGGCCTACTAGGCCATCTTTTTTTTTAATTTTTAATATTTTTATTACGTATTTTCCTCAATTAAATTTCCAATGTTATCCCAAAAGTTCCCCATACCCCTCCCAACTTCCCTACCCACCCATTCCCATTCTTTTGGCCCTGGCATTCCCCTGTATTGGGGCATATAAAGTTTGAAAGTCCAATGGGCCTCTCTTTCCAGTGATGGCAGACTAGGCCATCTTTTGATACATATGCAGCTAGAGACAAGAGCTCCGGGGTACTGGTTAGTTCATCATGTTGTTCCCCCTATAGGGTTGCAGATCCCTTTAAATCCTTGAGTAATTTCTCTAGCTTCTCCATTGGGAGCCCTGGGATCCATCCAATAGCTGACTGTGAGCATCCACTTCTGTGTTTGCTAGGCCCCGGCATAGTCTCACAAGAGACTGCTATATCTGGGTCCTTTCAGCAAAATCTTGCTAGTGTATGCAATGGTGTCAGCGTTTGGAAGCTGATTATGGGATGGATCCCTGGATATGGCAGTATCTAGATGGTCCATCCTTTCATCACAGTTCCAAACTTTGTCTCTGTAACTACTTCCATGGGTGTTTTGTTCCCAATTCTAATAAGGGGCATAGTGTCCACACTTTGGTCTTCATTCTACTTGAGTTTCCTGCGTTTAGCAAATTATATCTTATATCTTGGGTATCCTAAGTTTTGGGCTAATATCCACTTATCAGTGAATACATATTTTGTGAGTTCCTTTGTGATTGTGTTACCTCACTCAAGATGATGCCCTCCAGGTCCATCCATTTGGCTAGGAATTTCATAAATTCATTCTTTTTAATAGCTGAGTAGCACTCCATTGTGTAAATGTACCATATTTTCTGTATCCATTCCTCTGTTGAGGGGCATCTGGGTTCTTTCCAGATACTGGCTATTATAAATAAGGCTGCTATGAACATAGTGGAGCATGTGTTCTTCTTACCGGTTGGAACATCTTCTGGGTATATGCCCAGGAGAGGTATTGCTGGATCCTCTGGTAGTATTATGTCCAATTTTCTGAGGAACTGCCAGACTGATTTCAAGAGTGGTTGTACAAGCTTGCAATCCCACCAACAATGGAGGAGTGTTCCTCTTTCTCCACATCCTCGCCAGCATCTGCTGTCACCTGAATTTTTGATCTTAGCCATTCTGATTGGTGTGAGGTGGAATCTCAGAGTTGTTTTGATTTGCATTTCCCTGATGATTAAGGATGTTGAACATTTTTTCAGGTGCTTCTCTGCCATTCGGTATTCCTCAGGTGAGAATTCTTTGTTCCGTTCTGAGCCCCATTTTTAATGGGGTTATGTGATTTTCTGGAGTCCACCTTCTTGAGTTCTTTATATATATTGGATATTAGTCCCTTATCTGATTTAGGATAGGTAAAGATCCTTTCCCAATCTGTTGGTGTTTTTTTTTTTGTTGTTTTTTTTTGTCTTATTGATGGTGTTTTTTGCCTTGCAGAAGCTTTGCAGTTTCATGAGGTCCCACTTGTCAATTCTCGATCTTACAGCACAAACCATTGCTGTTCTATTCAAGAATTTTTCTCCTGTGCCCATATCTTCAAGGCTTTTCCCCACTTTCTCCTCTATAAGTTTCAGTGTCTCTGGTTTTATGTGAAGTTCCTTGATCCACTTAGGCTTGACTTTAGTACAAGGAGATAGGAATGGATCCATTCGCATTCTTCTACATGATAACAACCAGTTGTGCCAGCACCATTTGTTGAAAATGCTGTCTTTTTTTCCACTGGATGGTTTTAGCTCCCTTGGTGTGTGGGTTCATTACTGGGTCTTCTATTCTATTCCATTGGTCTACTTGTCTGTCACTATACAATTACCATGCAGTTTTTATCAAAATTGATCTGTAGTAAAGCTTTAGGTCTGGCATGGTGATTCCACCAGAGGTTCTTTTATCCTTGAGAAGAGTTTTTGCTATCCTATGTTTTTTGTAGTTCCAGATGAATTTGCAGATTGCACATTCTAATTCGTTGAAGAATTGAGTTGGAATTTTGATGGGGATTGCATTGAATCTGTAGATTGCTTTTGGCAAGATAGCCATTTTTACAATTTTGATCCTGCCAATCCATGAGCATGGGAGATCTTTCCATCTTATGAGATCTACTATAATTTCTTTCTTCAGAGACTTGAAGATTTTATTATACAGATCTTTAACTTTCTTAGTTAGAGTCACTCCAAGATATTTTATAATTTTTGTGACTATTGAGAAGGGTGTTGTTTCACTAATTTCTTTCTCAGCCTGTTTATTCTTTGTGTAAAGAAAGGCCATTGATTTATTTGAGTCAATTTTACATCCAGCTACTTCACCGAAGCTGTTTATCAGGTTTAGGATTTCTCTGGTGGAATTTTTAGGGTCACTTATATATACTATCATATCATCTGCAAAAAGTGATATTTTGACTTCATCTTTTCCAATTTGTATCCCTTTGATCTCCTTTTGTTGTCGAATTGCTCTGGATAGGACTTCAAGTACAATGTCGAATAGGTATGGAGAAAGTGGACAGCCTTGTCTAGTCCCTGATTTTAGAGGGATTGCTTCAAGCTTCTCACCATTTACTTTGATGTTGGCTACTGGTTTGCTGTTGATTGCTTTTATTATGTTTAGGTATGGGCCTTGAATTCCTGATCTTTCCAAGACTTTTATCATGAATGGGTGTTGGATCTTGTCAAATGCTTTTTCCGAATCTAACGAGATGATCATGTGGTTTTTGTCTTTGAGTTTGTTTATATACTGGATTATGTTGATGGATTTCCATATATTGAACCATCCCTGCATCCCTGGGATGAAACCTACTTGGTCAGGATGGATGATTGTTTTGATGTGTTCTTGGTTTTGATTAGCAAGAACTTTATTGAGGATTTTTGCATCAATATTCATAAGGGATATTGGTCTGAAGTTTTCTATCTTTGTTGGGTCTTTTTGTGGTTTAGGTATCAGAGTAATTGAGGCTTCATAGTTTGAGTTGGGTAGAGTAACTTCTGTTTCTATTATGTGGAATAGTTTGTGAAGAACTTGGATTAGATCTTCTTTGAAGGTCTGATAGAACTCTGCACTAAACCCATCTGGTCCTGGGCTTTTTTTGGTTGGGAAACTATTAATGACTGCTTCTATTTCTTTGCAGGATATAGGGCTGTTTAGATCATTAACCTGATCTTGATTCAACTTTGGTACCTGGTATCTGTCTAGAAACTTCTCCATTTCATCCAGGTTCTCCAGTTTTGTTGAGTATAGCCTTTTGTAGAAGGATCTGATGGTGTTTTGGATGTCTTCAGGATCTGTTGTTATGTCTCCTTTTTCATTTCTGATTTTGTTAATTAGAATGCTTTCCCTGTGCCCTCTAGTGAGTCTGGCTAAGGGTTTATCTATCTTGTTGATTTTCTCAAAGAACCAGCTCCTTGATTGGTTGATTCTTTGAATAGTTCTTCTTGTTTCCACTTTGTTGATTTCGCGCCCCTGAGTTTGATTATTTCCTGCCTTCTACTCTTTTTTGGTGAATTTGCTTTCTTTTGTTCTAGCGCTTTTAGGTGTGTTGTCAAGCTGCTAATGTGTGCTCTCTCTACTTTCGTTTTGGATGCACTCAGAGCTATGAGTTTTCCTCTTAGAAATGCTTTCATTGTGTCCCATAAGTTTGGGTATGTTGTGGCTTCATTTTCATTGAACTCTAAAAAGTCCTTAATTTCTTTCTTTATTCCTTCCTTGACCAAGGTATCATTGAGAAGAGTGTTGTTCAGTTTCCACGTGAAGGTTGGCTTTCTATTATTTATTTTATTATTGAAGATCAGCCTTATTCCATGGTGATCTGATAGGATGCATGGGACAATTTCAATGTTTTTGTATCTGTTGAGGCCTGTTTTGTGACCAATTATGTGGTCAATTTTGGAGAAGGTACCATGAGGTGCTGAGAAAAAGGTATATCCTTTTGTTTTAGGATAGAATGTTCTGTAGATATCTGCCAGATCCATTTAATTCATAACTTCTGTTAGTTTCACTGTGTCCCTGTTTAGTTTCTGTTTCCATGATCTGTCCATTGGTGAAAGTGGTGTGTTGATGTCTCCCTTATTATTTTGTGAGGTGCAATGTGTGCTTTGAGCTTTACTAAAGTTTCTTTAATGAATGTGGCTGCGTTTGTATTTGGAGCATATGTATTCAGAATTCATAGTTCCTCTTGGTGGATTTTACCTTTGATGAGTATGAAGTGCCCCTCCCTGTCTTTTTTGATGACTTTGGGTTGGAAGTCAATCTTATTATATATTAGAATGGCTACTCCAGCTTGTTTCTTCATACCATTTGCTTGGAAAATTGTTTTCCAGCCTTTCATTCTGAGGTAGTGTCTATCTTTTTCTCTGAGATGAGTTTCCTGTAAGCAGCAAAATGTTGGGTCTTGTTTGTGTAGCCAGTTTGTTAGTCTATGTCTTTTTATTGGGGAGTTGTGTCCATTGATATTAAGAGATATTAAGGAAAAGTAACTGTTGATTCCTTTTATTTTTGTTGTTAAAGTTGACATTCTGTTCTTGTGGCTGTCTTCTTTTAGGTTTGTTGAGGGATTACCTTCTTGTTTTTTCTAGGGCGTGGTTCCAGTCCTTGTATTGGTTTTTTTTTTTTTTTTTCTGTTATTATCCTTTGAAGGGCTGGATTCGTGGAAAGATAATGTGTGAATTTAGTTTTGTCGTGGAATACTTTGGTTTCTCCATATATATTAATTGAGAGTTTGGCTGGGTATAGTAGCCTGGGCTGGAATTTGTGTTATTTTAGTGTCTGTATAACATCTGTCCAGGATCTTCTGGTTTTCATAGTCTCTGGTGAGAAATCTGGTGTAATTCTGATAGGCTTGCCTTTATATGTTACTTGGCCTTTTTCTCTTACTGCTTTTAGTATTCTGTCTTTATTTCTACTAGGCCATCTTTTGATACATATGCAGCTAGAGTCAAGAGCTCCTGGGTACTGGTTATTTCATAATGTTGTTGTGCCTACAGGGTTGCAGATCTCTTTAGCTCCTTGGATACTTTCTCTAGCTCCTCTATTGGGGGCCCTGTGATCCATCCAATAGCTGACTGTGAGCATCCACTTCTGTGTTTGCTAGGCCCCATCATAGTCTCACAAGAGACAGCTATATCAGGGTCCTTTCAGAAAACACTTGCTAGTGTATGCAATGGTGTCATCGTTTGGAGGCTAATTATGGGATGGATCCCTGGATATGGCAGTCCTTTTGTCTCAGCTCCAAACTTTGTCTCTGTAACTACTTCCATGGGTGATTGTTTCCAATTCTATGAAGGGGCAAACTGTCCACACTTTGGCCTTTGTTCTTCTTGAGTTTCATGTGTTTTACAAATTGTCTCTTATATCTCGGGTATACTAAGTTTCTGAGCTAACATCCACTTATTTGTGAGTACATATCATTTGAGTTCTATTGTGATTGTGTTACCTCACTCAGGATGATGCCCTCCAGGTCCATCCATTTGGATATGAATTTCATAAATTCATTCTTTTTAATAGCTGAGTAGTACTCCATTGTCTAGATGTACCACTTTTTTTTTTTTATCCATTCCTCTGTTGAGGGGCATCTGTGTTCTTTCCAGCTTCTGGCTATTATAAATAAGGCTGCTATGAACATAGTGGAGCATGTGTCCTTCTTACTGTTTGGGAAATCTTCTGGATATATGCCCAGGAGAGGTATTGCGGGATCCTCCGGTTGTTGTTTCTTTTCAAAAGTTTTTTTTTTTTTTAATGCCCTTAAAAAAATTCACTTCTTGATCTTACAGCACAAGTCATTGCTGTTCTGTTTAGGAATTTTTTCCCTGTGCCAATATCTTCGAGGCATTTCCCCACTTTCTCCTCTATTAATTTCAGTGTCTCTGGTCTTATGTGGAAGTCTTTGATCCCCTTAGACTTGAGTTTTGTACAAGGAGATAAGAATGGATCAATTTGCATTCTTCTACATGATAACCAGCAGTTGTGCCAGCACCATTTGTTGAAAATGCTAAAGAATTTGTCTGGCCAAACAGAACAGCAATGGCTTGTGCTGTAAGATCAAGAAGTGAATTTTTTTAAGGGGATTAAAAAAATATATTGAAAAGAAACAACAAAATATAGTATAAAATGTAGGCCAGTATATCAGTTACTTGGTATTAGTAAGTCTCATATGCTATATAATTTCACATGCTATTGTTTCAAATAAATAGTGTTGATATATATATATATATATGTATATGTATATAATCCCAGAGTTAGCAGTCAATCAAGACCTGCACTCTCATCTTCTGTCTCCTGGATCCTGGATATTGTCAAGTTAGCATGAGATTAACACTCTTGGTATTGAGCTGATAGTTGATCAGTTTTCCATTCTCAAATTGCATATAGAAATTGTTTTCTTATCATATTTAGAATGCCATTGACTAACATAATCCTTATTTTAATGATGTATGGGACAATGTTCATTAATTTTACTTTTTCTTTTGAGTGAGAGGTAGAATTTTTCAACATTCCTTCTAAAAATTAACTAAAAAAACACAGTTGTAGAAGTTATGTTTTTATTTTGTTGAATCTTTTTTTTAATTTATTTATTTATTATATGTAAGTACACTGTAGCTGTCTTCAGATACACCAGAAGAGAGAGTCAGATCTCATTACAGATGGTTGTGAGCCACCATGTGGTTGCTGGGATTTGAACTCTGGACCTTCGGAAGAGCAGTCGGGTGCTCTTACCCACTGAGCCATCTCACCAGCCCCCTATTTTGTTGAATCTTAAAGGCTCATGCTAAAATTATGATTTGCTCTTGAGGGGTGCCTATATTGTCCATGATGCTGACACATTTTATTCAATAAACATTTCACAAGTCAGCTAGCAACCTCACTCACAAGAGTAGTATCACGACATAATATAGCCATGGAATAGTGTCTGCCAATTTTATGCATATCAACTTTTATTTAACTACACTTTTTATGCAATTAAAAAATTCATCCCAAGGTTCAGCATGTTCATTGCTATTTTTTGTTAATCTCTTGAGAAACTGGGGAAGGAGGTATTGGTAGGCAAAGACATAGAATTTTCAGTTAACTTTGAGAATGAATCATTTTGTATCTTCTTTCTTGTTTATATAGCATTTGGCTATTACAGCTAACTCTGAAAGCAAAACTTAAGGTAACAGTTATATGAGACCCTTCCACATTTCTGCATCCTTTGGTCTTCTTTAAATAATCTGCCATAGACATTATCCCATGCTTGGAGCAATTTGCTGTCACATAGCCACAGGGTCATCAATTTTTTTCTGGACAAAGGAACAGTAGACACACTGAACCCCAGTATATCACCAAGTCAGATGACTATCTTAAGTCATTGCAATGGTTACAGTCAAACTCTGTAAAAGGACACATTCAACCAACTTTTAGTTCTTTCCAATACCTGCTGATGTCTGGATATAAAGTATCCCCTTGGGCAAACATGTTAAAGGCTTGCATACAAGAATTTTGTGTTACCTGGAATTACTGAACCTCAAGAAGGAAGAGCCTAGTGCCAGACAATCAGATGATTGTTGCTTGCTCTATGTGGGGATGTTGGAAACATCTCCTTCTGTCTCCCTTTCCTTCCTGTTCCCATGAATTTTTACCTCAAAGATAACCATTACCTCATAGATAACCATTGCCCTGTTAATAACTAGTACCAAGGCTGAAAGCAACATATCAAACACCTATGGAATAAACATTTGAAATCATGAGGCAACTAAACTATATTTCCTCTTTAAGTAGATTTATCTCAAATACCTTGTCATAATAATACAAACAAAGCCAATAGTATGAACACTTTGGGGGCTATTGAAAGAAACATTACAAGTACATGATTTTAGTTCAACTGAGTAATAACAATTCATTGACAAATTTGTTCTAAGCCACATTGATAATATATTTGATTCATGAATTGGAAAATATGCATTATTTAAAGCCATCATCTATCCTTTCCATAGACAGACATATTTCTGAGCCCTGGTCACTTCTAAAAACTCTTGAGTGAAGAGATGAAATCCAAAATACACGTTTTGGTTGAATTAAGCACAAAACTAATAACCAAAGGCAACTTGTAAATTCCCATACATTTAGGTTAAACACCACAAATCAAACTTCATTTTGGGCAAAGAAGCATTTCCAAAGGAAATTTTAAAATATCAGGACTAAAAGAAATTAAATCTTAAGAAGTCAAAACAGTTATTTTCAAACACAGTGGTGCCTACCAGGAAATTTACAAAGTGTATTATACAGAAAGCAAAACAAGGCAGTTCTAAATTAATAACTCATGTTTCCACACTGGAAATCCACAAATAAGGGACTAAACCCAGTGTAATTAAAAGAAAAGAATAATCATCAAAAGAGAAATCAAAAAAAAAATCTATAAGGGAAAGCAACAGAGAATACAAATGACATTAAAATTTAATTATTTAAATAGAGTAATAATTAATTACCAACAAGCAAGGCTAATCCAAAAGAAAAAGAAAGAAATAGAAAGAACACAAATACTGGAGTCAGAAATGAAAAAGACACTGCCAATAATAAGCCTGTGGGCACTCAAAGATAGCAAATGTAGGTAGTTCTCTGTCTATTTTTGATAACCCAGTGACTAAGGAATACATTTGAAAAACACAGTCTGTCACTAAACACTGAGGGAGAAAGATTACAAAAATAAGCTTACATATATTAACCATTCAGTATCAGTAATTAACTTCATGAATGGAAAACACCACAATGCAAAAGAAAAAAAAAAAAAAAAAAAAAAAACCTCCAGTTGTATATCAGTGAATTCTTTCAAATATTTAAATATTTAATCAAGAAATTCATTCAATGTCTTTAAGACAGATACTAACTGATTCCATATGATAATTATAATTATAACACAGTTTGTTTTACTTTTATTTTGTATTGGTGATTTTACTATATTTCAAATGATAACCCCCTTCCTCCTGTTTTCCCTTCCACAAAGTCCCCATCCCATACTTTGCCTCTATGAGGGTGCTCCTCCACACACTCACCCACTCCTGCCTCAGCCCTCAAACATCTCCCTACACTGGGGCACTAAGCCTCCACAGGACGAAGGGCCTCTCCTCCCATTGATGCCACCAGATAAGGCAGTCTTCTGCTACATATGTAGTTGGAGTCAAGGATCTCTCCACGTAAACTCTTTGGTTGGTGGTATATTCCCTGGGATCTCAGGGTGTCCCAGTTAGTAGATATTGTTGTTCTTCCTGTGGGGTTGCAATACCCTCAGCACCTTCATTCCTTCCCCTAAGTCTTCCATTGGGGTCCTTGGACACAGTTCAATGGTGGGATATTGATTTCTGTATCTGTATTAGTCAGGTGTGGGCAAAGCCTCTCTGGGGACAGCTATACAGGCTCCTGTGAGCAAGGGCTTCTTGGTATCCGCAATAGTGTCAGAGTTTGGTGTCTGCAGATGGGATAGATCTCTAGGTGGAGAGTCTCTGGACTGCCTTTCCTTCAGTCTCTGCTCCATTTTTGTCCCTGCTATTCCTTAAGACAGGAACACTTCTGGCGTTAAAAATTTTGAGATGGGTAGGTATCCTTCTACTGGATGCTGTGTCTATCTACTGAAGGTTGCCTCTACAGGTTCTGTCAGGAAGCACTCATTGGCATCCATAATAGTGTCTGGGTTTGGTGACTGTAAGTGGGCTGGATCCCAAGGTGGGGCAGTCTCTGGATGGCCTTTCCTTCAGGCTCTTCTCCATACTTTCTCTCCATATCTCCTCTCATTAATATTTTGTTCCCCCTTCTAAGAAGAACCGAAGTATCCACACTTTGTTCTTCCTTCTTCTTCAGTTTCATGTGGTCTTTGAGTTGTATCTTGGATATACTGAGCTTTGGGGCTAATACCCTCTTATCAGCGAGTGCATACCATGTGTGTTCATTTGTGACTCGATTACCTCACTTGGGATGATATCTTCTTATTCCATCCATTTACCTAAGAATTTCATGAAGTCATTGTTTTTAGTAGATAAGTAGAAATAAAGAGGGAAAGATAGCTGTTGGGTGTGTGCAAATTAGTATTGGGAAAAATAGTTCCTCTTATAGTGTTGTTAAAAGCAAAGTTGTCTTATGTCCCATTTTCCTTCATCGTAAGGGACATATCTGTGACACAGTCACTGAGATCCTTGGGATTTCTTCAGGGAAAACTGGATTAAACAGGTCTGCTTCCTGGTCTTCCTATTTAATATTGTTTTTATTTTCCCTTCCATTCCATTTGTTCTTGTTTTTATTTCCGTAATAAACATAACCATTAATTTCAAACCCTTGTGGTTTTTCAGGTACTATATATTAATTTGTAAACATATACAGCTTTCTACTAAATGTTTCACACTTCCTTTAACTCATTCTTCATTTTTTCCAAGATCTTTGTGACCCATTCTCTCTGAGAATAGAGTACTTACTGTAGGATCAATTCAGGGAATATCAATGCATCATTGAAGCACATGTGCAGTATCTAAATAATATTGGCCAAAGTCATTAAGATGAGAAAAACTGAACATAAGGTATTTACTATCTCTGACCTCAATCTGTACTACAGAGCAATAGTGACAAAACATGCATGGTATTGGTACAGTGAAAGACAGGTCAATCAATGGAATAGAAGTAAAGACCCAGAAATAAATCCACACACCTATGGACACTTGATCTTTGACAAAGCAGCAGGAAATATACAATTGGGAAAAAATAAAATCATCTTCAACAAATGATGATTCTCAAACTGGCAGTCTGCCCATTGAAGAAAGCAAATTGATCTATATTTATGACTTTACACAAAGTTCAAGTCCAAGTGGATCAAGGACCTCAACATAAAAACAGATACACTAATCTGATAGAAGAGAAAGTAGGAAATAGAATAAAAGGCATTGACATGGGAAATTTTCATGAACAGAACACCAATGGCTCAGGTTGTAAGATCAACATGGGACCTTGTGGATCTGCAAAGATTCTGTAAGGCAAAAAAAAAAAAAAAAAAAAAAAAAAGCATCAGTAGGACAAAATAATTACCTACAGATTGGGAAATGATCATTAATAACCCTAAATATGATAGAGGGTTAAAATCCAAATATATATAAGGAACTCAAGAAGTTAGACTCCAAGAATCTCCAAATAACACAATTAAAAATGGGGTACAGGGCTAAACTGAAAAAAAACTCAACAGAGGAATCGCAAATGGCAGAGAATCACTTAAAGAAATGTCCAGTATCCTTAGTTATCAGGGAAATGCAAATCAAAATGGCCCTGAGATACCACCTTACACGAATTAGAATGGCTAAGATAAAAAAACTCAAGTGATAGCACTTGCAGGCAAGGATATGGAGAAAGAGTAACACTCCTACATTTGCTGATAGGATTGCAAACTGGTAAAACCACTCTGAAAATCAATCTGGTTATTCCCCCAGAAAATTGGAAATAGCTCTATCTGAACACTTAGCTAAACCACTGCTGGGGATATACCCAAAAATGTTCCACTATATCACAAGGACTTGTAATCTAGTATGTTCATAGCAGACTTATTTGTGATAGTCAGAAGCTGGAAACAATCCAGATGTCCCTCAACTGAAGAATAGATACATAAAATGGGGTTCATTTACACAATCAAGTAGTATTCAGCTATTTAAAAAGAGGACATCGTACATTTTGCAGGTAAATGGATGGAACTAGAAAATATAATCCTGAGTGAAGAAAACCAGTCCCAAAAGTAAATGCCTGGTATGTATTCCAGTGATAATACATAAGAGAATATTAGCCCAAATGCACAGAATACACTACTTTATAAAGAAAGGCCAAAGTGAGGGTGGTTTGATCCCACTTCGAAGAGGGATCAAAATAAACATGGTAGGCAAAGGGAGTGAGGTATCTGGGTGGGAGAAGGGGGTTGAGGGAAGGGAGCAGGATCAGGTGTGTGGGGAGACAGAGGAGAAGTCTAGAGAGTCAGGACAATGAATGGAAGTATGTAGTGGAAGTGTGTGGGGGAAGAAGGGAAAGTTCTAGAGACCTAGGATGTGAGAGGCTCCAGGACTCAATGGGGAAATACCCAACAGTGGGAAGATGGAACCTGAAGAGACTCCCTGAAGATTCTACCCTCCCACACACACAGTGGAGGAGAAGGATGGGATCATCAAACTACCTTCAAAAATTTTGACCTAGTATTGTTAGTATCTAAAAGAAATTCAGGGACAAAAATGGAGCAGAGTCTGGGATCCATCCCATAGGCAGGCACTAAACTCTGAAACAATTACTGATGCTATGATGTGTTTGCAGACAGGATCCTGGCATGGCTGTCCTCTGAGAGGCTCTACCTGCATCTGACTGAGACAAATGCAAGTTGAAATGACACTTGGACCCCCTATATAAGAGTAAGGGGAAGGATTGAAACCAGACACTACTGTGGAGGCCAAGAAGTACATATTGACAGGAGCCTGATAAAGCTTTCTTCTGAAAGGCCCTGCCAGAGACTTACAAATACAGAGGCAGATGCTCACACCCAACCATTAGTCTAGCATAGGGTCCCCAAAAGAAGAGTTAGAGAACAGACTGAAGGAGTTGAAGAGGTTTGCAATGCCATAGGAAGAACAACAATATCAACCAACCAGACACCCCCCAGAGTTTGCAGGGACTAAGCCATCAACCAAGGAATACACATGGCTCCAGCTGCCTATGTATCAGAAGATGGCCTTGTCAAGCATCAGTGGGAGGAGAGATCCTTGGTCATATTAAGGCTAGTTAGATGCCCCAGTGTAGAGGAATCAATGGCAGGGAGGTAGGAGTGGGTAGGTGGGTGGAAGAACACCTTCATAGAAGCAGGAGGAGGGAGGATGGGATAGGGTGTTTCTGGTAGGGAGGGAATCTAGGAAAAGGGATAACATTTTAAATGTAAGTAAAATAATACTCAATAAAAAAGGGGAAAAAAAGGTGAAGGAGTTGGCAATCCCATAGGAAGACCAACAGTATCAACTAACCTGGCCCCTCATAGCTCCCAGAAAGTAAGCCACCAACCAAAAAGCATACCTGGGTTGGTCTAGCCCATGTCCCCTGGCAGTTATGTAGCAGAGGAATGCCTTTTCTTGCCTCAGTGGAAGACAATGTGCTGAATTCTGTAGAGATTTGATGCCTCAGTGAAAGGGGATGAAGCGGGGAATGCAGTAGATGAGGATAGATTGGTGGGTGAAGGATGGTCGGGTGCGGGTGGTAGGCATCCTCTCAGAGGCAAATTCCAAAAGTTCGGGGTAAACAGCTCGCAGAACAGGAGGACCAGAAGTAGTAGCAGCATTTAGAATGTAAATAAATAACATAATTAAAACAATTGCCATATATTTTTTGTTCTAGATATTAATTAGATAATGTTCATAGGAATGAGTGTCTTCACTATTGTCTGCAGATAATGAGATATTGCATCCCATATGTTTAACTGTAACCTGATCAGTGATTGAAAATTTACTCAGAAAACTAAAGAATGCTTTAAGCAAACAATGAATCAAACAATTAAAAATTGGTGGATTATTACATGCTACTGCAATTTTTTTTTGTGTATTTTTGTTTTCAAGACTGGGTTTCTCTGTGTAGCCCTGGCTCTGTAGACCAGGCTGGCCTCAAAATCAGAAATCCGCCTGTCTCTGCCTCCCAAGAACTAGGATTAAAGGAATGTGCCATCACTGCCCGGCACATTTTTTAAATTATTTTTTATTATTTACTTGTTTTCATTGTTTAAAAAATTCGTACATGCCTACGTTTCAAGGTCACTTCCAATTTGCTCTACTCCCAATTCTTTCTAATTTTGCTTTGCTTTTATTTAGCACTAATTCCACTTAGGGCTGCCAGAGTGTGCACTGGCTTAGGGATATTTTTTGGAAGATAGTAGCCTCTCAGGGACCATATCATTGGTAAGAAAACTGATTGTCTCTCTTTAAGTAGCCACTGATGCTCAGTCAATTTCAGTGACTTCTCTCCTAGATATGTGACTTGCTAATTACCTCCTCCATTCATACTGAGGTTTTGTATGGCTTGATCTTCTACAGGTCTTATATAATCTGCCACACCTGGTATGAGTTCCTATGTGCAACTGCCCTGTTGTGTACTAAAATCACTGTATTTTAGTGTTCATTCACACGTTCTGGGACTACATCTTTCAATCCACATGTCTGTGATGCATCTTTGCATCTTTTGTAGGTTGTATTGCTTCCACCATCCTACAGTAACATAATTTGAAGAAGCAAAGGAAAACTGCCTATGTGGATACATTTGCCTATTTCTCCTGAGAGTAAGTTGTATTTCTGTCATTGCAGATGTTTTTATTGAAGTAGGGGACACTTTAATAATAGGCCAAATAGAAAGCAATAGCCATAAAATGAGAAAAGTTAATACTTGTAACAGTAAAATATCTGTAACTTGCTCCACAAATACATACATACACACACACACACACACACACACACACACACACAATGAAGTCTATGGTTTGCACTCTATACATTTCTGTGCTCCCTTTCTTACACATTGTTTATGAACATTGTCATTTATATGATAATTATAGATAAAGGATATATGTTAAAGGAAGCCCCACATAATTTTCTGAAACAACTTGGATTTGGCATATACTTTATGTTTTCTGGATCTCAAGCAGTCTGAATAAATTTATCAGTTTACCCATTGTTTCCTGAAGTAACAGTTTTTGAACAAAATGATTTTGGGATATATTGTTTGTTTGTTTTGTTTTGTATTTTATTTTTATTGGGTATTTTATTTACCTAAATTTCAAATGTTATTCACCCTGTCAGGTTTCACCCTATTCCATTTCCCCTCTCCCTGGCTTCTATGAGGGAGCTCCCAGACCCACTCACCAACTCCAGTCTCACTATCACAGCATTCCCCTATGTTGGGACATCGAGCCTCCACAGGACCAAGGGCTTCCCCTCCCATTGATGCCTGATAAGGCAATCCTCTCCTATATATGCACCTGGAGCCATGAATCGCTCCATGTGTACTCTTTGTTTGGTGGTTTGGTCCCTGCAAACTCTGGGAAGTCTGGTTGGCTGACTACCTATGGGGTTGCAAACACCTTTCACTCCTTCATTCCTTCCCCTTTCTCTTCCATTGAGGTCCCAGTGCTTAGTCTGATGGATGGCTACCAGCATCTGCCTCTGTATTGGTCAGGCTCTGGTAGAGTCTCTCAGGGTACAACTACATCAGGCTCCTGTCAGCAAGCACTTCTTTGCAAAAGTAATAGTGTCTGGGTTTGCTGTCTGCAGATGGGATGGATACTTAGGTTGGGAAATCTCTGGATGGCCTTTCCTTCAGTCTACTGAAGAGTACTGCTCTACTCTTTGTCCTGCATTTCCTTTAAACAGGAGCAATTATGCATTAATATTTTGAAGATAGGTGGGTGGCTCCATCCCTCAACCAGTGGCCATGCTTAACCTCTAGACATAATTTCTACAGGTTCTTTCTCCCCTTTGTTGTGTATTTCAGCTAATGTCATCCTCCTGGGGTCCTAAGAGCCTCTTATTATCCCAGCATCTAAGACTTTCTAGTGGCTATCTCCAGTTCCTCATTCCCCACTGCTATGCACCTCAGTTCAAATGCCTGATCCTCTGTACCTCTCCCTGATCCCCTCCCACACCTGATCATGGCCCTTTTTCCCTTTCCTTCCTCTCTCCCTCCCAGGTTTCTCCCTTCTTCTACCACCAGTAATTTTCGCCCCCTGCGCTCCGCCTAAGAAGTACAACTGAAGCATCCACATTTGGGTCTTCCTTATTCTTGAGCTTCATATGGTCTGTGAGTTGTACTGTGGGTTTTCCAAGCTTTTTGTCTAATATCCACTTATCATTGAGTGCATACCATGTGTGTTCTTTTGTGATTGGATTACCTCACTCATGATGATATTTTCAAGTTCCATTCATTTGCCTAATAATTTCATGGAGTCATTGTTTTTACTCCATTGTGTAAATGGACCACATTTTCTGTATCCATTCCTCTGTTGATGGACACCTATATTGTTTCCAGTTTTTTTTTTTCCTATTGTAAAAAAGGCTGCTATAGCTGTCTCTTGTGAGACTATGCCGGGGCCTAGCAAACACCAAAGTGGATGGTCACAGTCAGCTATTGGATGGATCACAGGTCCCCCAATGGAGGAGCTAGAGAAAGTACCCAAGGATCGAAAGGGATCTGCAACCCTATAGGTGGAACAACATTATGAACTAACCAGTACCCCGAAGCTCTTGACTCTAGCTGCATATGTATCAAAAGATGGCCTAGTCGGCCATCACTGGAAAGAGAGGCTCATTGAACTTGCAAACTTTATATGCCCCAGTACAGGAGAATGCCAGGGCCAAAAAGTGGGAGTGGGTGGGTAGGGGATTGGGGGGAGGGTATGGGGGACTTTTGGGATAGCATTGGAAATGTAAATGAGGAAAATACCTAATTAAAAATATTTTTTAAGAAGGCTGCTATAAACATAGTGCAGCATGTGTCCTTGTCATATATTGGAGCATCTTTTGGGTATACGCCCAAGAGTCTTATAGCTGGATCCAGGAGCTGATTGTGTACCATGACCCTGTGCCACAGTCCTCTGCACTCCAATCCCACCCAGACAACATACAACAAAATGATTTTTTAATATCTTGAGTTGATTTCTATATAGGGCCATATGAAGTACTAATTTATCCCATTGATATGCTTTGTCCCATGTTATTTCAACATCAATAATACCATATAATTACACGGTTAGAGAACAAAAAAATCCCATGTAATTTGGATGATGGAAAGTGTGTAAATTGCTGACCTCAACCCAAAATATCTCCAATGCCTATTTCACTTTCAAATGCAGTTTTATTAACTTTCTTTTAAAATGGATGCTGTATAGTATACAAATGTATGTTTCATTTATCTATCTAGTGATCTATCTGTGTAGTATAAATTTCTTTTGATGTATTTTTTTTCAACATGGGAATGATCTGCCACTGAATAAGTTGAAGAGAAGAAGTGAGGAAGTGTTGAAAAACAGAGGAGAGAATTATAAATCTGAGCTATCTTTGCCAGGAGATTGCTTGTGGGGACCTGATAACAGGACTGAGGTGAGAAGTCCAGGGATGTAGAGGGCATCTGTGATGCTGAGAGTACAGCTTACAGTGGACGAGATAGTTATTTTGATAGTTCATGATGTTAACCACCTCAATCTTAATGAGATGGCATCACTTTTGCCTAAACCCAGATATATTGTTTAAACTACTTTGTAGAATGATAATTACTACAATATTGAAATTGTATGAATTTTCCATGAGGACCAGAATCCTAAGTAGCATGATTTACTACAAAATGGCTAAGAAGCAATTACATCTACCCTCCAGGGAAAGCCTTGTTCCGTTGCCTCATTCAAAATTCTGGGAAGGAAACCTACTTACAATGGGGCTGTTGCTATCAACTGTAATGATTGTGTAATGGTTTTAGCCACTTTGATGGATATGAATCAGGTAAGAAGTCTTTGAAGGTAAAATATTTGTATTTTGTGCATTCCTTGCCTCAGAGTAACTACAGCAGCATAAAATATAAATGAAACTATGGATATGCAAGGATTTATTTAGTTCTTTTTATCTAATAACTATTAGTAGTAGAATCTTTTTATCTACTATTGATTACATACAAATTCACTGCATAGAAATAAGCTCAGTCACATACTTCATCTTCTTTCCTAAACTAATTTGGAATAAACTATATTTAATTTTATAAACTGAATAAGGTTTTTTGTGATCTCTGACTGAATTCAGATTATATATATATTATATATATATATAATATATATAATATATATAATATATATAATATATATGATATATATAATATATATAATATATATGATATATATAATATATATATAATTATAGCACAGAACTATTTCAAACACAGTTTGTTATTCGAGCCAATTTGTATTTCGATTACTTTAGCATATTTGTTGTTCTATTTTCCTCTGTGTCCATTATTGTTGCAAGGTTGTTTCTATAGCAGGTTATTTATACTCGGTGAAAGAGAAAAAAACAGTAAAATTTTCTTAATGTAGTACCCTAAAACTTTCCTGTTTGTTATTAACAATTTAAGACAATTCATCATTGGCAGATGTTTACAATGGCAAAACACATTTAGGATCATTTTCTGATTAGAAATTCTTCATCATTGTTCATGTGTGGTTTTTCAATGGTGAAAGATACATTTATATGACAATTATTAGGTAAACAATGAGCAATCTATGCTAATAATTCAGTGTTCATTGTTACAGTAATTATAAACTATTGGGATACTATAGCAAAACATCCTATATAAGCTCTTTAGGCTATGACAGTAAAGGTCCTAAAAAAAGGTGACATAAAACATGAATGTATTTTATCAAGTCTTATAGACCCAAAAGCTTCAGTTCTAGTTGCTGTCAATGTTGATGTCACACACACATATACATAAAATTTTTATGTTTCCATATATACCTCTATGTATGTAATTACATATATGTTGAGTACATAAATACATATTTGGTTACATATAGACATATAGTCATTATTAACTGTGATAATATCCACGGACCAATTCTTTAGTAACTATTTTTTTCCTCACAAGTAAATCTTTTAAAAATGCACTCCATTGGCTTGTAGATGAAATTCTTCTTCTCCTGGCTTGTACATAAAGAAAGAAATCTGATTTTGTCTACTCAAGGGTACCTGTACCACCAGATCAGATCATAACTTTATGGTCACATTTTACTTTACTGACAGGAGGCCAGTATAGCTGTGCACTGAGAGTCTCTGCCAAAGCCAGGCTAATACAGATATGGATATACACAGACAAACATTGGACTGTGTGAGGACCCCAGTGGGGAAGTTAGGGCCAAAACTCTAGGAGCTGAAGGAGCTTGTAATTTCATAGCAAGAACAGCAATATCAGCCAACCAGAACCTCCAAAGCTCCAGCTGGGTATGTAGCAGAGGATTGAGATATCTGGCATCACTCTGTGGGGAGCCACTTGGTCCTGTGGGGGCTTGATGACCCAGGGAAGGATAACATTAGGCCACTCTGGAAGGAGTGGGTAGGCTGGTATGGAAGTACCCTTATAGATGTAGGGGAGGAAGGAAGGGATAGGGGGGTTGTGGAGGGGAAACTGGGAAGAGGAATAACATTCAAAATGTAAATAAATGAAGTAACCATTAAAAAATTTCCTCAAGCCAGGAGGAGGTGGCACACTCCTTTAATCCCAGCACTTGGGAGGCAAAGGCAGGCTGATTTCTGAGTTTGAGGCCAGCCTTGTCTACAAAGTGAGTTCCAAGACAGCCAGGGCTACACAGAGAAACCCTGACTAAACAAACAAACAAACAAACAAACAAAAACACACAAAACAAACAAACAAACAAAAACAAAACAAAAAACCCAAACCCAAAACCAAAACCAAAACCAAAACCAAATATTTCCCCCAAAGCTAATGTCTAATGGAACTACATATATACTTATGATTCCAACACCTAAACTTTGAAAGACTTGAACTTCCCTCTGACATCAATATGCTGTATAACTACTAGTTTGGAGATACTCAGTCATCAACTCACAAGTACCCCAGGTCTCATTGAAGAAAAAAAGTGATACCCCTGGTAATTGTTGAAACATTTTTAGAAGAGACAAATATTGTTCATTTGGTTCAGTATTCTTCATGTTATATCTAGTACTAAGCCCACATGGTCGATTAAAAGTATCTATTTGATAAAGAGGAGATGCAATATTTTGTATTAAATACAGAAAAAAGTCAAAATAAGATTAACATTCTTTTTGTATAAGCTACTAACTTTAGATTCTAATTTTTGATATCTGTTTTATAATATACCTTTCTATTTCTGCTTGCAGCCATCATGTTTGCTGTGCAACTCAGATAAGAATGAATATGCACCATTTGTCTGTCTGCAGATATCTTACCTGACTCAGTGTGTGTGTGTGTGTGTTTCTATTTCCAGTCATTCACCTGCTAAACTCATGATTTCATTTCTTTATAGGTGAATAGTATTCTATACTTTGTTTTTATTACTTATTTGTGAGTTGAAGGGCATTTACTTATTTCTGTTTCTATTTATATTGAATAGAAATACAATGATCATGACTGAGCAAATTATCTCTGAAGTAGTATAGTGACTCAAAAAAACCACAACAAACAAACAAACAAACAAACAAAATAAAACAAAAACGAAACAAAAAACCCCAAAACCAAAACCAAAAATTTCCCCCAAAGCTAATGGAGTTGAAGGGCATTTACTTATTTCTGTTTTTATTTATATTGAATAGAAATACAATGATCATGACTGAGCAAAATTATCTGTGAAGTAGTATAGTGACTGGAATACATATAATACATATAAATAACATTATGCTTATATATGCAAACAGCATTATATCCTGATTACATGAACTGTGTGTGTGTGTGTGTGTGTATCACTTATCTGTGAACCCTCGAGTTTCATTAATGACCTGTTTGGCTAGACATTACCACTGGTTTGATACTTGCATCAAAAAAATCATGAGAGCAACCACCATATTCTAATTGCATTTGAAGCCTTCTCTACAAGATGAAACTCATAATGGGCACTTTTATTAACCCAAAAATTTGTGGTGAGACAGGTAATATGACCAAAGAGAGAGGCTACTACTACTATTCTGTTTTGTAGACACAATACTGAACTTACCCTTTATAGCTATATTTTAGTGTATCTCCATTTTCATCAGAGACAGCTCTCTTGATCTCTCTGTCTCTCTCCTCTCTGTGTCTCTCCCTGTTTCTCTATGTGTGTCTCTCTCTTTCTCTCTCTTATGCTCCACTCTCCTATTTCTCCCCTTTCAATTCCATCTGTGTAATTAAGGATTACAAATTATGCCATTATGAAACAATAAACTCTTCTATATAATTAATCATCTCATCTATTTGTCCTAGTATTATTGTTTAACAATATATGTCTTATAAATTTTATAAATTGTCTTTAGATCAATTATATTTTGAGATAGTTAATTTATATCTAATTATATATACAGATAATTTAATAAATTAAATTTCATTTACTTTTTTGATTTTTAATGACATTAACATTATATCAGATATTAACATGTAGCTTATTTCATTTTTTAGTTCTTTGATATTTTCATATTTAATATTTTTTATAAATTTTACTTTTTACAGTCCAGTCATTAACCCCTTCCTGGTTTGCTCTCCCACAATTCCTCATGCCAGTCTTCCTCCCCTTGTCTCTAAGAGGATGTTCCCCCAAAACCTTGCAAAGCCTCCCCACTCCCTGAAGCCTCAAGTCTCTCAAAGGTTAGGCTCATCTCCCACTGAGGCCATGTTAAGATGATGGCCTTTTTTTTTTGCCCAGTTTTATAGCTTTACTATAAGAAGTCATAGATGAAAAACTTTTGAAAAATCACTAGTCTAGTGAGGAATACCCAAAGAATAAATGAGTTTTTAGCATTAGCCTCTGGGAATCTTTTCGTAGTTCATTGCACTCCATCCAGTGAACTTCTCTCAGTGATGCTTCAAGTATCACATACAAATGATTTGCATAAAAAGTGACAAGATGCAGCCTGGAGTGGAGGTACTTTAAGTAATACTTAAAGACTAAAGTCAATTCTTGATTTTATATTAGCAACTTCCAATCTGAGCAATTATCAGAGCCCAGATGCTATCTGGCCAACATGCCTATTGCCATTTAAAAAGTAAGCAACTGACTTCTACAATCACTTGGCTGAGAGCCACGTCATCTATAAAAAGACATCTTAAGCACTTCATCCTCTCACTTTGTTAATATTCTTTGTAATTGTCAAAGAAAACACTCAATAATAATTCCCTTTGTTTAAGGCTATAATATTAGAATCTATAAACTCTGTGTGTAGACATTATTTCTGAAATGGTGCTAGGAGACCCTCTTGGTCTTTTCTGGCCAAAGATTTAGAAATAGGTTTTTATTAAATTTAGAATTTTCAAGGGATCACATTAAAATAAAATAAGATTGCCTTAAAATCATTTTTAAGAATGTCATATGAAGAGTCTTAATATTATAAAAATTTGTTGTGTGGTGGTGGCGCATGCCTTTAATTCCAGCACTCGGGAGGCAGAGGCAGGCATATTTCTGAGTTCGAGACCAGCCTGGTCTACAAAGTGAGTTCCAGGACAGCCAGGGCTACACAGAGAAACCCTGTCTCGAAAAAAACAAAAAATAAAACAAAACAAACAAACAAACAAACAAAAAAACCAAAAAAAGTAAAGATTATAGTTATATTTAAATGTAATTCAGTTATTCCCAATATTATCTTGATGACAAACCTTGTTTGGAACTATAAAAAAAGAGTAATGATAATAATAATTAAGCAGAATAACCTAACTTCTCTGCTATTTGCCACAATAGCATCCTATAAGTTTTTCCACAGTCCTGGCAACTTTGATGCTTGTATCATCACAGCAAAATCAACACAAAAATTACAAAGACCATTTGCTAGACAGATATAACATCTTCATTTCAATATATGTAATCTGAGAAAATTGAACACTCCAGGATTAACTCTAAATCTAGAAAGCAAGAAAAGCAGATAACAAGACAAGGAAGAAGAAACAGAAGAGAAACAGAAAAGTGACAGAGACTGGGCATTGTGCAAGGAATATGGAGGTGCGTAATAGCTTAGACAAGAGGCCTCCCATTTGCCTCATAATCGAACCACACATTATCATGACATAAATTGCAACAGTTTGCATAATACATATTACATTGACTTGACAAATTAATTTCCTTTACATGACTTAACATATAATTCTGGAATTCTCTCCAATCGATCATTATCAACATCAAACAAAATATGAAATAAATCATGTTTTACTTTATAAAAGCAAATATTTGGTAATAGAATTCTGAAGGTAGTATATAGAACCCAATAACTTTACAGATCTTGGGCTGGTGATTTTGTCATTTCACTTATTCGTTTTAGAATGGTGGAGAACCACAAAGGTTGCTTTGTCATCTCTACCATTTCGCTCTAGATTATTGAAATTAAAATGTTTATTTTGTTAAACCAATCTCTCCTCCAATAACTATTTTTAAATGAAAAACCTTTATTTAGTAATGCTACAAGAATACTAATATTAACTAAAAGATAAGATGTTATTTGTTGAAATGAGAATCCACCAATTAAATTTTAAACTGTTTTCTTTCCTCCTGTGCTATACAACACAATATGTATCTTGAAATTCTTTCCATAGCAACTTATTTTTGAATTCAAACTTAACTTTCATGAACCACCTACTTCATACAAAATAAGAAGGCATACATTTCAAAGGAAAATAGAAGATAATTAAGCCTGCTCCTTTGGGATGAATTTACTGAACCAACATTATTTAACATGTACTTTATAAGGTATCTATGAAACAGTCATTGTTTTTAGTTAACTTTGAACTGTGATAATATGACAATTACGTAAAACAGTATCATCAAATGACAAGCAATATGTAGGAGTGTGTTAAGATGCTCTATTATTTCTATGATCAAATACCTGACAAATTCATTTAAGAGAGTGCTTTACAGTTCATGGGATATAGACTAACATGGTAGGGAGTACATGGTGTATGTATGGAAAGAGTATGAAGTTGCTCTTTCCACTGTGTTTAGAGCTATGAAATAGAGTAAGAACAGGAAATTGATCTGTTCTTTGAAATGGCAAGACCTTCCTTCTGTGACTCTCTTCTCCCAGCAAGGATTTATTCCTTAAAATTTCCAAATTGTACAAAGAAATTTGTTGGAAATTTTATGGGATTGATTGAATCTGTATATTGTTTTTGGTAAGATGCCCATTTTTACTATGTTAATTCTTCTAATCCATGAGTATGGGAGATATTTCCATCTTTCTGTTGGACATTTTCAATGTCTTTCTTGAGAGAATTGAAATTTTGTCATACAGGTCTTTCATTTGCTTATTATAAATAATAATTTAGTATTATATGTGGAATTGTATTTTTTCTCAGTCTGTTTATCATTTGTATAAAAGAGAGAAACTGATATTTATTTATTTATTTATTTATTTATTTATTTATTTATTAGTTAATATTTTATCAAGCCACTTTGATGAAGGTGTATAAATTCTATAGTAGAATTTTTAGGACCATTCATTTATACTATTATATCATCTGAGAATAGCAAAACTTTGATTTCTTCTATTTCAATTTTTATCTCTTTGATATTCTTTAGTTGTGTTATTCTTCCAACTAAACATGTCAAGTACTATATTGAATAGATACAAGTAGATTGGACAGTCTTTTTTTGTCCCTGGTTTTAGTAGAAATTTTGTGAGTTTCTCTCCATTTAAGTTGATGTTGGTTATCTGTTTGCAGTCTGTTGCCTATACTGTGTTTGGAAGTGGGCCTTTGACACCTAATTTCTCCAATACTTTTATTATAAAGTGGTGTTGGACTATGTTAAAGACATATTAAGTTTCTAGTGTGATGATCATATATTTCTTTTTTCAGTTTGTTTATATGGTGGATTACTTGGACAGATTTTCATATGATGAACCATCCCTGCATCTTTGTGATGATGATGACTTGTCTTGATGTGTTCTTGGATTCAGTTTGCAAGTATTTTAATGAGTATTTTTGCATCACTGTACATAGGGAAATTAGTCTGAAATTCTCTTTTCTTGGTTGAATGTTTGGGTGTTTTAGGTATCAGAATGACTGTAACTGTATAGACTGTATATTAAAACCATCTAGTCCTGGGCTCCTTTTGTTTGTTTGTTTGGGAAACTTTTAATGGCTGCTTCTAGTTTCTAAGGGGTTATAGGTCTATTTAGATTGTTTACTTCATCTTGATTTAGTTTTGGTAAGTGATATCCCTCAGAAAAAACATCTAATTTTTTTGTTTAGATTTTCCAATTTTGTGAACTAAATGTTTTTGGAATAAGATTGAACGATTCTTTGGGTTACTTCAGTGTCTGGTGTTATGCCCCCTTTTCATTTCTGACTGTGTTAATTCGGACATTCTGTATTGGGCTATTGTTAGGTTAGTTAAGGGTTTATGTAGCTTCTTGATATTTTTCCAAGAGTATCTTGGTTTCACTGATATTTTCAGATTATTCCCGTTGTAACTATTTTATTTATTTCAGCTTTGGTTTGATTATTTATTGTCACCATTCCTCTTAAGTGTGTTTTCTTCTTTGTGTTCTAGAACATTCAAGTATGCTGTTACATTGTTAGTATTAGATCCCACAATTTTCTTTAGGAACTTTAGGGAGTAAAGTTCTTCTCAGGACTGCTTTCATCGTGTCCCATAGGTTTGAGTATGTGGTGCATACATTTTCACTGAATTCTTGAATACCTT
Organism: Mus caroli; assembly: GCF_978045245.1. Lineage (NCBI taxonomy): Eukaryota > Metazoa > Chordata > Mammalia > Rodentia > Muridae > Mus > Mus caroli. The sequence continues at coordinate 76,739,683 of NW_028227261.1, forward strand.
CAATTCTTATAGACTTTAAAAAAACTCAACTTCATATGGAAAAAATAAAAACTCAAGGTAGTCAAATAATCCTATAAAATAAAAAAAAATTCTAGAGGTAGCATCAATCCTGATTTCAAGATGTACTATAGAACAATTAATAATAAAAACATCATGGTACTGACATTAATCAAGCATGTTGATCAATGGAATTTAATCAAAGAATCAAAAGTACATTGACACACTTGTGAAAACTTGATTTCTGACAAAGAAGCCAAATCTATACAATAGAAAAAAAAAAGAAGAAAGAAAAGAAAAGAAGAGAAATCACCTTTAACAAATGGTGCTAGTCTAACTGCATATCTTCAGGTAGAAGAATCAAAATAGAATGACAGTTTTCACCTTGCACAAAAATCAAGTCGAACTAAATCAATGACTTTAACACAAAACTATATACATTAAATCTAATAGAATATAAAGTAGGAAATAGCCTTGAGCACATTGACACAGAACACATATTCCTGAACAGAACAGAAACAACTCAGGTGTTAAGAGCTGTAATTAATAAATGGAACCTCACAAAACTAAAATAATTCTGAAAGGTAAAGGACATCATCAAAATACCAGTCTACAGAGTGGTAAAAGATTTTGATCAACACCATATCTGACAGAAGGATAGCATCCAAAATATATAAAGATAGTAGGCATTAACAAATAAACAACCCATTTACTTATTTGTTCATCTATCAGTTTTGTTTTCTTTTTATAATGTGTAAGAATTGGTTTTTTTTAAATTGATTTATTTATTTACATTCAAAATATTGCCTAATTTCCCCACCCCCCATCCAAGAGTTCTTCAACCCATTCCCCATCCCCTTTACTTCTGAGAGAGTGATTCCCCACCCATCCCCAATTAAGAACCACTTCCTCCTTCCCTGAGGCATCAAGTTTCTACCAGATTAGATCTATCATCTCTCACTGAAGCCAGACAAAGCAGCCCTCTGCTATGCATGTATCCAGGACCATGGTCCAGTCAACAAATGTCTTTGGGTAGTAGCTTATTCTATGGGATCCCCAGGGGTTCAGGTTAGTTGACACTGTTGGGCTTCTGTACCTTCTAGTTTTGTGTCAACTTGACACATGCTGGAGTTACCACAGAGAAAGGAGCTTCAGTTGGGGAAATGCCTCCATGAGATCCAGCTGAAAGGCATTTTCTCAATTAGTGTTCAAGCGGGGAGGTCCCCTTGTAGGTACTGCCATCTCTGGGCTGGTAGTCTTGGTTCTATAATCGAGCAGGCTGAGCAAGCCAGGAGAAGCAAGCCAGTAAAGAACATCCCTCCATGGCCTCTGCATCAGCTCCTGCTTCCTGACCTGCTTGAATTCTAGTCCTGACATCCTTTGGTGATTAACAGCAATGTGGAAAGTGTAAGCTGAATAAACCCTCTACTTCCCAACTTGTTTCTTGGTCACGATGTTTGTGCAGGAATAGAAACCCTGACTAAGATATCTTCCTATCAGATTGCCATCTCTTCAATTCCCTCACTCTTTCCCCTAACTCTTCCATAGGGCTGTGATAATCTGCATCTGTCTTAGGCAGCTGCTGGTAGAGCCTATTAGAGGTTAGGCTCCTGTTTACAAGCACAGTGTAACATTAGTAATAGTGTCAAGGTTTGTACTCCACCCATGGGAAGGATCAATTTTGAAGAAGCATCTATGAGGTGCTGAGAAGGTCTATTCTTTTCTGGCTTGAGGTGAAATGTTTTGTAAACTTCTGTTTGTTCCATTTAGTTCAGAACATCAGTTAGTTTCATTCTTTCGCTGTTTGTTTTTTGTATTGATCACCTTTCTATTGGTGAAAGTGGGAAATTTAAGTCTTCCACTATTAATGTCTAGAGTTCAATGGTGATTTAAGGTGTAGTGATGTTTATTTTATGAATGTGGGTACCTTTTCATTTGAGGCATAGACATCATTTCTTTGACTTCACAAAGAAAAGTAGCTTGGACAAGATAGGCTTCACCATGCTCTTTGCCCATATAGCCCTTTTTCCTTCTGCATCAGCACTGTTAGCTCCCTCTGCTGTCTGTTGTCAGCACAGTGTTTACAATCTCCCACAGCTATGTATTCACCCCTCTCATAACACAGCCTTAAGTTGAATTTCCTTCATGACACAACTAGGTTGTCAAATCTACTATAAGTCTATCCATTAAGACACTTCAGGAACTAATGAAATTCATCAATCCCAAATCAAGGTATCCTAAGAATTATTGACAAATTAAACTAATGTCAAACATATTTAATCAAGTCATCCAAGGCAAGAGAAACAGAACATAAAGTCAAAGAAAACAACAAAAACGTCAAAAATAATTTAGGATCAAATTGCTTTCGCTTTTCTAAGTTGGACTGAGACCTTCCTACTTGGACCTTTCTTCTTAGTCTTCTTGCTCTGTGGGTTGTGGCATGGGCATTCAGTACATTTTGGCCAACATGCACTTATCAGTGAACATATACCATACATGTACTTTTCAGTCTGTGGCCATTTTATAAAAAAAAAAAAAAAAAAAATCTACAGATTCAATGCAATACCCATCAAAATCCCAACACGATTCTTAACAGATATTCGAAGAGCAAGTCTCAACTTGATAAGGAAAAACAAAAAATCCAGGATAGCAAAAACATTTCCCAACAGTAAAAGAACTTCTGGGTGAAACACCATTCCTGACCTCAAGCAGTAGTACAGATGAACAGTGATAAAATCCAGATGGTATTGGTACAGAAACAGACAGGTCAATCAATGGAATAGAATTGAAAACCCAGAAATGAACCCACACACCTATGGACACTTGATCTCTGACAAAGAAGCCAAAACCATGTACTGGAAAAAAGTAGGCATATCCAACAAATGGTGCTGGTCTAACTGTCTGTGTGCTTATTGAAGAATGTATATTGATCCATATTTATCATCTTGTACAATGCCAAAGTCCCAGTCAATCAAGGACCTCCAAATAAACCAGATAAACCTAATCTAACAGAGGATGAGGTGAGAAATAAGCTTAAATGCATTGGCACAGGGGAAAATTTCCTGAACAAAACAATGATGGATCAGACTCTAAGACCAACAGTTGAGAAATGGACCCTCATGAAACTAAAAATTCTGTAAAGAAAAGAACACTGTCAACAGGACAACAGATTGGGAGAAGCTCTTCATTAACCCTACATCTGACAGAGGGTTAATACCCAACATATACAAGGAACTCAAGAAGTTAGACCTCAAAAATCCAAATAACCCAATTTTAAAAATGGGTTATAGATCTAAACATAGAATTCACAGCAGAGGTATCTCAAATGGCTAAGAAGCACTTAAATAAATGTTTGATATCCTTAATAATCAGGGAAAAGCAAACAAAATGACCCTGAAATTTCATCTTACATTGATAAGATTGGCTAAGATAAAAACTCAACTGAAAGAACAAGCTGTAGAGAATGTGGAGACAGAGGACTACTCTACCACTGCTTGTGGTATTGCAATCTGGTACAACTACTCTGGAAATCAATCTGGCATTTCCTCAGAAAATTGGAAATAGTTCTACCTGAAGACCCAACTATACCACTCCTGGGAACATATTCATAAGATGCTCACCCATACCATAAGGACACATGCTCTACTATATTCATAACAACCTTACTTTTAATAGCCAGAAGCTGGAAGCAACCTAAGAATGGATACAGAAAAATGTGTTTCATTTACACAGTGGAATAGTATTCAGCTATAATAAACAAGGACATCATGAATTTTGCAGGAAAATGGATGGAAGTATAAAATAGCATCCTGAGTGAGGTAACCCAGACTCTACGGTATGTATTCAATAATAAATAACCCAAATTTGTTTTAAAAAAAATAAGTACAGGTTTAAACACAAATCTCAACAGAGAAATCTCTAATATTCACAAAGCACTTAAAGTAATGTTCAGCATCATTAGTCATTAGGAAAATGAAAATCAAAATCAAAACAACTAAGATTCCATTTTAGACCCATCCAGATGGTCAAGATCAAATTTTCAAATGTTCATGCGGTCAAGGACATGGAGCAAGGGAAACACTTCTCCATTGCTAGTGAGAATCAAACTTGTATGGCCACTTTAGAAAGTAAGTTTTCTTAGAAAATTGAAAATTGATATACTTCATTGCCCAGTTATATCATTCCTAGACTTGTACCCAAAAGAATTTCCACTATATCATAAAGATACTTGATAAACTGTGTTCATCTTGCTTTATTCATAATATCAAAAAACTGGAAGCAACCTAGACATCCCCCAACTAAAGTATAGATATATAAGATATAGTACATTTATACAATGTCATATATACTCAGCCATTAAAAATAATCACGACATCACGAAATGTGTAAACTATTTTTTATTTATTCACTAGAAAAGATCATCTCTAGTGAAGCAACTCAGACTCAGAAAGGCAAAGGTGGTATGTACTCTATTATAAGTGGATATTAACCATGAAGTACAGGATAACCTTTCTATAAATCACAGACCCAAAGAAACTAAGTAACAAGGTGGGGGGGGGCAAGTGAGAGCACATGTATCTCAGTGAGAAGGGCAAAGTTATTCCATGTATGGGTGAATGGAAAGAGGGGTCTGGGTGGGGGGAAAGTGGGGATAAGAACTTGAAGAATGGTGTGTGAGCAGGACAGAATGGAATAGTACTGGGAGATTTGTGGTGAGGCATCTCAGGTAAGAGCTAGAAACCTTGCTGTCAATACAATGGAAGTTCCCAGTAATCTATGAGGGTTACCCTAGATAAGTCTCCTAAAACATGGGGTATGTGAAGACTGAACTGGCCATATCTGTAAATAGGCAAGATTTCCAATGGAGGGATTGGTACACCAACCCACACACAAAAACGTTAGACCCAAATATTTTTTCTGTCTATAGGGGTGGGAGATGGAGCAGAATTTGAGGAAAGGGCTAACCAATGATTGGCCCAGTTTGAGACCCTTGGTATGAGAGGGAGCCCACCCCTGACCATTTTGATCATATTCTGCTATACTTGCAGACATAAGCAAAGAATAAATATCAGAGGTATTTTACCGAGACATTGTTGGAAACTGATTTTAAGAAGTGCGGGAAGTGGGTGCAACCACAGGCCCTGTGAAACCCACTTGTTTACTGCCTTGACTGAGCATGTGCAGTGAGGCTGCATGCTTGGGCTGCCTGCCAGGCTGGACAGTTCCTCGTGATCCAGACCTGTCAGCCTATCTGTGAAAGACCTAAGCTCAAGCCTGGAGCGTGTGTGAATTCTGATTGGATGAGGTGGGGTGGCACTAGAAGGTTTGTGGTTGCGAGAAGTGAGAAGAGTTTAGCCCTTGCTGCAAGAATGATGGAGTACGAGCTGCTGTTGTAAGTGGTAGAAGCTAGCTCTTGTAAAATAAACCAGAAGTAGAATGAGAGTTGTTTTAAGCCCTTTCCCGAGGTAGAAGCCAGAAGTAGAATAAGAGTAGTTTTAGCCCTTGCTGCAAGTGAGTAGAAGTAGTAGAAGAGAAGCTGGTGTGATAGTAGTTGTTTAGCCCTTGCGCTAAGAAGAAGCTGCTGGGGAAGAGAGCTGAAAAAAAAAAAGCCAGAAGTAAAGTTGCTGCGTGAACCCCCAGTGTCTTCCATGTGTCATTCCTGTTGAAGCAGGCCAGAGACTGTGGAGACCACGACAGAGAAATACTGCCAACCTTTCTTCACAGCTCCAAACTTTATCTCTGTAACTCTTTCCATGGGTGTTTTGTTCCCAATTCCAAGAAGGGGCACAGTGTCCACACTTTGGTCTTCGTTCTTCTTGAGTTTCATGCGTTTAACAAATTGTATCTTATATATCTTGGGTATCCTAAGTTTTTGGGATAATATCCACTTATCAGTGAGTACATATTGTGTGAGTTCCTTTGTGAATATGTTACCTCACTCAGGATGATGCCCTCCAGATCCATCCATTTGCCTAGGAATTTCATAACTTCATTCCTTTTAATAGCTGAGTAGTACTCCATTGTGTAAATGTACTACATTTTCTGTATCCATTCCTCTGTTGATGGACATCTAGGTTCTTTCCAGCTTCTGGCTATTATAAATAAGGCTGCTATGAACATAGTGGAGCATTTGTCCTTCTTACCGGTTGGAACATCTTCTGGATATATGCCCAGGAGAGGTATTGCTGGATCCTCTGGTAGTATTATGTCCAATTTTCTGAGGAACCGCCAAACTGATTTCCAGAGTGGTTGTATCAGCTTGCAATCCCACCAACAATGAAGGAGTGTTCCTCTTTCTCCACATCCTCGCCAGCATCTGCTGTCACCTGAATTTTTGATCTTAGCCATTCTGACTGGTGTGAGGTGGAATCTCAGGGTTGTTTTGGTTTGCATTTCCCTGATGATTAAGGATGTTGAACATTTTTTCAGGTGCTTCTCTGCCATTCGGTATTCTGCCATTACCAGGGATCCATCCCATAATCAGCTTCCAAACGCTGACACCATTGCATACACTAGCAAGATTTTGCTGAAAGGACCCAGATATAGCTGTCTCTTGTGAGACAATGCCGGGGCCTAACAAACTTGTGAGACTATACAGGGGCCTAGCAAACACAGAAGTGGATGCTCACAGTCAGCTATTGGATGGATCACAGGGCCCCCAATGGAGGAGCTAGAGGAAGTACCCAAGGAGCTAAAGGGAACTGCAACCCCATAGGTGGAACATTATTATGAACTAACCAGTACCCCAGAGCTCTTGACTCTAGCTGCATTTGTATCAAAAGATGGCCTAGTTGGCCATCACTGGAAAGAGAGGCCCATTGGACTTGCCAACTTTATATGCCCCAGTACAGGGGAATGCCAGGGCCAAGGGGTGGGGGTGGGTGGGTGGGGGACTGGGGGGTGGGAGTGTATTGGGGACTTTTTGGATAGCATTGGAAATGTAATTGAGGAAAAAACCTAATTAAAAAAAAAGAAAGAAAGAAATACTGCCAAACATTATATGGAGCGTAGAGAATCCAGTGGAAGAGAGGGAGGAAAGATTGAGACAGAATTTTTAAATATATGGAAAAGGAACCTATAGTGTCAACTAACCTGGGCCTACGGGGGCTAGTGTAGACTTAACTACCAGCCAGAAAGCAGGAATTGGGTGAACCTACATCTTATACATATAGCTGTTGTTCAGCTGGGTTTTTATGTGTAACTACTAAAGTGGGAACAGAGGATGCCGCTGACGTTGCCTACTATTTGAATACTGTCACCTAACTGGTTTATTTAGCCTCAGTGGAAAAAGATGCTCCTAGTCTTGCTGTGGCTTGATATGCTAGGGCTGGTTGATGTCCAGGAGGAAGAGGAAAAGGGGGGAGCAGAGGGGTGGGCATTCTGTAGGGGAGGAGAAGTGAAAGGGTAGAGATTGGGAGGAGAGGAGGGAGGATAGTCTACAATTTGGATATAAAGTAAACAAATCGTGAAAATTAGAAAATGTTCAAAAACAGCACCACCATCTGGGAACCAAGTGTTCAAATGAGAAGACAGAAAGAATATTTTGTATTCAAAGTACATTCTTCCCCTAGTTCATTCCCATAGAACTATTTACATCTCATGAGAAATAATATAATCATTTCAACATAAAAAAATCTTCATTTATGTTAACAGTTCTAATACTGTTTTAAAGTTGAAAGTATCTTCAGAGACTCAAGCAATCTCTTAACTGCAAGCTCCAGTAATTTTTAAAATAAAAACAAATTACACACTGGCAACACACAATGGTGAAGAATAAACATTCTTATTTTAAAGGAGAGAAAATTGGGCATAACAAGAAAATATTGAGCCAAAGACAGACTTCAAATCTGGTAGAACAAATACTAATTTCTTCTACATGGTCAGCATGTGGAGAATTTGGTTGAATTATCCAGGCTCCAAAAACATTATATAGCCCCACAATCTAATCTTTGCAGTATGGAAAATGCAGAACTTCAATTTTGTACCATTATCATCCTATGCCCACCACTTTCCTTAGCAGATGGCCCATGGCACTACCATCTCCAACAACCTGTTGTCTCTGTTGCTTCAATATTACAGCTACAAATGAATACTTCTTAGGATCATACATTGGTAGGTCTCAGAAATTCCTTAGAGTCTTGTCACAAGATCCCATTAATCCATTATTTTCACATAGTTAATAACTGTAAAATAGGTACCACATAGATTATATAGCTCAGTTATGCTTTCAAAACAAGATATAGGCTCTCTTCATTGGAACAATGCTACAAGGACCTCAGTGTGCCTTGGAGGATGAATCTGAGAAAGCACTCTCCTGAACAGTTTTCCTCTCTCTGTGTCTCTGTCTCTGTCTCTCTCTCTCCCTCTCTCTCTTCTTTTCTTACTTTCTTTCTTTCATTACTTCTTTTTCAGTCAGTATAGCTAATAAATTGTCTTCCCAGATCAAGTTTTCTCTTTTCATATGAGTTTGCAGTTTTACATTTAGTGTTGGATGAGTGGAATCTTACATTCAGGCACGATTCTAATTGCCTGATAGAAAGTTATAGCTATTTTACTGGGATTGATTACAGTTTTTCTGGACCTAGCTCATCAAGGTCCTATCAAAGGATATTTTCATGTCTTTATGCTTCATTTATTATTCTCTCCCATTACAGATATAGAAAAGAACATTAAGCAACAACTATGACTCAGCCCGAATGCTTTCCTGATTTGAAATTCACTTTTCCAATGAGTTACCCCATTTCTTTTTAATTCAACATCCCTAGTTAGACTAAATCCATAAATTTGACTACTATCAAATGTTTACCACATTCTTTGCCAGTTTTACAAAACTCTCTGCAGTCTAGTTACTGGCAGAGTCCTTGTTGACTGCTAAAATCCTGTTAGTAAGCCCTTTACTATCCTCATTTCTCCCAGCATTATGATCTTCTACATGATCACTACAATGTCTAACTAAACCCTACTTACAGCATTGAGGAGAATGTCTACCTTGAAGTTCCATGGGCTTCCACATTCCCTCTGTAGGCTTGGTCCAAGAGACCAAGAATCATATAGTCATCTGTATCACTGCAAGTGACCAACTCCTTGGTACAACAATTTTATATTAGTTACCTTTAGATTCTCTTCCTGTTATCACTATAAGAATCAAAACAATTTGATGGAGAAAGGCTTTACTTTGGCACAGAATGTGAGAGGAACTATCATGTTGAAGTAGTCACAGATGTATGAGACGAGATGTTTGATTGTATTGGTCTACAGACAAGAATCAGAAGAAAAAAGACAGAAAGTGGGAAATGAGTTAATAAACCTTAGGTCCTGCCCTTATTTAACATCCTTATGTAATGATGCTATACCCCTTAAAGGTTTAAGAGTATTTCATAAATATTGCTACTAGATAGGGAGGGATAAAGGATTCAACCACATTGGCATGGACATGTACAGACACTTAATTTTAAATTGTCAATTTGTGTTCTATGTCTCATTTTTTCTTTGAAATAAATTCAGTTTATTGGCAATGTGAAGCCTTTGTCCAACTCTCTTTTAATGTCTATAGACCCATTGGATCAAATTAATAGCATTAATGAAGTTTTAAAATTTTTGTTGAAAATTTTCTTCCTCTGAATTTCATAAGTAGAATTGCTAAAGTCAACTGTTACATACTAAAAAACAAATCATATCCTTGATCACAGAAATGTTATAATATTATACAGCATAAAAATCAACCTTCCACTAAGCAAGTGGTTCTCAGTCCATGGGTCAGAACCCCTTTGAGTGGTTGAAAGAACTTTTCACAGGGGTCAACTAAGATTATTGTAAAACACAGATATTTATATTATGCTTCAAAGAGATAGGAAAATTACAGTTATGAAGTAGAAAGAAACAAAAAAAATTGGTTGGGGGGTTCATCACAACCTGAGAACCTATATTAAAGAGGCAGAGCAGTAGGAAGATTTTCAACCACTGCTCTATGCCATGACATGAAAAAAAAATAGAATGTTCAGACTAAGATATGTCAACCTTAGATTGAAGTTCCATTTTTAGACTTTATAAGTTTACCTGCCTTACACTACTCTTTTTTTCACCATAAATAAAGCTCACTTGTTTGTACATGGGTGCTCCACATGAGAGTATGATAGTATATAACAAGGATTAATATATGGTCTATTAATAATTCAATAAGAAATGACTGACATTTTATTGACAATATATCAAAAGTGTTAAAATATACAAGGCAACACATTATTACTTGCAATATATTATATAATGATTCTGAAATCAATTTTAAAATTTAAACACTAATGACCAGACACATATAAAGTATGTACTGATTACATTATCAGAAAATCTAATCTACTATTCTTGTATAAAATTAAGCAACTAGAGGGAATATTATCTCATAACACTGTCAAAGGCCAGAGCATTATTAAATACATGTTGGAAAATTAAGAAATATTTCTGAGCAAGAGCACAGTATTTCTTAGACATACAGTTTGAAACAAACTGTAAGGTACTCATAAAACATGATTTCTTCTGGCCTCAGAAGTTAGTTGTAAGTTCACATCAGCACAAGAGCAATGACTCTGTTCACAGCTCTGAAGCTCTGGCACCTTACTGAGTTCATTGGAAACTCCTACTTAGTTTTATAAACTTTCTTCATTCAACACTATATTAGCAGAATTGCATCAGCTTCCAATGGAATTAATCACACATTTAATTCTCATTAAAATTTAGTCTCTTTTGTTTGTTAAAAATATATCTCTGCTTATATTCAGCTTATCTTGTTTTCTATTATCATAGCATCTAACAAATTACCAACACTTAACAGATCTAAATGAAATGAATGCCTATTAAATATCATCCTTGACTAATTATCTCTACTAGTCTGCTTCTTCCTAATAATATATTTTGATTAGCCCCACAAGAGCAGAATGTTCCAAACAACATGGTGTGCTAATGTAAAAGAATTAACTATGTTCAATATCTCCCTTTTCATAGTATAAACATTGGGCAGAAACTAATTATTTTTATACTTCCTATATCAACAAAAGCTATGTGACCATGTTATTCTGATACTTCATTTGTTAACATATGAGTGCCACAATAACTTAAAAAAAAGAAACAAAAGCCAAAACCAAAGCATGCTTTTCCACTTCCACCTTTATATTTTACTCTCTCTCTCTCTCTCTCTCTCTCTCTCTCTCTCTCTCTCTCTCTCTCTGTGTGTGTGTGTGTGTGTGTGTGTGTGTGTGTGTGTGTGAGTCAAAATTGGCAAGTTGTCTCATATATCTGAATGGTATTTAAAATCTCTTGTGTATTTGCATATTAACTGAGATACACAGCATTTGGGATTGCATGGATTGCTCCAAGGGAGTGAACTTTCAGCAATCTTCTTACAGAATAGGAGACCCAGGTGCTGCCCAGTGGCAGACATTTTCAATCAGCTTTTGCTGTTTTAGTGCAGGCTGATATTACGTGTTTCAGCCTGCATAGATTTATTTGTTCATGGTCTGTACATTGCTCTCTTTCTTTCCTCTCTTGGCTTTTATTTATTCACTTCTCCAGTTCTATTTATTCTTGAGACCAGTTCTTTTGGGAGTAAGATATTCTTTTAGAAAAACAGAAGGAGAAGGATGATGAGGACAAAGAGCAGGAATAGATAAGTAACTTCCTTGCTTACTTTGCATTTAGAAACTGAATTTTTCTTTTAGAATGGTGTATCATTAAATAGAATGTATTGCATTATTATTGACATTGTCCATAAAATTCATTGGAAATTTTATTATTATCTACAGGTCTTTAGAAGTCCACAGGAGAAATAAGATTTGGTAAATATTTATAGACAGAAGAATTAAAATTAATTCTCAGTCTTGATTATCTTCAATATAGAAAAAAATGCCACTTGGACAAAGTGATCCTTTGGTTCTTGCTGTTCTTGTTTATTTATAAATGTTTTTAACAGAACTCATTTCTTTTAAGAATGATTACAATATAATTGTAAACCTACTGCTCAGTCATTGCAATGAATATCATAATGCAGTTTTTCAACATGTAGAATTAACCTGGTGACTGTACTGGAACTAGTACATCTTTTATGACTTAAAGGTATCTTTTGTCTCTAGTCTGAGCTGGTGTCCTGAGCAGACCTTGGGCACTAGCTCCACACCCAGTCCTACAATACCCAGAGGAAGCTTGACTCCCAGGTGCTCTAGCATACCCAAGATCATAGAATAGAATCACAGGATCTCAGGATATTGGTCATACCAGGATCTCAGGATCCCAAAGCAGCTTGTCTCCTAGGATCTATGACACAGCCAGGATCTCAGGTTCCCTGGATCCCAGAATGGCAAGATCACAAAGACAGTTGGACTCTGAGTTCAGACAAAACCAGAATTGCAGGAGGGTCAGGCTGCAGTAAGATACAAGGAGAACATGTAATACTAGAGATAACAAGATGATGAAAGGCAAGCATAAGAACACAAGCAATGAAAAGCAAGGTTAGTTGGAATAATCAGAACCCAGTTCTCCCACCATAGCAAGTCCTGGATACATCATCACACAGGAAAAACAAGATTCTGATTTAAAGTAACTTCTCATGATTATGATAGAGGGCTGTAAGATCAACATAAATAATTCCCTTAAAGAAATACAGGAGAACACAAGTAAACAGCTAGAAGCCCTAGGAAACGCAAAATTCCTTAAAGAATTACAGGAAAACACAACCAAACAGGTGAAGGTATTGAAAAAAACCATCCAAGATCTAACAGTGGAAATAGAAACAATAAAGAAATCACAAAGGAAGACCACTCTGGAAATAGAAAACCTAGGAAAGGTCACTAACCTAAAGAAAGAGATGCCCATGACCATACAAGAAGCCTACAGAACTCTAAATAGACTGGACCAGAAAAGAAATTCTTCCTGTCATATAATAATCAAAACACAAAATACACAGAAAAAAGAAATATTAAAATCAGTAATGTAAAAAGGTGAAGTAACATATAAAGACAGATCGATAAGAATTACACTAGTCTTTTCACCAGAGTCTATAAAATCCAAAAGCTCCTGGGCAGATGTCATACAAACCCTAAGAGAACACAAATAGCAGCCCAGGCTACTATACCCAACACAACTCTCAATTACCATAGATGGAGAAACCAAGATAACAAAACAAAATTTACACAGTATCTTTCCACAAATCCAGTCATGAAAAGGATAATAGAGGGATAACACCAACACAAGGAAGGAAACTACACCCTAGAAAAAGCAGTAAAGTAATCTTCTTTCAACAAACCAGAAGTAGATAGCCACATAAACATAATTCCACCACTAACAATAAAAAAGCCAGGAAGCAACAATCACTTTTCCTTAATATTTCTTAATATCAATGGACTCAATTCACCAATTAAAAGACATATACTAACAGACTGTACAAGTAAACAGGATCCAACAATTTGCTGCATACAGGAAACACAACTCAGAGACAAAGACAGACATTACCCCAGAGTTAAAGACTATAAAAGTATTTTCCTAGCATATGGTCACAAGAAACAATCTGGAGGAGCCATTCTAATTTCAAACAAAATTGACTTTCAACCAAAAGTTATCAAAAAAGATAAGGAAAGAAACTTTGTACTTGTCAAAGGAAAAATCTACCAAGGTGAACTCTCAATTCTGAATATCTATTTTCCAAATTCAAAAGAACCCATATTCATAAAAGAAGCTTTACTAAAGCTCAAAGCACACATTACACCTCACATAATAATATTGGGAGACTTCAACACCCCATTCTCAGCAACAGAAAGATCATGGAATCAGACACTAAACAGAGACACAGTGAAACTAACAGAAGTTATGGACCAAATGGTTTTAATAGATATTTATAGAACATTTCATCCTAAAACAAAAGAATATTCTTTCTTCTCACCACCTCATGGTATCTTCTCCAAAACCGACTAAATAATTGGTTACAAATAGGCATCAACAGATACAGCAAGATGGACATAATCCCATGCATCAAGTCAGATCACCATGGACTAAGGCTAGCCTTCAATACCAAAACCAAAAAACAATGGAAAACCCACATTCCCATGGAAGCTGAACAACACTCTACTCAATGATAACTTGATGTTTTAGAATATAATGATAATGAAGGCACATCATACCAAAACTTATGGGAAACAATGAAAGCACTGCTAAGAGGAAAATGCATAGCTTTGAGTGCCTCCAAAAAGAAACTGGAGAAAGCATACACTAGCAGCTTGACAGCACACCTGAAATCCCCAGAACAAAAAGAAGCAAATGTACCCAAGAAGAGTAGATGGCAGGAAATAATCAAACTAAGAACTGAAATCAACCAAGTAGAAACAAAAAGAACTATACAAAGAATCAACAACACCAGGAGCTGGTTCTCTGAGAAAATCAACAAGATAGATAAATTCTTAGCAAAACTAGCCAGAGGTCTCAGAGAAAGTTACCAAAGTAATAAAATCAAACATGATAAGGAAGATATAAACAAAGGAAACAGAGGAAATTAAAACAAAAAAAAAAAAACCAGAACCTTCTACAGAAGCCTATAGTCTACCAAACAGGAAAATATGGATGAAATGGATTATTTTCTAGACAGATACCAGTTACCAAACTTAAATCTGGATCAGATAAACAATCTAAACAATCCCCTAACATTTAAAGATATAGAAAGAGTCATAAAAATTCTCCCAACCAAAACATGTCCAAGACCAGATAGGCTTAGTGCAGAATTCTATCAGACCTTTAAAGAAGACCAAATACCAATACTCTTTAAACTATTCCACAAAATAGAAATAGGAGGAGCACTACTCAATTCGTTCTATGAAGCCACAATTACACTTATACCTAAACCACACAAAAACCCAACAAAGAAAGAGAACTTCAGGCCAGTTTCCCTTATGAACATCATTGCAAAAATACTCAATAAAATTTTTGTAAATGGAATCCAAGTACACATCAAAATCATCATGATAAAGGTCAAGTAAACTTCATCCCAGGGATGCAGTCATGGTTCAATATAAAGAGACCCACCAATGTAAGCCACTACATAAACAATCCTAAAGAAAAATACCACATGATTATTTCATTAGATGCTTAGAATACATCTGATAATATTGACATTGCTTCATATTAAAAGTCTAGGAAATATCAGGAATTCAAGGCCTATACCGAAATATAATAAAAGCAATATACAGCAAAACAGTAGCTAACATCAAACTAAATGAAGAAAAACTTGAAGCAATCCCACTAAAATCAGGGACAAGACAAGGCTGCTCACTTTTTCCCTACCTATTCAATATAGTAATTGAAGTTCTAGCTAGAGAAATTGGACAACAAAAGAAAGTCAAAGGGATACAAATTGGAAAATAAGAAGTCAAAATATCACTTGTTGCAAATGATAGAACCTTATGCTTAAGGGACCAAAAAATTCCACCAGTGGACTCCTAAACCTGATAAAAAACTTCAGCAAAATGGTTAGATATAAAATTAACTCAAACAAATCAGTATCCTTCCTTTACTCAAAGGATAAACATGCTGAGAAAAAGTTAGGGAAACAACACCCTTCACAATAGTCATAGGTAATATAAAATGCCATTGTGTGACTCTAACCAATCAAGTGAAAGATCTTTATGACAAGAACTTCAAGACTCTGAAGAAAGAAATCAAAGATCTCAGAAGAGCAAAAGATCTCCAATGCTCATGGACTTGCAGGATTAATATAGTAAAAATGACCATCTTGTCAAAAACAATCTATAGGTTAAATGCAATTCTCATCAAAATTTCAACTCAATTCTTCATAGAGTTAGAAAAAAAATTTGCAAATTCATTTGGATATACATTTCTCATGCAAATTGTCCAAACAGAAGTATAAATATAGCCAAGAACCAAAATTATATTCAATGTCACTTTGGTAAGGGATGACCTGGCTAACAGAACTAGTGTGTTAAACCACTTCTACTCATTGTTGAATAAAACAAACAAACAAACAAACAAACAAACAAACAAACAAAAAACTTATATCATACTTTTAGACCTGTAATTCTCTGGCCATATCTATATTATTTTCTATAGTGGATTATTGTGGAAATTGACTGAACAGATTTATCACTAAAAGCTTCAATAGCATATACTGCTGTGTTTGCTGTAAAATTTCCATTTCTATTAAAAGCTATAAAGCTCCGGTAGTACTATGTCCAATTTTCTGAGGAACCACCAGACTGATTTCCAGAGTGGTTGTACAAGCTTGCAATCCCACCAACAATGGAGGAGTGTTCCTCTTTCTCCACATCCTCGCCAGCATCTGTTGTCACCTGAATTTTTGATCTTAGCCATTCTCACTGGTGTGAGGTGGAATCTCAGGGTTGTATTGATTTGCATATCCCTGATGATTAAAAATGTTGAATATTTTTTTAGATGCTTCTCAGCCATTTGGTATTCCTCGGGTGAGAATTCTTTGTTTAGCTCTGAGCCCCATTTTTAATGGGGTTATTTGATTTTCTGGAACCCGAAATACCTCTCCTGGGCATGTATCCAGAAGATGTTCCAACTGGTAATAAGGACACATGCTCCACTATGTTCATAGAGCCTTATGTATAAAGCAGAAGCTGGAAAGAACCCAGATGCCCCTCAACAGAGGAATGGATACAGAAAATGTGGTACATTTACACAATGGAGTAATACACAGCTATTAAAAACAATGAATTTATGAAATTCCTAGGCAAATGGATGGACCTGGAGGGCATCACCCTGAATGAGGTAACCGAATCACAAAAGAACTCACACGATATATACTCACTGATAAGTGGATATTAGCCCAGAAACTTAGAATACCCAAGATACAATTTGCAAAACACAGGAAACTCAAGAACGAAGACCAAAGTGTGGACACTTCGCCCCTTCTTAGAACTGGGAACAAAACACCCATGGAAAGAGTTACAGAGACAAAGTTTGGAGTTGAGACGAAAGGATGGACCATCTAGAATCTGCTACACCCGGGGATCCATCCCATAATCAGCCTCCAAAAGCAGACACACACCATTGCATATGCCTGCAAGATTGTGCTGAAAGGACCCTGATATAGCTGTCTTTTGTGAGGCTATGCCCGGGCCTGGCAAACACAGAAGTGGATAGTCAAAGTCAGCTATTGTATGGAACACAGGGTCCCCAATGAAGGAGCTAGAGAAAGTATCCAAGGAGCTAAAGGGGTCTGCAATCCTATAGGTGGAACATCAATATGAACTAACCAGTACCCCCAGAGCTGCTGTCTCTAGATGCATATGTAGCAGAAGATGGCCTAGTCGGCCATCATTGGTCAGAGAGGTCCCTTGGTCTTGCAAACTCTGTATGCCCCAATACAGGGGAATACCAAGGCCAAGAAGTGGGAGTGGGTGGGTAGGGGAACAGGGTAGGGGGAGGGTATATGGAACTTTCGGGATAGCATTTGAAATGTATATAAAGAAAATAATAAATAAAAAAGAATAAAAAATAAGTATAAAGCTTGGACTAAATTAATTAAAACAAGTTTAATTCCAACCTTACACTTGCAGCTAAATTATAATATATACACAAACATTTGATTGTGTTGAGTATGTTCTTACTTTGTTAAAATATATGTCAAGATAAATCCTGTTATCAAATAGACTCCTTTGTATTCTAAGTCATCTTTCTTAGTCAGGGTTTCTATTCCTGCACAAACATCATGACCAAGAAACAAGTTGGGGAGGAAAGGCTTTATTTGGTTTAAGCTTACACTTCCATACTGCTGTTCATCACCAAAGGAAGTCAGGACTGGAACTCAGACAGGTCAGGGAGCAGGAGCTGATGGAGAGGCCATGGAGGGATGTTCTTTACTGGCTTGCTTCCCCTGGCTTGCTCAGCCTGCTCTCTTATAGAACCAAGACTACCAGCCCAGAGATGGTCCCACTCACAAGGGACCTTTCCCCCTTGATCACTAATTGAGAAAATGCCTTACAGTTGGATCTCATTGAGGCATTTCCTCAAGTGAAGCTCCTTTTTCTGTTATAACTCCAGCTGTTTCAAGCTGACACACAAAACCAGCCAGTACAGCATCACTCCAAGCTCTAACCAGGGAGCATGCTTGCTAACTAACCAGTGAGGATGCTGACTATGTACTCAGTAAGGGCTCTGGTTAGATAGTGAAACAAGTTCCTGGAAGCTATTTCATTTAGTATATTAAAATAAGCAAACAAAAAACTATCATAAATGCTGATATAATCTGGGCTAATAGTTTTTGGGGGAACTAATTAAGACTTAAGAAAAATAAAACATTGCCCTTGGTCTTTTTTTTTTAATTCAATTCTAATAAGCTGTGTAACAGTGCTTACTACTCTATTTCAAGACACATACAAAACTACTGGAGGAAAAAAGGCATAATTTGGGGAGAAAATTTTCTACAACAATGAAGAACACAGAAAATTTCCATATTAATTTACAGGATCTACATTCATTATATATAACATAATAAATATTAATAATATGTAAATATGTGAGTATATATATATATATATATATATATATATATATAAGTTTAATTTATTTTGCCTTTATATATGCATAGGACCATGTATGACTAATACCCATGCAAGTGCCCATGGAACTAGAGTGACAGATGGTTTACTTGGGTGGAAATGGAACTTGGGTCTCCTGCAAGCAAGGTAAAGCCTCTTTAATTTCAAGTCATCTCTTTTGTCCCAAGGCCATTTATATCCTATAGTGTTGCCAAAAGGTCACAAACTGAAATGTGAACTCAAAACTTTCAAGGGGTTCTTGAATGTCCTAGACACTTTGACCACTTCTCTTGTATAGCAGTTTTAATAATATTCACCTAGTACACTGATAGTATTTGTAAAAGTAATGTTCATTTAAATACATAAACTGGATATTAATATTCTAGGTTTGAAAATTTTTTAATTTATAGATTTCAAAATCTACACAGCATCTTATATTCCCAAGGTGTTTGTAAGAAATATTTATCCTACAAGTACACTAAAAGAAACTAGAAAAACAAAATTGAGTACATCATGCTGTATGATAGATGATGATAGATAGATAGATAGATAGATAGATAGATAGATAGATAGATAGATAGATAGATAGATAGATAGATAGATTTGTGTGTGTGTGTGTGTGTGTGTGTGTGTGTGTGTTTTAGGGTTTCATTGCTATGAAAAGACATCATGGACACAGCAATTCTTATAAGAAAAATATTTCATTGAGGGTGGCTTACAGTTTCAGAGATTTAGTCCATTATTGTCATGATTTGGAGCATGGCTGCATCAGGCAGACATAGTGCTGGCAAAAGAACTGAGTGTTTTAATGTTGGTCTCAAGGCAGTAGAAAAAAACTGTGCTGCACTGGGCATGGCTTAAGTATAGACTTCAAGTTACCTCCCACAGTGACAAACTTCTTCCAACAAGTTCACACCTCCCAGTAGTGAACTCTGAGCCAAGCATTCAAACACATGAGACTATGGGGGCCATTTCTATTCAAACTACCACAAACTATAGTAGATGTCTATAATTAGCTTAAAATATATAAACACAAATGTGAATTTTCAGTAATGTTAAGTTAAATGTTTTTATTTATTTTAAGTTTTATTTATTGATATACAGTTATTATATGACTGAACGAATACAAAAGAATGAGATCATTCTATTTGCATGTATGCTACATACCCAATGAGTGTATCATGATGTTTTCTACACTGCCTTTCTCAAATTAAGGTATGTACATCTATTTATATTTTCATTTGTTGATTGTACATTTGCTTTCATAAATGAATCAGAGCATTTGATCCTAGGATACTGTCTAGCTTATTTGGCTAAATAAGATGATTTCTAGTTTTATTTATTTTTCCACTAATGAAAGTATCTTTTACTTGTTGAACACTTTATCTGTCCACATATCATACTTCCCCTATTTGTGGGCCAAATAACAAGTGCCTTGGTTTGGTATAGATCTTGGATATTGTGATAATACAACATAAGTAATGTAGACAGGTAAACTTTTATTTTGTATGCTCAATTTATTATCTTTGCATTTGTACATGTAGGTAGGTCAGATGTAGCACATGGCATTTCCTTTTGTGCTTCTACCATACTTTTTGTCTTAGTGACTGTATTAATGATATTCCCACCAACAATTAGTATGAGGATTGTGGTACTCTTATGATCAGTGTTACAGGTTATGCTTTAATTCATTTATTAGAAGTTTCTATTTCTTGTTTTGGTAGAAGTCTATACCAAATATTCAACCATTTACAAATTTGGGCTACGTGCTTTTTTGGAATTAACTTTGTTTTCCCTCATATATACTCTGGATAATGGTTGTCACTCAAATGGTTAAATTGTATTTTCTCTCTCTTACAGTCTCTCTTCACCTCTTTATTTACCTCACTTTACAGAAATCTTCTGTTTAAGTCCATTACATTTATTAAATTTTGCGTTTAATTCTTGTACTTTTTTGAGTTCTGAATATATAGTGTCTGTGTCATATAGATCTTGAAGTTTTTAGAGAGTGTGTGTATGTGTGTGTGTGTGTGTGTGTGTGTGTGTGTATGTCTTTTCCAGCAGTTTCACAACTGACACCTTTGCTCCCTTATGATTTGCTCTGTGTACAAGTAAAAAAATTAAGAGCCTTTCAATTTTTTTGCATGTGGATATTAGATGTCCAAGGTCTAATTATTAAATAGACCATTGTATTTAATATATTTTCAGCAATTTTTTGAGAATAAACTAACTATTATATATATATATATGTATATACATATATTTAGAAAGAAAGCATATATATATATATATATATGCTTTCTTTCTAAATTGTCTATTCTATTCCACCAGCCTCTTGTTAATTGTCAGTACTGTGGTATTTTGGTTGTTTTTATTATATTTTATTTTTG
Source organism: Mus caroli (assembly GCF_978045245.1). Lineage (NCBI taxonomy): Eukaryota > Metazoa > Chordata > Mammalia > Rodentia > Muridae > Mus > Mus caroli. Next base: position 76,760,621 of record NW_028227261.1, read on the forward strand.
TTTTATTTTATGTTGTATGTTTATTTGAATGATTGTTTTTATCAGTAATGTTTTCCATTATTTCATGAATTGAAGTATCATCATTCATTTGGCTTTTGGCTTTCTAAAAATGTTTTCTGCATCTATTCATTGTTGTTCATGCTTTCATCTAAATTATGAAATTGTGTTATTCTATGTCTGTGAAGAGTTCTCTGAAATTTTGATGATGAATGTACTAAATTGATATATTTTGGACATTTAGCTCAAGTATTTTGTATTTTGTTGTTTAGTCCTCTTTGTAGAGCTCTTTTATTGCTTAAAAATGTATGTGTGGGTTCTGAATTTGTGTGTTTATATGTGCTCATGTACATCTACTATGTGAATGTATGTGGGAAGCCGCAAAAGCCATTACAAGATGGCCCTGGCTACCACTGGCCACCGCCCATGATTATGGGTAAACAACCAATGTGCGCATGTGCATAAGAGGTTTTTTTTTGGCGAGTCACTACCTGTCCCGAGGCATATTAATGAGGTAATGGTAGCATAACCAATCAGGTATGGACATGTCACTCCTAGGCCTATATAAGCAGCACCATTTCTGAGCTCGGGATCTTTTCGCCTCTGTAATTGAGCTCTCCGAATAAACGAGTGCAGAAGGATCCTATTGTGGCGTCGTTCTTGCTTGTGAGTCAGGCAGTCACAAATGTAATTATTTTCATGTTTGTCTCTTTTATCAAAAGCGTTTGATTGTACCTTTTATAAACTGTCAAATTCTCTATTCCTTTGCTCAACTGAATTTGTTAAAAACAATCACCTCTAAAGAGATTGATAGGTTTCCAGATATAGAATCATGTTATCATTATCATCTTATCTTCCCAGTTGTATGAGGTTTATGCATTTCTCTTACACTATTCCTATAACTGAAGTTTCTAGCATTAAAAGCAGTTGGGAGTGGGCATGAGTTTTTTATTCTTGATCTTGAATAGTTTTTCACTAATTCAGTGCAATGATCATCATAGACATAATCATGTTGAGATGTAGTCTTTCTACACTTGATCTTAGCCAAAAGGCCGAGAAGCGATGAGATATATAGTTTTTCTATATTTTGTACATACGAGTATGTTATCATGAAGAAGAATTAGTATATATATATATATATATATATATATATATATATATATATATTAGAATGTGTTTGCTGCATTTTAGTAACAAGATAAATCTTGATTCATGGTATACATGTGAAATATTCCTACTTTGTTGATTCTGTGGATTGCCCAAAATGTATTTGTATTAGTTCTTAAGTGCACCAATGAAGTCAACTTGTTTTGAGTTTTCCTTTTGTAAGAATTATTTTTAAATCAATACAATGTTTTTATTTATTTGCATTTCAGTAAAATTATTATTACAGATTTAATTTTTAAACAGTCAAATTTGCTCAAAACTGTGTCCATGTAATCTATATTTTATAATTGGTAGGATTGATTTTTCAAAACAAATTCTAACTATGTTATGAATATGTAAGACTTATTTTTGCCACGTTGCTTACATGAATTTGCTTTCTCTCTCCTCATAGGTGATGGCATGTAAAATTTATTTCTTCAGTCAAATAACCACTACTTTATCAGTTACATCTGTTCTTTGCACTTTAACATCTCTTCTACTCCCAATTACTCAGTCAAATTTTGTATATCCCTACTTGATTCGCTGAAATAATTTTTTCTATATTCTCCTGGATGTAATCAAACTTTTCTCTCACAATTTTTATTAGATATTTTCTTCATTTGCATTTCAAATGCTATCCCAAAAGTCCTCTATACCCTCCCCCCCCAACCCTGCTCCCCTACCCACTAACTCCCACTTCTTGGCCCTGGTGTTCCCCTGTACAGGGACATATAAAGTGTGTTAGACGAAGGGGCCTCTCTACACAATGATGGCCAACTAGGCCATCTTCTGCTACATATGCAGCTAGAGACACGAGTTCTGGGGGTACTGATTAGTTCATATTGTTGTTCCACCTATAAGGTTGCAGACCCCTTCAGCTCTTGGGTACTTTCTCTATCTCCTATATTGGGGGCCCTGTATTCCATCCTATAGATGACATTGAGCATCAACTTCTGTATTTGCCAGGCACTGGCAAAGCCTCATTAGAGACAGCAATATCAGGGTCCCTTCAGCAAAATCTTGCAAGCATATGAAACAGTGTCTGCATTTGGTGGCTGATTATGGGCTGGACCCCTGGGTGGGGCAGTCTCTGGATGGTCCATACTTTCATCTTAGCTCCAAACTTTGTCTCTGCAACTCTTACCATGGATATTTTATTCCGTATTCTAGAGAGGAATGAAGTATCCACAGGTTGGTCTTCCATCTTGATTTTCTTGTGTTTTGGAAGTTGTATCATGGGTATTCTAGGTTTCTGGGCTAATATCCACTTATCAGTGAGTCCATATCCAGTGACTTCTTCTGTGATTGGGTTACCTCACTCAGGATGATATCCTCCTGACACATCCTTTTGCCCAAGAATTTCATGAATTCATTGATTTTAATGCTGAGTAGTAATCCATTTTGTAAATGTACCACATTTTCTGTATCCATTCCTCTGCTGAAGTACATGTGGGTTCTTTCCAGCTTCTGGCTATTATAATTAAGGCTAATATGAACATAGTGGAGCATGTGTCCTTATTACATGTTGGAGCATCTTGTGGGTATATGCCCAGAAGTGGTATTGCTAGGTCCACAGATTGTACTATGTCTAATTTTCTGAGGAACTACCACACTGATTCCCAGAGTTGTTGTACCAGCTTGCAATCCCACCAGCAATGGATGAATGTTCCTCTTTTTCCACATCCTTGCCAGCATCTGCTGTCACCTGAATTTTTCATCCTGGCCATTCTGACTGGTGTAAGGTGGAATCTCAGGATTGGTTTGGTAATCAAACTTTATATAATCATAATTTGTTTTAAAATTATTCATCAGGAATTCCATATATTTTGATCATGTTGAACTCTTATTTTCTTTGCATTTGTCCTTTTAGGGAGGACAAATGTAGTACATGGCATTTCTTTTTGTGGTTCTTCCATACTGTTTGTCTTAGTGACTGTATTAATGACATTTCCACCAATTAGTATGATGAATGTGATACTATTATGGTCAGTGCTATAGGTTATGTTTTAATTCATTTATTAGAAGTTTGTATTTATTGTTTTGGTAGGTGTATATACCAACAATTTAACCATTTTACAAATCTGTGCTACTTGCTCTTTTGTAATTAACTTTGTTTTCCCTCATATAAGAGAAGTCAATCAGCTATGTTTTCATTTTTGTGATAAAATACTACAACAAACACCTAAATGGAGAAATTTTTTTCTCATGGCTGCAGAGATTTCAGCAAGTGATAACTTGGTTCTGTTATCAGTATATCAGTGATGAAGCAGTCGTTATGACAGAAAGATTATAGAAGCATCTAGGAAAGAGATAGCAATAAAAAGAGATATACCTTGGTAGTGTACCAAAGCAGGAAGAAATTATAGAGGCAAAAGTGTGTCAAATAGATTCTACTTGCTAAGTTTCCAGCAGCAACCCATGGCCCATCAATCACACTATGATCCTGTCAATAAATCAATCTATTGATAACATCAGATTCTTTACTTACACAATGTCTTCCCAGTAGTCCTATGTTTCAACATTTCCGCATTTGGAACCAAGAATTTTACATATTAGGCTTGGACTTACATTTCAAGAATGAAACCAAACCATCCCCTTTCCTGGCCCCAAAGGAATATTGATTTAATAAAATATGAATTAGGTATATACCACTGGGTTTACATAGTATAGTTAACATTTTCATCATTATTCTAAGTCCAAAGTCTCTTCTAAGCCTTACCGTAGGCTTTTCACTTAGAAACTACAAAATCAAGGCACATTACTTACATAGTAGTTAATGTCTGAGTCAGCTCTTGCCATGGTCTTGGTCTCCTGTTCTGGAGTGGAATAAAATCCCATACAGACTGAAAAGTAGCATGGTAACTTTATTCAAAATATACTGATACAACAGGAAGGAATATTACATGGTAGGAGCAGGCCACTTGGACCTTATGATTGTTTGAGGTTTCCGCTTAGTGATTCAAGAGAAAAAGGTGTTTACTTACTATGTCAGTATTTTTTTATAGTTCTCCATTTTTGCTTGAGTGTCTTAGATTTGCCACTGAACACTTCCTTCCCATAATGAATCTTATTTGAATTATTTCAAAGCCAACTGAAGCATAGGGTAAACTTTCCTTATTACGCATGATTTTAAAACTATAATCTAATCTGCTCTTTTACCTTCATATCTTGACATAATCACAGTACAGTTGAATAGAATATGTCTAGCTTTCATGATCATTAAAGAGTGGAGAAATTTACTCCATTCTTCAGAGCTGAGTGTTGGTGTTGCCCAAAGCAGGCTGCAGTCCTCTCTTGCTAAGAGATTGTTGCTAGGGGCATTTTTTTCAGAGAGAAATACAAGTAAAGTACATGAGTTAGAATGTCTGATGTTACCAGTTATGTTATTATAGAACATGGATTTTCAGTTTGCTATTTCATATACTTGCCTATACATTTCCAGGATACAGTGGTAGGTAGAGCCATATATAGAGGATAATTATCATTATGAAAAATCAGAAATGGCAGAATACTGAATAAGGAAGAATCAAACCAAAATGAACTAAAACTGCTAAAGGAAAATATTAAGTCACAGTTTAAGTCAGGCATTCAAGACTCACAACAATGTGCAGAAACTTCATAGTTCAATTTCATACACACATAGGTCTGTATTTGGCTGGCTGTGCTCTCTGCTCATGGTGCCCTTCTGCTGATTACACAAGTTCTTGGGTTCTATAACTCTCTGAGGTCTTCACTTTAGATTTCATCTTCACATTTCTAGCTTCAGAAATCATTCTCTAAGGAGCTGATTTTACAGAACTCAAGCTTGTCATACATGATCTGACCTCCCAAACTTCCAGCTGAAATCTTGCTGACCTTAAAACATTTTTTACTTGGTGTGTTGGCAAAACCATCAGATCACTGATAATGCCATGATTCAGAATCACTAAGAATATCTGGGTCCTCTTGAACCATGACCACAATTTATTAGAGTATCTAAGTGTATAAATTCATAAGAATTGTATTCTAGATAACTCTGTGTGAGCAGGACACACTGTGGCTCTCATATCAAATTAAATTCATTTCACAGAATTTTACAAGCCAGAATTTAGAAAGGACTAAGGTGAAACGTCTGAGTTACAGGACCTACACACTCATGAATTTGATGCAGCTATGATTCCTGCACAAGAACTGAACGAGCTCAAGCCAGTAAATATTCCAGCATGATTTGGGGATAGACTCATAAGGTCCATGCTTAGATGAGGGACAACTCATAGTGTATGTCTACTAAGAGAAGGAGAGTCAGCTTTCTTTATATATGTTGTTCATGGTAAGTTGACGATGCTACAGTCGATGGTCTCACATCCATATGTATATGGACAGCATAGAAGGTCATATTTAACAACAAAGAACATGAAAGTGGGAGGTTGTTGGATGAGTAGGGAGTTTACTTAGGAAGAGTTAAAAGGTACATTAGAGAAATGAGAATGTAACCAAAATACAGTGTATAGATGAATGCAGCTTTCAAAAAATTAATTTTAAATACATTTTTAAAAGCTACACATTTACAGATTTGACCTGTAATGGATAGAGTCTGAACAGTTCTTGAAAGTTTCTTTTTCCCTTGCTCTACCACAGATCACTTGGCATTTTGGAAGAGGTAACTCTTTAGTAAGCACATTCTCCTTAGACCCAACATAAATCCAGCTCATTTTCTCACCAAACTGCAAGGTTTTTCAGATCTTTACTTTCACTTCTTGCTCATAATTCTTACTGTATGTTACACTTAAAGCAGCCAGAATTAGTGGTGGTAACTGCAAAAGGTATAGGAAGGACCATGATGCATGGGACATTTGTAGATACACTTCAACAAATCTGGTGTTATTTTTCCCTGTTGCTGCTCATTATATAACCATACAGGAAAGTTATCTTTTTTTCCCCTAGGAATAAAACAAAGGCATGATTCTATTAACACTACATTATTTCAGGTGCAGTGTCTGTCAATGATCCAGTGGGAGTTAATCATAAGAGTAGGCAAATCTCATTTCAACTGAGGTTATCACAAGAAAAATTGGTACCGGATCACAGCTAGTATGAAACAAAATTTTAGCCATGTTTTTTAGGCTGTATGATCCATTGCAAAGTCAGTGGATCTGGTTCCAAATTGTTCTCTATCATCTCATACACAACTCTGTGCAGGCAATCAATAACATGACTCAGGTCTCTCTCTCTCTCTCTCTCTCTCTCTCTCTCTCTCTCTCTCTCTCTCTCTCTCTCTCTCTCTCTCTCTCTCTCTCTTTTTTGTAATATTAGTGTAGGAGTGAAAGAAAAATAGTTTGAACAACATAGGCACATGTATTCATTTCTGATATCTATGTGAACTTGCTTTTGATTGTACCAATCCCTATATCAGAGGACAGTCTCTGGAATGTCCAGTTTTGCAGGGGTAGTACTTTTTAAACCCCTTAGTGTAGCAGAAAATAGTCTCTATAATGAAGTATTTTTCAGTGGATCTATGTCACAATTCTACTGAGGAAAGTATGGCTTGTATTATAGCTTCAGAAGAAATGTTGCTATTTTTGACCACTAGAATAATCCAAATATAGATAAAATATTTCATTTTATCTTGACTCTTAGATGCAGCAAGCTAATATATTTCTGAGAGAAGATGTAGGTTTCTTCACCAAAATCAGGCTACTGAAGGTATTTTATACTATAAATATGAAACTTCCCAATAGTTAGTACTACTAATGTATGCATAAAAAGATATTGCTTGGAATCTCTGGTGATGATGATGATGACAACAATGATGATGACTATCATTATTACTCCATTCTGGCCTATGCAATTTTGTGATGGATGCAAAGACATCTAATAAGAGCCCATAAGATACGCTGTATACCCTTTATCAACAATTGAAAAAAGAGAAAGGCCATGAAGGAAGAACACCAATGGACTTCACAAACAGACTTCTTATCAAATTCTATACCTCTGTCAAGACTGAGTCCACCACAGAAAATTTAATATCCCTTTAGTCCATAAAAATGAACTTAAGGTAGATGGAAAGCTGAGTCTGTGCTTCAGAGTGCTTCATACCTTACAGAGGTTTTAGTTCTGTTCTTTGCAACCAGGAAATATGTCTCACAGCCACACTCCAGCTCCAGAGGAAACATGACATTTTTCTATGGTCTGTGGTCATCAGTCTACATACCTAACACACACACACACACACACACACACACACACAAACATACAAATAAACCTTAATAAAGACATAACTACAGTTCAAACATCTCCTTGAGTTATACTGATGAGACATTATCACCTAGAGACCTACAACATGATATCCATTCTGTTTAGTCTTATGCACTTATTGGTAGGTAATCTGTAAATGTTCAACAGAAAAGCAACATGCATAGTCATTTATTTTACAAACCTGTTTTTCCTTCCCAGCTGAATATATACTTATCAACTTCCACATCTAAATGTGAAAAAATGATTATATTTAAAACTAAATATTTAATTATACATTTATTAGCATTTAAGTATAGACCTTCATATACTTAAGCTTTTCTGACAATATCTTTTTTCAACATCTACAGGACTGGCTGCCAATACTAGTATGTATTAGGTGAATAAATTATTGAATAAGTAAGATATATATTTGCAGTACACTCTACAGTGGGCTTGTTAATTACTCCCTGAAAGAACAAAAGCCCATTTCATTCTTGAATTAAAATCTTTAAAAAAAAAAGAAAAAGAAAAAAAGGAAGACATTTTATATGGGTCAAATCTTGCATGAGGGGAAAATAATCCTATAATGCACCCTAATAAAAGTAAAAAGAAAAGAATATATGATGAAACCAAAGGGAAACTATGGCTTTTGATTGCATAGGGCATGCTTTTCTATATGAGTGTCCTCATCAAAAAAGAAGCAGTAAGTGCTAATATTAAAGTTTACCAATGAGTTCTTTCATAGAGTTCAATTAATTTTGAATAAATAATTGTAATTTTAAGTTAATAACATATCAGAAGCATTTATAACATTACATAAGCATCAAAATATAAAAATATAAAGTTGATCCCAGCACTCGGGAGGCAGAGGCAGGCAGATTTCTGAGTTCGAGGCCAGCCTGGTCTACAAAGTGAGTTCCAGGACAGCCAGGGCTACACAGAGAAACCCTGTCTCGAAAAACCAAAAAAAAAAAAATATATATATATATATATATATATATATATATATACATATATATATATATATATATATAAAGTTGATAAAATATATACTAGATGTATATGGAGTAAAAATACAGCCTTGAAAGTAGTAGAAAAGTATCAAAACAATGATAGAATATTCCATCACTGTGATTTGAAAGGCTCTTAGTATTTTCCTGACCTGTACAGTCAATTACATCTAAATTAAAATTTAGCAAATCGTTCTGGAAATATTGAAAAAAATTATTTATTTAGCTTATGCAGAAACCCCAATAACATGTTTGATAGCAAGAAAACATGATGCACTTTGTCGGTGGAAAAAAGATTATTCTTTAATCAGTGAGAATACATCTCAGCAATAGAGCCTCATAAGTAGATATAGTGGATAGTGGATGGAGGGCCAAACATGTAAAAAAGGAAAGAGAGTCTACTCAAGTAATAATGTTCAAACACTAGAGCCCTCAGAGGAAGAAAAGAAAAATAGTTTGTATGTACTAATCCGGTTAAGTTGTATAGGCTTTTTCCAATATGAATCACAAACATAAATATAAAACATGAAATTGTAAAACCTATGTGAAAGGTTAAAACTATTGATGACAGTATAAGAAAAATTCTTGATCAAATTGCAGTTATACAGAAAAACATAACTTAAATTTCCAAAAATGATACATTGAATTGCTTTAAAATTAAAAGCACCCTCAGAGAGGCAGGGTGAGGGGGACCAGATACGGAATTTGAGGAGGGGAAACAGTGAAGGGCAATAACATTTGAAATGTAAATAAATTAAATAACCAATAAGAAAAACAAATAAAAACCGTGCTAGTTCAAAACTTAAAATAAATTAAATTAAACTCAATTAAATGAAAAGTTTGGTGACAAGTTGCTGCTACACATGTTTCTATTTATACGGAAAAGATCTAGAATGGACCAAGGAATTGTGTTGGTTTAGCATTGACGGCAGCAGTATCACAGAAAACCACAGCTGGATACAGCATAGAGATAATCACATCAGGAGCCCAGAACAAGGAGATAGGTCTGTATCCTATTTTCCGAATCTATGAATCATGAAACATCACAGAAATTTGGGCAGAAACATTATAAAAGCCTAATAAGCAGGAAATCTGCTATGAAAATCTCTATCCTATAAGTAGCTGCATAAATAAGACTGCAATGACGGCAACATAAATAAATAAGCGAAGAAATACATAAGTAAATAAATACATAGCTAAATAGATAAAAATGTTCATGCTAAGGAAGAGAAGAAGAGGAGCATAAAAGGGCCGTTAAAAGTGTCATGGATATATTTGTTTACTAATCACAAATAGAAGTGAACTAGATAGCCTTAAAAAGCACATACACTGGCAACTAAAAAGAAGTCAGAACAAGCATTCCATTTAGTTTTCTCACAGTGCTCTAGTGCTCTCTATGCCTCTGCTACTCTGTAATTTGTCCTTGAATAGATTTAGAAGGCCTAGGCAGTATGATGTTGACTCTGATCTCCACTGATACTTTCTTCATCTTCCTTTCCTCCTGTTAGGTTGGTTGTGGCAACAAAGACTTTCAACCAGAGAAAGTTAAAAAAGTTGCAAAGTTCACTGTTTCCTCTTTCCTGCCAGGGGCTGACTATGACAGGTTGTTTTGCCCCAGAGTAAAGAGGGAAGAAGGACTATCTTACAGAGATGCAAAGAACCTGACAAGCATCCTACTGAACTGTATCAGCAGGTTATTCCTATGACTTCACACTTATCAAACTCTTCCCTAAAGCACATTACTCCTCTGAGTCATTGTGGTCTTTAAGGTTTCTGAAAAAAAAATCTTTGACTAAATATATTTGTAATTATTTTCTCTTCTCAGTTTTTCTACAGATATATTCAACAAATTCTGGAAATAGGTGAGGGAAAATTATTTTTTGTTCCACATCCACAAACCATATGTTGTTATCCCCTCTGCTATTATGAAAGAAAGTTTAAGGGACAATAAAATGCTTTTCTTTTTGTTGTCTGGACAAAAAAACAGAGAAATAGAGAGCTAGATCATAGAGAGTTTATATGGCAGTCTGATGAATCTGAATATAATTATACATACATGGTATTTTATCTATTTAAAAATGCAGGAGCATGGGACACATAAATGACTAACAATATGAATTGTTAACTTTGTATAACTACATTGTGTGTCTCTAAAGTTTTCTCTTGCATCAAATATACAACATAAATATATTTTTATTTTGTGTTTTGCATGTACAGTTTCATACAGTAGAAAATTATGTCTTAACCCTCTCCTAATAACTGTTAACTTATTTACTAACAACTCCTGACAAGGACTATTAATATCAACTTATTAACTAAATGAGTTAACTTACTAGTTTTTAGATGTAGCCAAGGAACCTCTGTAAAATAATGTCCATCAGAAAATATCTGATGCTCTTTTCCCATAAATTTCTCATAAAAATAAGCCATTATACAAGTTTTTCCTGCTCTAATACAACAGGAGGAAAGTACAAGAAAATGCCATTTTCTGAAAGCAATAGACAATGCCTCTTCCTATTTCTCTTAATATTTAAAATACATGGAAATATGTTAAGGTGCATCGTTTCTTGTGTTAAGGTGCCTTTTTGTATAATAAGTCACTTTTTATTAGTATGATTTTCTATTTTGTTTTGAAAAATTATAATCATGTTTCCTATAAGAAAATACAGTTTCTTTTCAGAAATAAAAAGGATTAAATCATCAGTTAAATATATTGACATAATGAATGGTCAGCTCACCTTGAGTCTGTCAATGAGACGTCTGAACTTCATCAGATTATACTCTTCTTTGTTTTCCAGTCAAGCTTCCCACTTACCTCCATTCTCACCCCCCTTTCTTTCATTGATCCATGATGTACTTGACTGTAATTTTACATTTTTATGTGTTTATAATTTTAGTGTTTTAAAATGGAATAGGATTATATCATTTTCCCTCTTCCCTTTTGAGCATAAGAATCTCCTCATTATTTCTCCTTGTCCCCTTCTACTCTGCTACCAGTTGATAGCCTCTTTTTGTTTATTGTTATTTTTCCATATTTTAGTAAGGGTATATGTAAATATATATTTTTACACATACATGTGCACACACATCCAAAAAGCTGACTCCAGTTTTATTGTTCATATATTCATATTGTTCATATGTATAGGTTTCAAGGCTGATTACACTGCATGGGATAACCAATAAATGGACTCAGGCTTAGTGCAATGGCTAATTCTCTTTCTCTCAGCAGTCATTAGGTTTCTGGAGCCCTTTATTCATTGCCGGGACAGGGCAAATTTTTTTCGTCCATGTTAATATGTTCATTAATATCGACATGGTTCCTGACTTGTTTACTCAGACATGTATAGGATAAACTGTTTCACAACAGACCTCTTGATGTCTAACTATTACAGTATTTCTGGCCAAACCTTTTTCTATGATGTTCTTTGATCCATAGAGCAGCAATGGTAATGCAGTTCGATCTGTTTGGGCCAGGATCTCCATTATATGTTGATCTCTATGTTGAATCCATATTTGGTTTTCTATGATGGTCTCCACTTGCTGTAAAGAGAGGTTTCATTGTTGGGAGATAGTAGTTGCACTTATATGTGAGTATTAGGGGTAGTAATTAAAAGGTAGTAAGAAATTAGGCTGATCTAATAACTTGGCAGAAGTTCTCTTGAGAAAAAGTTCATAACCAAAATAAGCCCTGAGCACTGGCTAGGTTTCTAAGACCATGCATGATTCCCCTACTGTTGAATGATCCTTAAGTCCATTTAGACAGTTGTTTGCTGCTTAAATGTGAGTGTCATGTATTACACTTGCATGTATATCTTGCCATGACAGTCATTGTCATGTTCCAAAGGTGTTCAACTGCCTAATGGCTTCTCTTACTTGATATCTTGCATTTTATTTTCTAGAATCATTTCTTGTACTCCTGTTATAAAATACTATAAACTTGAAAATATCTATTATAATAAAAATTCAGTTTTTAGTAGGGTCTGAAGGGGATAACAGGATTAACAACCCCTGACAATGAGGAGCTAATGAATCTGCCAATATACAAAACATATTCACAAATTATCCTAATGCTATGGGAGTTCAGAAGCAAAGCACAGTTCCAGTAAAGGAAATTGAGATTCAGTGGGATTTGAGGTACACTTTTAAAGCTGGCATGGTTTTATACAATAAAGAAACTGGCCAAAGCTTCAATGATGCAATATGTAGCATTTATGTACTATTAGTTCTTTCAGAATTGATGTTGAATAGTATTTCCTGCTAATATGTAGAACAATTTATCATGAAAGAATATTTGTTTTGTTTTTGCCTTTAATCAATAAAGCTGCTCAAATTTTGGGTATGAAAATAACTTTTATCTCTTTAGAAAAAAGATATTGAGAAAAACATGGTTTGGGCATATGACAGTTAAATACATTTTTATTGTATTTTTTGCAGTCCACTTGTTACCCCCCTTCCAATAAGCCCTCTGACAGTTCCTCATTCCATTCCTCCATCCCCCTGTCTCCAAGAGGATGTCCCTACCCCCTCATTTTCAGTCCTCCACTGCAACACTCCTGCCAGGCCTCCACAATCCCTGGGACCTCAAATTCTCCAGGGTTAGGCACATCTTCTGCTATTGAGGAAAGACCAGGCAGTCCTTTGCTGTATATGTGTTAGGGGCATCGGCCCAACTAGTGTATGCTGCCTAGTTGGTGGCTCAGTATCCAAAAGATATAAGGGGTCCAGGTTAATTGAGACTGCTGGTCTTCCTAACAGTTAGCCCTCCTCCTCAGCTTCTTCCACTCTTCCCCTAATACAACCACAGGGATTTCTGACTTCAGTCCATTTGTTGGGTGTCAGTATCTGAGTTTGTCTTAGTCAGCTGCTTGTTGGGCGTCTCGAAGGACAGCCATGTTAGGCTCCTGTCTGTAAGCATACAATAGCATCAGCAACAGTGTCAGGTCTTGGAGCCTCCGCTTGAGATGGATCCATTCTACATACTATATAATATGTTTGAGGCATTATAAATACCCAGACCAAGAGTTACAGGACATTGGGAGCTGCTCAAAGGTTTTGGGGAACACGTTGGGGTCCACTAAAATGGCAAAATATGCTGTCAACAGCTCAGTTGTCTGTGAAGCTCTCCCATTCTGGAATTTTGTTTAATTTGGCCTTTTGAAGGTTATGCATGCCCTCTCATACTCTGTAAGTACATGTGTTTAGTGCACCTATCATGTGTAAAAATTTTACTTTTTCCCCATATATAAAGTTTATATAAATAGTCAAGAAGTACTTTAGAGGGTCTAGACCATACACTCAATGTCAAAGTCACTTTCTCTACAATTATCACACTAACTCAAGCACAGATAGCTCTGGCAAGTAGACTTCAGATGCTTTCCAATAACATATTATTTACTAGGTGAGTAATCGTTTATTTGGACCATGTAGGTGATTTACGGATTCCCAAATCATATAAGAGAGGAATAAAATATTTTCCTTTTCATTTATATTGTTTCTGTAAAGCAGTTATAACAAAATAGACATTTAAATAAGTGACACACATTCAACACAGAAGGGAGAAATATCATGATGTTTCAAATAGGAAGAATAGCAGACTACTAAGGAACGCTAAGAAAAAGAAACATAGTCCAACCAATGAAATTGTCCTCCAAACAGGATATCAAATACCAAGTCATCAAAACTGAAAACATATGCATACAAGTAGTATTATACAGACTTTGAAAGGCTTATTTTTATATGTGGGTATGTCCACACATGATGACACAAACAGACATGTAACAGTTAATGAAGATAGGACATAAAGTTTAAGAGACTAAAACAATTCAGTTACTTAGGAGGGCTATGGAGGAAGAAATAGAAAGGAAAATGGTATTGTAATATTAGGGTTTTTAGAGGAAGAGAACTTCTAAAATGAATATGTACATATATACATACACACACACACACATATATATATATATGTATATGTGTATGTGTTTATATACATATACACATATAATATACATATAATATACATATATACACATGTGTGTATACACATATATATTCTCATTTATATGGGATTGAATATGATTGCTTACAAACTGTGATTGAGCTAATCGAACAATGCCTGTCTACCAATGGGAAGACTAAGAATCCAGTAATTGTTCAGTCTACAAGCCTGCATATCTAAGTTTCTCTACAGTATAATCAGAAATGCTGGCGAAGGAATAGACATGCTAGCGAGAATGAGATCAAGCATGAAAAGTGAAGACTATCTTCCTTCCTCCATGAATATTATATAAGCTGCCACAAAAAGTATGATATGATTAAGTGTGAATCTTCCCACATCAAAATGAGTGGGTCTCCAATCTTCAAATGATTTAATTAAGAAGCAAATTCCTCACAAGTAAGATCATATATCTAGGTTTCATTTAATTCCACTAGTATTCAAGTTGCCAAATGAGAATATTTGTCACAAATACTAAATTATAGTATAATCTGTAAGAATTAAACATATATATATATATATATATATATATATATATATATATATATATAATTAAAAGTGTTTGTGTGTGTGCGTGCATTTAGTAGAAATTGTGTTTTATACAGGAAACAGAAATTTAAACCAGTGGAAAGGTGAAGAATGTGTGGCAATGGAAGAAATGTGATTGGATTAATAGGATATTATCTAATGATACTACTTATGTATGAGATCCTATCTCTTCCATCTTTGCACCTTTAATGGCAAAGACTTCCAATCTGTCTGACGTAAGAAGACTTCTGAAACCCAAGTCTTTAGAGAAGAATCAGAAAGTCTTTCAATCGGAAGGTTCTCTGTTTTCCTAGAAGGGTCAGGGTTAGTTAAGTACAGCCATGAAATCCAGCCCTTCAAAGGATAATAACAGAAAAAAACCAATACAAGGACAGAAACCACGTCCTAGAAAAAGCAAGAAAGTAATCCTTCAACAAACCTAAAAGAAGAGAGTCACAAGAACAGAATGCCAACTCTAACAACAAAAATAATAGGAAGAAACAATTACTTTTCCTTAATATCTCTTAATATCAATGGACCCTATTCCCCATTAAAAGACATAAACTAACAGACTGGCTACACAAACAGAACCCAACATTCTGCTGCTTACAGGAAACCCATCTCAGAGAAAAAGACAGATACTACCTCAGAGTGAAAGGCTGGAAAACAATTTTCCAAGCAAATGGTATGAAGAAACAAGCTGGAGTAGCCATTCTAATATCGAAAAACATCGAATTCCAACCCAAAGTTATCAAAAAAGACAAGGAGGGGCACTTCATACTCATCAAAGGTAAAATCTTCCAAGAGGAACTCTCAATTCTGAATATCTATGCTCCAAATGCAAGGACAGCCACATTCATTAAAGAGACTTTTGCTGTTTCTCAATGTAAACTGCTTTGTTGAGATCAGATTATCCTAAAATTTCATTCTAAAGTATTTGCTGCGTATCCAAGAAGAAACCAACAAAACTTCCAGGTCATAGATGGCACACATGATTGAAAATATATTATAAAAGAACTTCTCTTTTATTTGATAAAGAATTAAGTTTAATTATGTTTACATCGATAAAGTATTTTCTGTTAACTGATAATAACAAAGTACTCCTTATCATTTTATACACATTGTATTGGAAATTTAAAAAATATTATGCTCGAAGGAATTGCTCAGTGGGAGCCCATCATCAAGGAGATAGTTGTTTCATTTCCCAGGACTACAGATAATAACAACACTAATAAATAATCCATTAATGTCTAGTAGGGTGACAATAACTTCTGCATGTGCTTATTTTTTCCTTCTAAGAAGCACTGAAGCATCCACACTGTGTTCATCTTTCTTCTTGAGCTTCATATGTTCTGTGAATTCAATCTTAGTTATTTTGAAATTTTGGGCTAATTTATCAGTAAGTGCAAAGCATGTGTGTTCTTTTGTGACTGAGTTACCTCACTCAGAATATTTTCAAGTTCCACCTATTTGCCTCTGAATTTCATGAAGTCTTTGTTTTTAATAGCTGAATAGTAATCTCTATGTATATATGTACCACATTTTCTATATCCATTCCTCTGGTAAGGCAGATCTGAGTTGTTTCCAGCTTCTGGCTATTATAAATATGGGTTCTATGTACACAGTGGAGCATCTGTCCTTATTACATGTTGGAGTTTCTTTTCAGTATATGTCCAGGAGTAATACAGATGGGTCTTCAATTAGTACTATGTCCAATTTTCTGAGGAGCCACCAGCCTGATTTCCAAAGTGGTTGTACCAGCTTAGAATTCCATCAGCATTGGAGGAGTGTTCCTCTTCCTTCATATGCTCACCTGAGTTTTTAATGTTAGCGATTCTGACAGGTATGCAGTGGAACCCCAGTGCTGTTTTGATTGGATTTCCCTGATGACTAAGGATGTTGAACATTTTTTAGGAGCTTCTCAGCCATTTTGAGTTTCCTCAATTGAGAATTCTCTGTTTAGCATTGTTCCTCATTTTTAGTAGGGTTATTTGTTTCTCTGGAGTCTAACTTCTTGAGTTCTTTGTATATATTATATATTGGATATAGGATTGATAAAGATACTTTCCCAATCTCTTGGTTACCATTTTTTGGACAGTGTCTTTTGCCTTACAGAAAGCTTGCTGATGGGTGTCTGATATGGCTGTCTCCTGACAGGCTCTGCCAGAGTGTGACAAATACAGAGGCAGATGCTTGCAGCAAACAATTGGACTGAGCATGGGATCCCCGATGAAGGAGTTGGAGAAGGGACTGAAGGAGCTGAGGGCATTTACAGCCCCATGGGGGAAACAACAGTGTTAACTGTCCATACTCCCCATAGCTCCAGGGGATTGAACCAAATGAGTACACATGGAGAGACTCATGACCCCAGCCGCATATGTGGCAGAGGATGGCCTGGTTGGACATCACTGGGAGGAGCAGAACTTAAGCCTGACTTTGTTTGATTTCACAGTGTAGAAGAATGCCAGGGCCTAAAGTCAGGAGTGAATAGGTGGATGGGCAGGTGAGGGAGAACCCACATAGAGGCAGGGGGATGGAGGATGGCATAGGAGGTTTTAGAAGGGGAGATTGGGAAAGGGGAAAACATCCAATAAAAATATATCCAATAAAGAAAATATCCAATAAAAAACATAAAAAAATAAATTTTAAAATAGATCTGCATGTGCTGTTTTAGATAGTATAATATTATATTTATTGATAGATATATCATAACAAATGATTAAAAGAATAAAGGTACAGTTTTACACAAATAAACACTGATTCAAATATTTTACTTTTGTATTTGCCTAAATTGCATAGTACAGTGAAAGTATACAACTTTATATTTGAAACTGAACTTAAATGGTATTAAGTGATTTAAACATAAGGAAACAGGATAGCCTGTATAATCTTGATGCCCAGAGGCGTGCTCTATTTGAAGAAATTAATTTTCTCCATCATTCAGACAGGTTTTTATCAGACATATGCAATATACATAGCATCCTTTACTTCTACTTTTATTGTTGCCACTAAAAGATTTTAAAATGTATGAATAAGCACCATTTTGCCTACAAAGTATGTCATATACCAAAACTACGAAAGCTCCCTGATTTTTCAGGGGTAATCTGATTCTCCAACTGTGATAAACTGCACTGCCTTTGGCCTTCTGGTTTATCCATTTAGGAATTGGATTATTGTGTCATAAAACAGAGGAGCAGTAATATTATTGTTCAATTATAATCGTTATTAAAAGTTCTGAATCATGCTATTGCCAGAAAAAGGGCAAGGGATAATACTTGAATGAATGAATCATAAATAACATCTCAATATTTTTGTGTGTGTCAGGAAAAATATAAATACTAATCAAATATAACCATTAGGATTTTAGAATTTTGAGTCAGATAAAAATGTAGAATTTCTAACACAACAATATATTTTGTATTTTAATGATAGATTGATTATGTACATCAACAGAACATAGCATTTATATGCATTGTACAGTTACTTTGAGAAAATCATGGGGTCAGTTGTGCTTGCAATGGACATAATAGTTGACCTTTAGAAACCACTTAGGGAATGGTTTTAACATCTTATCCACTTGGAAAAAAGGTTTGATCATTTTTGTTAATTAAAATGTTTCTAAATCACTGTAAATTTGGAAACTGACAAAGCCACAGCCAGCTTTTTGAGGTGATATGCAATTGTGATGTTTTGTCTTCGAAGTCAATGTAGAAGTATATTATCAAAAATATCGGGAACTACTTTATATGGGTTATAACTAACTCAATTATCCAATAATTTTTTTGTGTTCTCAAAAAATAAATTAATAAAAGAAAGAAAAGAAAAAGAAATTGCACTCCTCCAGAGGACAAAAACAGACACTAACAGAAGCATGTAAATTTCAGGGGTTAGTTGGATATATGTGTGCTTAATCTCTGACCAGAAAATAGGATGCATGGCCTTATTATGTGAAAGTTGGAGCATTTGATAAAACAGGGATATATATGTGCTATTTTAGAAACGTTGAACTTTATTTACATATAGTTTCCAAAATGACATGAACATGTAACACATAAAAGGTATGTATAATCAAATGAGATTGGATATTGTTGTGATGTTGAAAAAAGAAGATTTTATGGACTACCCCTGTCTGTCATTGTTGACAAATAGGGAAATTGGAAAAGAAGTAATTAGAGGGCACAGAAATAACAAGAAAAATCAGGATAGTATCATCTCACAGATAAGATACACAAAGTCTAAAATTAGCAAATCAGAGGCAGTATCAAAAGCTACTTTAAATTTATGCAGAAGGATAAATTGGAAAACATTTTATAATTAGAATAATTAATGACTTTCTGAATGGAAATTACTGCTAAATGGTACGATAAGGTACATTTCAAAGATGAATAATTTAGAGATATGTAAGACAAAAATTAGTAATTGCTGACCTTTAAAGTAAGAACTACAGTAGTCCAAAGTAATAGGAATATGCTTAGTTTTATGTTCACAGGAAGAAAATATTCAGCCAAGAAAACTACAAAATATAATCAAGAAACTTAAAAATAATACACAGGAAGCAAGAAAAAATAATACTCAGTTCTTAGAGGAGAAACAAAAATGATCACATTGTGAATTCCTCCTTAATAATTCACTGATTTTATAGTTTCATAGCTGGTTCTGGGACTATGAACCATTGTAAGGGATTCAAACTATAGGTCATGTATTTGGTAATAAAATCTACCAAAAAACTCCACAAAGATTAAAGTAATATATAGTATAAACACACACACAGAACACACACACACACATACGCACACACACATATACATTTATAATGACATGTGTTACATCTGTCTTCAGTTAAGGGAGGTATCAATCAAGATGGCTTCCAGGTGAGATTGTACTAGAACATATTTTTAATGGTAAATAAACAGATATTCATGAGATAGTGCTAAAAATAGAAAAGTGGAAGAATGTAAGCAAAATATGGAAAACATCCAGCAGATAAAGATAACTCTGCTGATGCCGTAAGGGGGAAAGGGCTATATAAGCAAATCGATCTGGAAAGGCAAAAGACTCAGAATAGCAAAAACAACTTTTAACAATAAAATGATGCCTAAACGATTCACCATTCCTGACCACAAGCTTTACTAACAGAGAGTAATAGTGATAATAACTGCATGGTATTGGTACAGGGACAGACCCATTGATCAATAGAATAGAATTGATTACCCAGAAATAAAAGCACACACTTGCAGGCATGAACTTTGACAAATCAAAGATATACAATGGAAAACAGAAAGCATCTTCAATAAATGGTAATGTTCTAGCTGGCTATCAGTATGTAAAAAGAAAGAAAGAAAGAAAGAAAGAAAGAAAGAAAGAAAGAAAGAAAGAAAGAAAGAAAGAAAGAAAGAAAGAAAGGAAGAAAGGAAGGAAGAAAGGAAGGAAGGAAGGAAGAAAGAAATAGACCCATATTTGTCACCATGCACAAGCTCAAGTCCAAGTATATCAAGGATCTCAACATAAAACCACATACGCTGAATCTAACAGAAGAGAAATTTGGGAAAAAGCCTTTAACTCACTGGCACAGTCTGGCATTTCCTCAGAGAATTGGACATAATACTACTTGAGGACACAGCTGTACCATTCCAGGGCATATATCCAGAAGATGTTCCAATGTGTATTAAGAACACATGCTCCACTATGTCCAGAAGCTGAAAACAGCCCAGATGTTCCTCAACAGAGGAATGGATACAGAAAATGTGTTACATTTACACAAGGAAGTAATACTCAGCTATTAAAACCAATGACTTTAGAAAACTCAGAGGAAAATGGATAGATCTAGAAAATATTATCATGAGTGGGGTAACTCAGTCACAAAAGAAAACACATGATATGTACTCACTGATAAGAGGATATTAGGCAAAGAGCATGGAATGCTTATGATACAATTTATGAACCACATGAAGCTCAAGAGGAATGAAGATCATACAGTGGATGCTTCAGTCCTACTTAGAAGTGGGAGCAATATAATCAAGGGAAGTAGAAGGTAGGAGGGAGTTGAGAGTAATAGAGGATAGGGAAGAAAAAAAGAGGGGCAGAATCATGTATGGGAGAGATGGAGGAGATGTACAGAGGGTCAGGAAATAAGAGAGGTGTGTAGCAATGGGGAAGAGGAACTGGAGGTAGCAACCAGAAAGTCCCAGATGCCAGGAAAGCAAGAACCTCCCAAGATGCCACATGGATTACGTTAGCTAAAATACACTCAAAGTGGAGGTAGAGCTGTTGAGACTATATCCAGAGATTAGCCATGGCCCTCCAGTTGAGGGATGGGGCCACTGGCCAATCTCCAACATTTTAAACCAGAATTGCTCCTCTCTAAAAGAAATACAGAGATAAAGATTGGAACAGAGGCTGAAGGAAAGGCCATCCAGTGACTGCCCCACTTGGGGATACATCCCACATGCAGACACCAAACCCAAACACTATTGATGATGCCAAGAAGTGCTTGCTGACAGGATTCTGATACAGCTGTCTCCTGAGAGCCTCTGCCAGATCCTGATGAATACAGATGCAGATTCTCTCAGCCAACCATCAGACTGAGCATGAAGACCCCAGTGGAGAAGTGGAACAAGGACTTAAAGGGCTGAAGGAGCCTTATCTGGTGCCAATGGGAGGGGAGGTCCTTGGTCCTGTGAAGGCTTGATGCCCCAGTGAAGAGGAATGCTAGAGCTTTGAGGCAAGGGTGGGTGAGTAGGAGCACCATCACAGAAGCAGTGTAAGGGGGTGGGGTGGAAGAGGGGTTTTGCAGAGGGGAAACTAGGCAAGGGGATAACATTTAAAATATAAACCAATAAAATATGCAATTAAAAAAGAAGGAGAAGAAAGGTAGGGGAAAGAAGGAAATACAAAATAAAACTTTTTCAAATAAGTCATAATAGTATAAAACTTATTATATGCTTACTAAATTATATTCAAGAAAAATAAGAAAATATTTAATTTGCAGTATTGAAGCATATATAGTCATTAACTGATTTTACATAAACAGACAACAAAAGGCAAATGACATCTTTTGTCTCTTATGAGTAGATGGTAGCTAATTCTTCTGTTTTCTTTGTAGTTGTTTTTCTGTGTTTTTTTTTTTAATTTAATTTGGTTTGGGGGGTCTTGAGGGGTTCTTTTAAAAAATGAAGTTCCCTCAAAAGCAAAGAAATGATTAATGTGGAATAGAAATTTGATTTAAATGACAAGAGTAGAAAACATTAATACCAGTAATTGTATGGCTGAAATATTTGTGGAAAGATGCAAGAAGACGCAGAGATGGTATTGTGAAGATAAGCTTATGTGCTATATTATAATCCAAACCAAAAACATAAAATATGAAATTAAATCAAATTAATGAGTGGTTTATGTCACTACACCTATAAGTAATGGATTTGGACCCAATTCTCAGTGTCATGTGTAAGGAGTCTCCAATAAAATGGTCAGTCCGAGATGAATGAAGACTCAGGTTAAACTTACTGCTGTGCCTAACTAATTTGAAATAGCAGCAAGCTAATACACACAAAGTAATCTTTATATGTAAAAGTAGCACAATTTTGGATATAATATAAGCACTATGAAGTGGATGTTACTTCTCCACATCCCTTCTGGAGCCACTGCTACTTGTCTGAAATAGAAAGACTAGCTATGTTTCTCAGCCTGTCAGGGTGAATGGACATATTCTCCTTTAAACAGACAATTAAAAGAATATATTAAAGAAGCTGGGCATGCTGGTACATGCCTTTAATCCCAGCACTCAGGAGGCAGAGGCAGGCAGATTTCTGAGTTCTAGGCCTCTAGGCCAGCCTGGTCTACAGAGTGAGTTCCAGGACAGCCAGGGCTATACAGAGAAACCCTGTTTTGAAAAACCAAAAAAAAAAAAAACCGAAATATATGTCTGACAGTATGCTCCTTTGGAGTTTGAAAAATATTGATTGATAGATTAACAGGCCTTTTATTGACATTCTACCATTTTTAAGGCATGGTTGGAGAATTTCTACAAAAATAGTATACAATCACTGTTACATAGATTCTTGAATTCAAGACTTTTCTATTTCTGTTTCTAAATAGACTTCTACTCAAAAAAGTATATTTCAATATGGCTTACCATGTTTTTTTTTTCAGGCCTTTGTCAATTATCTAATATATATATATAATCTATCTATCATCTATCAACTGGTTATCTACCATCTTCATCTATCATTAGCTCAACAATCTCTCTCTTTCTCTATCGTGTATCAATGCCATCTTTTTATTGTCTACCAATCCACTCAACTTCCAAATATATTCTGTTATCAATCACCTACACTTGCTTTTTTCAATGGTAGACACAAACATAACTTCTTTTATTCTTTAAGTCACTTGCTTGGACTGGGAATAATGACTAAAATATTCACTTATAAACAAAAAGAAAAGACAATTTTACGATAATTTTAGCTTAAAATGTAAAATAAAGTAGAAAATATTTTAATTGCAATTAATTTGTTGAAAAAAATTTTCTTTAAAAACTGTGACAAACTTTTGCATAAATATGTATATTAAAATATATATTTTATTTTGCATATATATACATATACATATGGTTATACATGCAATATTATATCATAGTATCATGCTTTGGTCTTTTTGAGCAGTGCAAAACAAAGTTCTTTATATCCTAATATATTTTAATAAAAATAGCATCAGTATTATCGAAATATCTATATAGTTACTACTTTATGTAATATTCTAAGAATACACCTGTATAATATTGTGATAGCATAACAATTATGGTATTAGTATTTTTAAGACTAACATTATGCTATATTAACTTATGCTTATTTTTACACTATTGTATAATTACCTTACTTTTAACCTGGACCTTATGTTCAAGGTTTCATGTTTAATTAAGCCACTAGAGATACATTGACTATTAAAAACTATGGAGCACATATTTCAGGGAACACAGAGACTTATTTAGAGACAGAGCTACACTTTCATAAAATACATCATTTTTCTCCTGTGATGCATGACATTAGGACTTACATTCCTTGATGCCTTGGATCTCACTATGGCCACTGTGACCAGTTTTGTTGGCTGAAATAGTGCATGTCACATACAAAACTCATTCTTGAAAAGAGACTTTTGCATCACTTGGTTGTAGGAACACAAGTCTGGAAATTCATAGGAGGAAAATAGATGCAGTATAAAACAGAAATATCCTGAAATGGACTATTCATTTAATCAGAAGAAAGCATTCTTTATTCCCTGTAATGTCAGTAGAAAATAAACACTAATCATATTGTAGAACTGAGATAAGAAGATGCTTGCTGCAAAAGTTAGCAAATACTGAACACAATAGTATAGTAGAATATCCTGATTAATTTTAATATATCATAAATATCAAAGTAAGAATATGATGCCAGCACAAACAATACATATTCACACTGAAAAGCCAATACAGTATATGTCTGTAACTTCTCTATGTAGCTCATCTTGGATGAAATGCATATCTTTTATGTTTCCTTGACTTAAATCCAGTAAGACCTGAGATACTTCAGCAACCATAAGAAAACAACCTCTTAGGGATTATGTGTCCCCCTGGAGTGTGCAGTTTGACAATAGAGGAAGTAGATTTGTGTTACAAGAAAAAGATATGAGCAAGTTTCTTATATCTTCAAGAACAATATTTTGAGTTTAAGAATATGAAAAATATGAATAGTTTCTTAGCAGTATGATGTTTTGCAAGCACAACATGATTTTTGGCTTGCAACAGACAATTTCACCCTAAAACTTTTCTTTGAGAAAGTTAGAAGTCAGTATTACTTTTATGTCACTTGAAAATATTATGGCATATGAGAATCACATGAATTTTTTAGTAGGTCTACTGATGATAATAGGCCAGAGATGTTAAATACTTTACTAAGAATTAAGTAACTTGCTAGCAAAACACAGTTAAATGAATCATTTATTCAGTAAAATAAATTTTTTTGTTCACTGTTCTTTAAGAAGCGTCAGCATGCCTTAGAAATCTTGTAACTAGTGAAAATATTTCATCGCACTAATGTATGTATGTAAGGCTAGTGGAATATTACCATTATTGAATTATCTTTTAATTTTTACATAGTAAGAATTAAGTTTCAAAAGGTACATGTCAGTTTAAACTGCTCTTCTATTTGGAGACGACATTAGTGACACGAATATTTGATTTTTTTTCTGTATTGCAATATACACAATGTAATAACAAGCCAAAAGATTATGTAAGTACAATAATTGATATACAATGTTTTTATTCATACACTGATTACATGATTATTTTGAGGAGTGGTTTTATTTAGCAATTGCAGAAATCATTAGTTACTTTGTGGTTTAGTGTAACTAAAAATTTCCTAACTTTGATGATTTGATGGTACTTTTCATATATACTTATGCTTTCAATACATACATGTATAGTTTTCCCCATGACCAATAGCAGGGCAAAAACTGAATAGACACAGTATCTGATCCATCATTTTACTTGAACTGTAATTACCTCTCATTATTCCTTAAACAGAACATTGCATAAGCTAGATGAGTGTACTACATGAACATTGCTTCTTTGCACTGTAAATGAACTCTAGAAACCAATATAGTGATGTGTCAACTGAGAGAAGATGAAATACCATTGTAGGCAGAGCCCCAAACACCTCACTGGATTCTTGAGGCATTAGAAGCTGACCATACCTTCTGGATATTTTTAAACACCAATCTAAAATACATCTATTTTTATGCTGTTTATTTTTGGTGCTTGATTTATTTACATATGCCTAAAACATGATCTCAAATGTGTATCATTATCAAATTAAGCCTCATAATATTTTAATGTGTGTGTCTGTCAGGAACAAAATAATTTTTCTTTTATAGTAGTACCTCTAGGCTAAAAACAGTATTTGCAGGTGTCATGGAGCAATATGTAGACCCCTTTACTTTAGTCAACACTGATATTCATTAAAAATCAAGAGAAAATATTTCTTCATATAAAAACTGCCTCCAAAACCTTATCATGTGTTGATAAGAAAGTATTGTCATAGGATATCAATGCTAATGACAATCTGCTACTAACCTTGAAAGACTGCAAAATGAATCTTCCCTTCTTGGTATGTCATTCACAATCTGTCAAGACATACTCTTCTCCTCCACCCTTAGCTATATTCCTTTCATCTATTCTGTGTGTCTGCAAACAGTTGAGTAATATCAATTCATAAGCCTAAAGCACTATAAGTAAGCCTATGGTGAAGTCTAATCTAAATTCCTTGCTAGAAGACCACTTCTTTCAGCTCCAGGCTGTATAAAAGCAAGTGAAATTAGTGTGAAGAATTAACTTTCTTTACTAAGAATACATTAACTAAGACCAGTTGAACTTCTCTCAGTGTGTGAAATTTCATCGCACAGAAATACTATTTTTAGTCTTACAAAATCTAGGATACATAATAAAGAATAGTCAGATTTTAAAACTACATTTTCATCATTAGAGTTCTCATACTATTGTTACTCTTTCAAATACATTGTTTCCAAATGTTGTTCTTGGAAATTAATACTGAATATATTTTAATGTATTATGAGAATGTTATATTACAAAGGGAAAATAGACACTCAAGAATAATGGTTGGTTCCTACAAATTTTAGCTGAAAGGGCTATTCATGGGGAAGGTGGTAAATGTTAGGAATTTCCAAGAATTTTCATTATAACTTTATGAGGTATTTTTGATTTTATATTTCTTTATAGTTTTAGATTTCTTTTGTTGTTATTCATTGTATGAGACTGAGTCAGAACTGAACTCCTGGTTTTGCTTCTGACTTCACAAGTATTTTTTTTTTTACTATGATACTATTTACTCTAATTAAAACATATATTCTACGAAATTAGACATTTAATCCTCTTTGTATTATTGAACACACCCCACTTCTTGATAGATTTCTTTTGGAGATTTCTTTGTTTTTTCGATATTTTATTTACATTTCAAATTTTATCCACTTTCCTCATTTCCCCTGTGAAAACCCCACTATCCCTTCCCCCTCCACCAGCTCACTAACCCACCCACTCCTGCTTCCCTATCCTGGCATATTCTGACACTGAGACATCCAGCCTTCACATGACCAAGGGCCTCCCCTCTCATAGATATCCCACAAGGACACCCTCTGTTACATATGTGCCTGGAGACATGGGACAATTCATGTATACTCTTTGGTTGGTGGTTTAGTCCCTGCGTGCTCTAGGGGTACTAATAGGTTTTTCTTCCTAAGGATCTATAAATTCCTTCAGCACCTTGGGTCCTCTCTCTAGTTACTCCATTGGGGACCCTGTGCTCAGTGCAATTGTTGGCTGAGAGCATCCACCTCTGTATTTGCTAGGCACTGGCAGAGCCTCTCAGGAGACAGATATATCAAGCTCCTGTCAGCAACCAGTTGTTGCCATCCACAATAGTGTCTGGGTTTGGTAACTGTATATGGGATAGATCCCCGTGTGGGAGAGACACTGGATGGACTTTCCTTCAATCTCTGCTACAAACTTTGTCTCTGTATCTCCTCCCTTGGGTGTTTTTACAACCCCCCCCCCAAGAAAGACCAAAGTAGCCACACTGTGGTCTTCCTTCACCTTGACATTTCATGTAGTCTGTGAATTGCATGTTGAGTTGTTGGGGCCGGCCTGCGGCTCTCATGTCCAGATTTGAGCCTGGAAGGCATCTTGGAACTGGAAGAGAAGAGGGAATCTAGGCGGGTAGAAAAATAATGGAACCAAGACAAGCTAGTCTGCTCAAGGTCCAAATTTTTAATAGTGGACACACTTTATAAAGGAGAGGGGAAAGCCTATTCTTGCCAAGCTGGAGGTGACCACATGTAGTCTCAGGAATAGCTGGCCAACTCCCAGCAGGTAGCAGCAGAGGCAGTGGCTGAACAATAGAGTGATCCAGGGAGGCAAGCTCCACCCTAAGTAATCCCCTTAGTGGCAACAAAGTCAAGGTCTGGCTCAGCCTGCTTCAGGCTTGTTGGAAGCTACATTTCCTCCCTGCTATTAATATTAAAAAAAAAAAAAAAAGCTGGACTGAGGCACAAAATTTATTTATGCTCCATAGTTCTGACTGATTTCCTTGGGTCTAGTGAAGAAACCCGTCTCATTGGGATTCCCTAACTTTTCTCATGGTAAACCCTTCTTTGGTTAAGACTCTCCTTAATGTTCTAGTAAACAGTCTGCAGACCAGCCTTGAGCTGCTGGCTCTGTCTTTTGTAATGCTTAATTAGTTACTGAATAGGTAACTTCCTTACTGAATTCCTACTGAATTCCAAGTTGTCAGCTTCAAGGTCTTACTAGGATGTTGGAACACTGGCAAAGGCTTAACTATGCCAGAATTCAATCTTAAAAGGCACTTATAATAAGATAATACTAAAAGAGAGCACGTGGATCCATACACCAGACTAACGCGGGGATAGGGTAAGAATGTATGGGTTATGAGAACACCAAAGTTCCAGCAGGTGAGTTTTCGTGAAACTATTTGCCTTGTGAGTACTCTCAGGCCTCTCGGCCTGCCTAGCAAACTTCACTGGAGTGTGCTTAGCATTCACTCTCATTTTTATATTTCTGCTGAAGTTCCGGAATGTACTGCAATCTGGGAGAGGAGGCTGTGTTCTAATTTAACTTTTTTAAGTAACTAAGAATATTTTGCTATCTTCCCTGGGATACTCTAATCCTGGAATTATTACTAGACCAGTCCAAGATTGAGTTAGAATAACGGGTCACATGAGGGAAAGAGAAGAATCACTAATCTTGCTAAGTCAGATTACACAGTCTCTGATGTTCTTTTTACCTTAAGGTTAAAAGCTTGAAGCAAGGCAGCTTCACTTGTCCAAACTGGAAAAATGGCAAGCAAGAATGGGTCAAAAACATGTACCCAAATCAGCTTTCTTGTTACTAAAGTCTGGGCACTGAGCGAACTTACCTGTTAGTTTGTCACACAAATTAGCCATCATGCTTCTGCAGCGTTCTGTGAAGAAAACCTATGCTTTTCCCTTTTCTAATAAAGTAGCTGTTCAGGATCAAGCCATATGCCAAAAAGTAGGTCCTTTTAAGATACTACAAGGCATTTATTAAATTCTTTGACATCCAAATTTCAAAATTCTAAAATAGAATGATTTAAATAATGTGCATGGGAATGCACTAAATAATATGCACAGGGATATAATTCCCCCTTCTTTGTCTTTTAAGAAGCTAGTTTTAAAGTTCTACAATACCTTGTCCTTGAGAATTAATAATTTGTTGACAAAACATCTCAAATAATTGACTGATATAGTCAGTATTAATGTAACATGGGAAGTGACTAATAGCACTTTCAATTGTTTCTCTTGAAGAGCGGTTGTAACTAGAAAGCTTGAAAAGTTATTAGTAGTCACATGTGTATAATTTATTTATTTATTAACTCAGAAATAAGAGCATTTATTTGCAGCATTTTATTAAGTATGAGTCCTCAAGAATTAACACTATTATGTGGAAACAAGTAGTAACTGAGGATGCTAAGAGCAAAGAAATTGACATGCACAATTTCCAAGACTACTAAAATATTATCTTAAACCATAACCATTGTGAATATATAAAGAATGAGATTATATATCCAATCTATCTTATATGTAGGACCTATAGACTGCCTGAGATATAAATCTAGCATGGCATTGTTTTAAGATGTCCAGGCAATCTAGAATAATTTAAATGTCCAAAAACAACCTTCTTAAAAGGACAGCATTTTTTCTTATGAGTTGTATATGTATAAGCAACTGCAAATTTGAGGAGAATTAATAGCATCTGAAGGATGAACAATCTTAAGCAATGTGAGCTCTGAGATATAATATTGACTATTAATATACAAATTAAGGTTTGATTGTTCAGCAGTTTAAAACACCATCCACAGCACACAGCTTAATTATCTTTGCTGAAGCAGGGGGAAGCTCAAAAGAATAAGCATGTAATCTAATTCACATCTACTTATTTCCCATAGAGGGTTGTTTTTAAACACAGTTCTTGGGATGCATGCATTCATGAATTTATAGAAGATACAAAATCATGCATAAAAACAATTTTTTAACTTCTCTTTGGGATATTGATTGTCAATTTTATTTAAAATGATGGTATGCAACAGATCAAATATTAATATTCTGTAATGACCAAATTAATTGTTGTTTGGAACAAGGAACAGACACTTAGTCAGGTTTTTAAGACACAATTTTTGTTATAGTTATCCCAAACTATATGAATTTATCTTATAATTCTTTGTTAGCACCACAGCAGCTTAATAGGATGCTGAAACTGTGCTTTGAGGTGAACGCCACCTCAGCCTCGCCCTTGCCCTTGAGAGGCATTAGCTAATAAAATACTTTTCACTTAGAAAACAATATACACTGAAAGATTCAAACTCTTAGCTTCTTGATTATAGCTCACTAGAAGCAAAATACTTTACAATTATCAGAATGTAAAGGAAACAACAAACCTTTAAATCTATAATAATTTTATATGAAGTAGGCAAGCCAGATTGTAATGCCTTTATAAATTCTACAGCCTGATTGACTTTTTATAAATTCTGAATTTAAACATTATTTCAAACATTTGAATAGATCTGCAACAATGTTTTATTAGTTAAAGGGAATTTATCCTGAAGGCAGGGAGGGGGGAGGTTCTCAGAACTTTCCTCATCACAGTTTGTGAAACAAAGGAGCTTTTGGGCCAACTTCCCAGAGGTTGCTCTGAACTTGCACTAACTCAATCATAAGAAAAAATTTTCCAACCCAAGCATTTTGGCCCTCCTGTAATGAGGACAGAATTTAGAACTTTTAAGTTTCTTTGTAATATTAGATTATAACTACAACCTTGGGAAAGCAAAACCTAATTTCAAAACAATTTATCACCTTAAGAATCAACATTAAAGCTTCACTACCACATTGCAAGATTTGGCTGCGAATTTATACCTATGAATGCATGACAGTGCAAGCTTTAATGCATCATTAAAGAGACCTTGCTTTAAATCTTATCTTAATCTTACTTTCTAGGACAAGAATCACATTAAATATTATCTCAGCTAGAAGTATCTTTAGGAGGCCCAGTTTTTTGGCCTGCTATGCCACATGTTTGAAAAGACTCCTGAGTTGCCAATTTAAGGTTAACCTTCTGTTACCAATGTAACAATTATTTAATCTAAACCAATAACTTATGACCTGACTGTGAAAACACGCAGAGCACATTACCTGTAAAAAAACAAATGAAGCAGTTACACTTAGACCAATCAGAGAATATTAATCTGTTCTACCTATAATTATACAATAGAGAGCACTTTGTAATTAGCTAAACGCAATAATCACGAATGCAGAGAATTTTCTTAGGGCAAAACCATCTATCAGCTTTTTAGCCCCAACACCATGAGGCTGCAGACTCTCTTTTTTTAAAAAGCAAATTTTCCAGCAGGGGTCCTCCTGCTGTGCCTGATCCTGTGGCCACTCTCGGCTTTGCTATACTAGCAGAGAAAATTTTAGTCATCTTTTATCGTCCAACATGCAGAACATTCATTCATTCATTCAGACTAGACATGAACATAAATGAATTGAACACGTAAACAGACTGGTGCACCAGACATTAGACAAGACTTTAGACAAAAACAGAAAGAGGGCAGAGAATTTCTGCTGTAGGGCCCAGAGAGAGCAAAGCAGGGCACCCCTAAAATTTTTATCTACTTCTGGGACATTTTCCTCCCACCTGATGCAGTTTCTGACTGCAGCCAATCTGCCTGAATATTTAATCCCTTTTATTAAACCCTTTTATTTCTCTCACCTAAAAAGCAGCTACTGGAAGCTGCAGCTGCCTGCCTGCCTGTTGAGTTCCTAGTTCCCGATATCTCACTGCTGAACCTAAGTGAATCCAGCACTCGGGTTTAGCACTGTTCCAGCTTAGCCCATACCACACCTTAGCAGCCGTTTGCTTCTCCAGTACGAATTTTCTTTAATTCTTTTCTTCTTCCATGGAGCTCCAAACCAGCAGTGTTTCTTCCAAATGTCCTCTGCCATTCTCAGGTCCTGCATTGGTTTGCCAAATTGTTGGGGCTGGCCTGTGGCTCCCGTGTCCTGATTTGAGCCTGGGAGGTATCTTGGAACTGAAAGAGAAGAGAGAATCTAGGTGGGTAGAGAAATAATGGAACCAAGACAAGGTAGTCTGCTCAAGGTTCAAATTTTTAATGGCGGACATGCTTTATAAAGGAGAGGGGAAAGCCCATTCCTGTCAAGCTGGAGGTGACCACATGTAGTCTCTGGAATAGCTAGGCCAATTCCCAGCAGGTAGCAGTAGAGGCAGTAGCTGAACAATAGAGTGATCCAGGGAGGCAGGCTCCACCCTAAGTAAACTCCTTAGTGGCAACAAAGTCAAGGTCTGGCTCAGCCTGCTTCAGGTTTGTTGGAGGCTACATTGGGTATTCTGAACTTCTAGGCTAATATCCACTTAACAGTGAGTGCATACCATGTGTATTCTTTTGTGATTGGGTTACCTTACTCAAGATGATATTTTGTAGTTCCATCCATTTGCCTAAGAACTTCGTGAATTCATTGATTTTAATAGCAGAATAGTACTCCATTTTTTTAAATGTACCACATTTTCTGTCTCCATTCCTTTGCTGAAGTACATGTGGGTTCTTTCCTGCTTCTGGCTATTATAAATAAGGCTGTTATGAACATAGTGGAGCATGTGTCCTTATTAAATATTGGAGCATCTTGTGGGTACATGCCCAGGAGTGGTATAGCTAGGTCCTCAGATAGTACTATGTCCAATTTTCTGAGGAACCACTAGACTGATCTCCAGAGTGGTTGTACCAGCTTGCAATCCCACCAGCAATGGATGAGTGTTCCTCTTTCTTCATATCCTCACTAGCATCTGCTGTCACCTGAATTTTTGATCTTAGCCATTCTGACTGGTATGAGGTGGAATCTCAGAGTTGTTTTGACTTGCATTTCTCTGATGACTAAGGATGTTGAACATTTCTTTACGTGCTTCTCAGCCATTCAATATTCCTAGGTTGAGAATTCTTGTTAAGCACTGTACTCTATTGTTAATAGGGTTATTTGTTTCTCTGTAGTCTAACTTCCTGAGTTCTTTGTATATATTGGATATTCACCCTCTATCAGATGTAAGGCTGGTAAATATCTTTTCCCAATCTGTTGGTTGCTGTTTTGTCCTATTGACAGTGTTCTTTGCCTTAAAGAAGCTTTGAAATGTTATGAGGTCCCATTTGTCAATTCTTGATCTTAGAGTACTGGCTATTGGTGTTCTGTTCAGGACATTTTCCTCTGTGCCCATGTCCTTGAGGTTCTTTCCCACTTACTTTCCTATTAGTTTCAGTATATATGGTTTTATGTGGAGGTCCTTGATCCACTTGGACTCGAGCTTTGTACAAGGAGAAAAGAATGGATCAATTTGCATTCTTCTACATGCTGACCTCCAGTTGAGCCAGCACTATTGAAAATGCTGGATTTTTTTTCCACCGGATGTTTTTAGCTCCTTTGTCAATTATCAAGTGACCATAGTTGTGTTGGTTCATTTCTGGTATTCAATTCTATCCCATTGATCTTCTTGCTTGTCATAGTACCAATACCATGCAGTTTATATCACAATAGCTCTGTTGAACAGCTTTAAGTGAGGGATAATGATCCTACCAGAGGTTCTTTTATTGAGGAGAATAGTTTTTGATATCCTGTTTTTTGTTTTTGTTTGTTTGTTTCCAGATGCATTTGGAAATTGCACTTTCTAACTCTATGAAGAATTGATTTGGAACTTTGAAAGGGATTACATTGATTCTGT
Organism: Mus caroli; assembly: GCF_978045245.1. Classification (NCBI taxonomy): domain Eukaryota; kingdom Metazoa; phylum Chordata; class Mammalia; order Rodentia; family Muridae; genus Mus; species Mus caroli. The sequence goes on from NW_028227261.1 coordinate 76,794,363, forward strand.
AGATGGCTATTGGGAAGATGGCCATTTTTACTATATTAATCCTAACAATCCATGAGCATGGGAGATCTTTCCATTTTCTGAGATCATCTTCATTTTTTTTCTTCAGAGATGTGAAGATCTAGTCATACATATATTTTACTTGCTTAGTTACAGCCACACCAAGATATTTTATATTATTTGTTACTATTGTGAAAGGAGTTGTTTCACTATTTTCTTTTTCAGCCTGTTTATCCTTTGAGTAGAGGAAGGTCACAGATTTATTTGAATTAATTTTACATCCAGCAACTTTGTTGAAGATGTTTATCTGGCTTGGGAGTTCACTGGTGGAATTTTTGGGGTCACATAAACATCCTGTCCTTTCATCTGCAAATAGTGATATTTTGACTTCTTCCTTTCCAATTCTTATCCCTTTGACCTCTGTTTGTTGTCTGATTGTTTTGGATAAGATTCTGAATACTATACTGAACAGGTAGGAAGAGAGTAGACAGTCTTTTCTAGTCCCTGAGATTAGTGGGATTGCTTCAAGTTTCTCTTCATTTAGTTTGATGTTGGCTACTGGTTTGCAGTATACCGATTTTAATATGTTTAGTTATGGGTCTTGAATTCCTGATCGTTCCAAGACTTTTATCATGACAGAATGTTGGATTTTGTCAAATGTTTTCTCACCATCTAATGAGATGTTCATATGTTTTTTCTTTTTCTTTGAGTTTGTTTATATAGTGGATTATACCAATGGATTTCTGTATATTGAACAATCCCTGCATCCCTGGGATGAATCCTACTTGATCATGGTGGATGATAATTTTGATGGGTGCTTGGATACGGTTTGCCAGAATTTTATTACTTTTGCATCTATATTCATAAGGGAAATTTGTCTGCTGTTCTCTTTCTGTGTTGGTTCTTTTGTAGTTTAGGTATCAGTATAATTGTGGCTTCGTAGAATGAATTGGGTAGTGTTCCTTCTGCTTCTATTTTGTGGAATAGTTTGAAGAGTATTAGTGCTAGGTCTTCTTCGAAGGTCTGATAGAACTCTGCACTAAACCCATATGGTCCTGGACTTTTTTTTTTTTTTTTTGGTTGGGAGACTATTAATACTCCTTCTATTTCTTTAAGGGATATGGGATTGTTTAGATTGTTTATCTGATTCTGATTTAACTTTGGTACCTAGTATCTGTATAGAAAATTGCCAATTTCATTCAGATTTTCCAGTTTTGTTGAGTATAGGCTTTTGTAGTGGGACCTGATGATTTTTTGGATTTCCTTTGTTTTTATTGTGATGATTTTGTTGATTTGGATACTGTCTCTGAGACCTCTAGTTAGTTAGGTTAATGGTTTATCTACCTTGCTGATTTTCTGAAAGACGGATCTCCTTGTTTGGTTGATTCTTTGTATAGTTCTTTTTGTTTCTACTTGGTTGATTTTATCCCTGTGATTTTTTTCCTGCTTCTACTCCTCTTGGGTCTATTTCCTTCTTTTTCTTGTAGATCTTTATTTTGTGCTGTCAAGCTGCTAGTTTATGCTCTCTCCAGTTTCTTTTAGGGGGCAATCATAGATATGAGTTTTCCTTTAAGCACTGCTTTCATTTTGTTCCATAATTTGGATATGTTGTGACTTCATTTTCCTTAAATTCCAAAAAGTCTTTAATTTCCTTCTTTATTTCTTCTTTGACCAATTTTATCATTGATTAGAGTGTTGTTCAGTTTCCACATGTATGTGGACTTTCTATTGATTATGTTGTTTTTTTTTCTTATACTTTCAAGAGCTGTTTTTAATTAGATATTTCAAATTCTATCCTGAAAGTTCCCTATACCCCCACACACACTCCACTACCCACCCACTCCCACTTCTTGGCCCTGGCATTCCCCTGTACTGGGGCATATAAAATTTGCAATACCAAGGGGCCTCTCTTCCCAGTGATGGCCAACTAGGCCATCTTCTGCTACATATTCAGCTAGAGACATGAGCTCTGTGGGTACTGCTTAGTTCATATTGTTGTTCCACCTGTAGGGTTTCAGACCTCTTCAGCTTGAAGACAAGCCTTAGTCCTTAGTGTTCTGATAGGAGGCATGGTCTAATTTCAATCTTCTTGTATCTGTTGAAGAATGTTTTTGAGCAATTATATGGTCAATTTTAGAGAAGGTACCATGAGGTGCTGAGAAGAAGTTATATTCTTTTGTTTCAGAATAAAATATTCTATAGATATCTCAAATCCATTTGGTTCATAACTTCTGTTATTTTCACTGTTTCTCTGTTTAGTTTGTTTCCATGATCTTTCCACTGTTGAGAGTGGGGTGCTGAAGTCTCCCACTATTATTGTGTGATGTGCAATGTGTGTTTTGAGCTTTAGCATATTATCTTTTATAAATGTGGGTGCCTTTGCATTTAAAGCACAGATGTTTAGAATTGAGAGTTCATCTTGGAAGTTTTTTACTTTGATGAGTATGAAGTGTCCCTCCTTATCTCTTTTGATAACATGGGGTTGAAAATGAATTTTATTCAATATTAAAGTGGCTATTCCAGCTTGTTTATTGCCCCCATCGTTTTACACTGAGGTAGTGCCTGTCCTTGTTACTGAGGTGGGTTTTCTGTATGCAGCAAAATGTTAGGTCCTGTTTAAGTAACCAGTCTGTTAGTCTATGTCTTGTGTGTGTGTGTGTGTGTGTGTGTGTGTGTGTGTGTGTGTGTGTGTGTGTGAATTGATTTTATTGACATTAAGAGATATTAAGGAAGAATGATTGTTGCTTCCGGTTATTTTTAGAGTTAGGGGTAGAATTATGTTTATGTGGCTCTATTCTTTTTGGTTTGTTAAAAGAAGTTGATTTTCTTGCTATTTCTAAGGTGGAGTTTCCCTTCTTGTATTGGAATTTTCTAATTATTACCCTTTGAGAAGTGGATTTGTGGAAAGATACTGTGTAAATTTTGGTTTTGTCATGGAATACCTTGGTTTCTCCATCCATAGTAATTGAGAGTTTTGGTGGATATAGTAGCCTGGGCTGGCATTTTTTTCTCATGGTGTCTGTATGACATGCTTCCAGAATCTTCTGGCTTTCATAGTCTCTGGTGAGAAGTCTGGTGTAATTAGGATAGGTCTGCCTTTATATGTTACTTGAACTTTTTACATTACTGCTTTTAATATTCTTTCTTTGTTTTGTATATTTGGTGTTTTGATTATTATGTTACAGGAAGAATTTCTTTTCTGGTCCAATCTATTTGGAGTTTTGTAGGCTTCTTGTATGTTCATGGGCATCTCTTTCTTTAGGTTAAGGAAGTTTTCTTCTATAGTTTTGTTGAAGATATTTACTGGCCCTTTAATTTGGGAATCTTCAATCTCCTCTATACCTATAATCCTTAGGTTTCACCTTTTCACTGTGTCCTGAAATTCCAGGATGTTTTGGGTTAGGAGCTTTTTTCATTTTGCACTTTCTTTGACTGTTGTGTCAATGTTTTATATTATATCTTCTGTACTTGATATTCTCTCTTCTATCTTTTGTATTCTGCTGGTGATGCTTGCAAACAATATAGTTCGTGATCTATAACTCCTAACCTCTTTCCTAGGTTTTCTATCTCAAACATTGTCTCTTTTTGTGATTCCTTTTTTGTTTCTACTTCCATTTTTAGGTCATGGGTGGCTTTGTTCAGTTCCTTCACCTGTTTTGTTGTGTTTTCCTGTAATTATTTAAGGAGTTTTAGTGTTTCCTCATTAAGGCCTTTTACCTGTTTTCCTGTGTTCTCCTCTATTTCTTTAAGGGAGTTATTTACTTCCTCTATCGGCATCATGAGATGTTATTTTAAATCCAAGTCTTTCTTTTCCGGTGTTGGGGTATACAAGACTTGCTGTTGTGGGATAACTGGGTTCTGATGATGCCTTGTAGCCTTGCTTTCTGTTGGTAAGATTCTTGCACTTGCTTTTAAACATCTGATCATCTCTAGTGTTAGTTGGTCTTGCTGTCTCAGGCTGGAAGCTAGTCCCTCATCTGGGCCTTTAAGCCTGTGCCAGCACTCCTGGGAGAATAGTTCTCCCCTGGCAGAACCCGTGCACAGAGGGCTGTGTACAGCCCTCTCCTGGGTGCAGATGTAGGCAGGAAGGTCCCTGTCTCAGCTGCTCTACTGCTTTTGAGGCCTGTGTGCACCTGGTTGGTCCTTCCTTAGAACCACAACTATTTTAATTAGAGAAACTATCTACTATGCTGAATTGCATTTCTGAATGTGATATATCATCAGATGCAATACTGGGAATAGCCAGAATTTCGATGCTACTAAAACAGAAACACAATCATAATGAAGCACATTTAATAACACCTCCATCAGCCAGTCCCAGGTGGTTTTGTCTAGTCTTGGTATTCATTGATCAATAGAAGGCCCCATGCCTTTAATAGAACTTTCTGTTGAATTGGCCTTTAGTTATCATGCACTTGCCCCACTTCTTGTGTTACCTAGACTATATTATGTTGTTCACACATAACCCTCAACATCTATAGAATTTTGGTTCCTGCTGTGTTATGTATCCATTTACCTCCTTTATTTAATTAGATATTTTCTTTATTTACATTTCAAATGTTATCCTGAAAGTTCCCTATACCCTCCCCCACCCTGCTCCCCTATTCACCCACTCCCACTTCTTGGCCCTGGCATTCATCTGTACTGGGGCATATAAAGTTTGCAATACCAAGGAGCCTTTCTTCCCAATGATGGCCGACTAGGCCATCTTCTGCTACATATGCAGGTAGAGACAGGAGCTCTGGGGGTACTGGTTACTTCAGATAGTTGTTCCACCTATAGGGTTGCAGACGCCTTCAGCACCTTGAGTGCTTTCTCTAGCTTCTCCATTGGGGGCCCTGTGTTCCATCCCATAGATGACCGTGAGCATCCACTTCTGTATTTGTGAGGCACTGTCATAGCCTCATACCAGACAGCTATATCAGGGTCCCTCCAGCAAAATCTTGCTGGCATATGCAATAGTGTCTGAGTTTGATGGATACTTCATTCCTCCTTAGAATAGGGAACAAAATACCCATGAAAGGATTTAGAGACAAAAAGTTTAGAGCTAAGACGAAAGGATGGACCTTCCATTTACTGCTTACTGTGATCCATTATCAAAGCCTTTAGAGAAGAAATAATTAGCCTCCTAACATTAGCATTAAGGCTCAAGACAAGTAGAAACCTATCCATTAAAACATCAAGCAAGAAAACCCATGTATGTTTTGTGTATGTGTATATGTTGGTCTATAAGTGTGTGATGCTAGTTATATAAATACAATTTGTTTAATATGTATAATGTTATTTCTATGTATGTTTTCAGGGCTGACCACTGGTATTGAATAACCAGCTGGTGAAGACTATTGCTTCTATTCTCAGCTTTTCTTATTGACCTATAGTTCTTCAACTTGGGTGAAGTCCTCCTGTGCTTTCCCTACTTCTACATTAGCATTTTTATTGCTGTCCTCCTTGTTCAAGTAATGTTTAGGCATCTATGCCTATGAGACTTTGAGAGAGATGCTTCTCTGAAATTTTATACAAACATCCCGATGGTCTGTCTCTTACAATCTTACTAGATGCCCTATTCTCCAATGACCCCTCAGTCTGCACCACGCATAGGTTAAATGTATCAAGTGAGATTGGACTCCACAAATCCATCTGAAGACTTGACCAGAATATAACAGTAGCCAATAGTTCATCAATGCGAAGAAGATATCATGAACTTCTTCCTTATCCATAACTGATTGTTTTAAGATCAATCATATGCAGGTCAAATGCAGATAATCACAGTGATGAGTTTATGATGTCTTTGTGATTTTCATTCCATCTACTGATGCTCAAGCTCTTCTACCTTCTCTGTCACATCTTTTACTATGTTCTTAGGGCTTTAGAGGAGATAGAAGAAGTGTCACGTTTTCAACAAACAAGGTTTGTGTGTGTGTGTGTGTGTGTGTTGGGGGGTGGTGGTGTGTTAATTTGCATACCATGACAAAAATGTGGAGGTCTGATGACAGGTTGTGGAAGTTAGTTCTCTCTTCCCACCATACAAGTTTCTCCTCAGGTTTTCTGGCTTGGTGCCAAGTACCCACTGAGCAAAGTCACTGACCATCATGATATTCTAACTTAAAGAAACTTTTACAAGTGTCATATTTGAAGATGACTTTGTCTAAATTAATGGCTCATGAGTAACTCTGAGGAATTAGATGCTATTATATCTTTTGTGTGATTAAGATTTATAGTGCCCTTGAGCAGTATAGTTAATCAAGATTTGTGTAGATTTGTGGATTATCTTTGGCTTTTTTCATAGGAGATAAAATATTAATTTCTATTTTTAAAGGTACCCTCATTTCCCAGCAGTCTTGATGCTTATCCTTGTAAACTTGGAATATATATATATATATATATATATATATATATATATATATGGAATCAAACATGATGGGAAATAATTTCCCATTTGGAAACAACATCAGCGTTTATCTTAAATTTGATTCTGGTGCTCCCTAGAGACTGAACTTAGTCCAGGACTAAGCTCAGTCCTGACCAATGGTTTTAATATGCTTTAAAAAAATTAAGAGATATATACCTAGTATTTTGTTTACAACATCCTTTTAAAACTGTTGATCATAATATTAACTTGCCTGTTCAGACCTTATTACGCAGTGTGTGTACTTTATCATGCTAGCACCCTGCTTTAGAACTTAAAGAAACAACAAAAAGCAACAATTAAACTGAATTTTGAAGAAATTGTGAGACCTGAGATATCAGGATGAAGGAAACTAAATGCTGTAGATAGTAAAAGCCCCCAGCAGTGGTGGTACACGCCTTTAATCCCAGCACTTGGGAGGCAGAGGCAGGTGGATTTCTGAGTTCAGGCCAGACTGGTCTACAGACTAAGTTTCAGGACATCCAGGACTACACAGAGAAAACCTGTCTCAAAAAAACAAAAAAACAAAAAAACAAAAAAAAAAAACCAAAAAATAAAATAAAATGGAAGAAAATAAAATAGAAGAAAATAGAAGAAAACAAAACATACCAATGCTTGGCTTATACAAATGCACTTTATAGATGAGTTGGGGTTTTTTTTTGTTTTTTTGTTTGTTTGTGTGTTTTTGTTTAGGGACCACATTTTCTCACAAGTCTAAGTCTTTCCCTTTAGTCATAAGTTAGGATGCCTATGCATTATTCAGGCTGGTCTGTGGTCTCTATAACAGGGAACATGGGTAGTATAAAGGAAATAAGCATCCGACATGAGTTTTTGACTCTGAAATTTGAGGATGTAGCTTTGTCATGAAAAGGGAACACAGGACCCCCAATGGAGGAGCTAGAGAAATTACCCAAGGAGCTGAAGGGGTCTGCAACCCTATAGGTGGAACAACAATATGAACTAACCAGTACCCCTAGAGCTCATATCTCTAGCTGCATATGTAGCACAAGTTGGCCTAGTTGGCTATCAATGGGAAGAAAGGTCCCTTGGTCTGGCAAACTTTATATGCCCCAGTACAGGGGAATGCCAAGGCCAAGAAGTGGGAGTGGGTGGGTAGGGGAACAGAGCAGGGAAGGAGGGTATAGGGGACTTTTCGGATAGCATTTAAAATGTAAATGAAGAAAATATCTAATAAAATATTGAAAGAAAATACATGAAAAAAAGAAAATGAGGATATATTGGGAAAAAATAAAAACGAACTCATACCTAGAAGAATTGAGAAAAAACGGCCTAGCTTTGACTAGCCTTTTTTTTCTTATTTCTTTTTTTTTCTTTTTTATAGATATTAGATATTTTCTACACTTACATTTCAAATGTTATCCTGAAAGTCCCCTATGCCCTCCCCCTCCCTGCTCCCCGAACCACCCACACCCACTTCCTGTCCCTGGCATTCCCCTGTACTGGGGCATATAATCTTCTGAAGACAAAGGGCCTTTCATTCCATTGATGGCCAACTAGGCCATCCTCTGCTACATATGCAACTAGAGACACAAGATATGGTGGTACTGGTTAGTTGAGGTGTTCATCATTGCAGCACTAATATCAGAGTTCAAGGTGAAATGTCCCTTCAGTATGTCCTACGTGAACAAGAAGGAGGCATGGTTTCTGAGTTAGGTTTTCTATTGCACTTATAAATAACTTTAGGCAAAACCAATTTTGGAAGTTCCAGGGTTTCTCAGCTCAGACACTTTTCCAAGATTATCAGGGAAAAACTAAAGACATGTATTTGGAGGCAAGAACTGAAGAACAGACCATGGAAGAATAGTGCTTACTATGAAGCTTTTTCAGATTCCATTTTCATAGCATCCAGGACCACTAGACAAAGGGTAGCAATGCTCAGAATGGCTGGGCCCTACATCTTAATCATTAATCAAGAAAACATCCAACAAGTTTTCCAACAGGCCAATTTGATTAGAGCATTTTTCCACCTGAGTTCCTCTCTTCCTAAATGACTCTACTTTGTGTCACTTGACCTAAAACTAACTAGCATACATAGTTTCTTAAATATGAATATTTCAAAGATTATTCAAGTAATAACCTTCATAATAATGTCATAAATAAACTGAAGCCAAGAACTTGGATATACTATTTCTTCAGTATTTCAATAGCATAGGTGTAGAAATGCGTTAAGAACTGTATGTAGAAAATCTTATCAAAATATGAATTCAAGATACACTTAAGAAATATTGATAAATTCAATGATGCTTTTCATTATGAATTATAAGCTTGGTCCTAAATAATTGGGTAATACTTCAAGGAAATCATAAAGCCTATGAGAAAAGATATGGGAAAGAAGTAAAAAAAACTTTTACTGGAGAATCCATAAGCTTGTATAAAACATGTTGTGTACTAAACACAGAGAAGAACCATATGTTCTGTATTATAGGAAAGGAGAACCAGAATCAGTCACTGAAAGTTATGTATCAACTTGTAGAAAGAAAGATTTCATACTGATGTTGACATCAGAAGACTAAAGCTAGAAATTTCAAAGGTGATTGCTAACGTACAAGGTAAGATTGGTGTACAATGTCAGACAATCTGGAACTCACTGCCTTAAAGAACTTTACATAATTTTCTAAGTCATCGATTCTTATGTCTGTTTTTGTTCATTAATTATTACATTATTGGCTGTTAATATTTGTAGAGAACATATAATTAAAAGATGATGCCATGTCTATCACAGCATTATCCAAGACAAGAAAGTTATATGGTTAGGTCTATTCAGGGCTATATAAGTTCCTATATTAATAAAATTAAAAGAGAAATTATAATAAATAGTATTGTAATTTTTCTTATCAGTATTATTTTCATTGCAATTATCATTCTTAAAGTATCTGTTATTACTCCTTCTAATTTCTTTGATTTTAAAATATTATGTTCAGACTTATAAATTTTTAGCATAGAAGAGCTTGCATCTAATATTTAGAACATAGTTGTTGAGATCCTAGTTTTCTAATTATTTCTGAGTATTCTCAATTATTAGGAATCTTTTCTTCAACCATAATGCTACAATGAAATCTTTAAAAACCATTACTGTTCTGCTCTTTCTAGAAAAAATTGCAAATAAACAAATATATATATATATATATATATATATATATATATATATATATATATATATGGACCCTTGAAAACACTTTTGCACATTTTTTTTTCTGTAGATAGATGTATTTGGAAGTCCACTCATGTGTATGTATAAAAAATCAGGTCCTTTACTGATAATGCTGTGTACTGAAAACTCTCAGTTCACATTATAAACTTGTAGGTTAGCAGTCTACACAGTCATAATTGTATGATCTTTCTTAGTTTCCTTTCTTCTTTCAAAAATCTCTGTAACATCTACTGAAGAGATTCAGAAATTTTTCATCCAGAAAATGGGTAATTTTTTTTTACAATTAAATCATGATCCAAAGGTAGATCCCCTTTGTTTTGCATTGTGTGGGAGATAAAGATAAGTAAAATCCTTTCATTTAAAGAAAAATGAAAATGATCTTCATGAATAAAATTACACACACACACACACACACACAGAGAGAGAGAGAGAGAGAGAGAGAGAGAGAGAGAGAGAGAGAGAGAGAGAGAAAGAGAGAGAGATTCATAACAATTCAGTTCCAGAAAATAAAAAAGAAGAGACAGATAAACTTTGAGTATGAAGGTGGAAAACTGTCATTTCAAGATATGTAAAAGCTCCATTTTGTTGCTTATGTGTATGCTTTCATAGATGTCACACTTGACATTGAGGAACCCACAGGTTCTCTTTGTTAGAGAATGTCACCTCTGCTGCTCCCAAGCTTTATCAGTTGCTTACAGACCTTTATGTAAGATTTAGGCCTCTGACCTATTTCTCTTCCACTTTTGTTGTCCTCCTTGTTGTCATCCTTGTTCAGATCACATTTAGGGAGCCATAGAGCTGAGATTTTTATGGGTATAACTTCTGATGTTCCTAGGAGACACAACCTCACAATAAACCCACTGATCATCTGGCTCTTACAATCTATTTCCTCTTCTGCAATGTTCACTATGACTAAGGGGCCAGAGTGTTTTGGAAATGTATCCTCTGGGACTACCCTCGACAACTCTACATTTTGAATGGTTATAGTTTTCTATGGTGGTCTCAGTATTTTGATAAGAAAAATGTCAATACAGAGTTAACAGGTAATTTTAAGTATTATTACATATACAAAAGCATATATACATGTAATTACAACGAGTGAAAAAAGAGGTATGAATTTAAAAGACAATGGGGGAGTTGTACATGGGAGGGTCTGTAGGAAGAAAAGGAAGAAGAAAATATTCTAGTTATAATTTCAAGAATAAAATTTCAAGATAATTAAATACTCAGACTGAAAAATATCATTTTTAGTGTTTACTGTTATCTTCACAATCTATCACTTGAAAACTGATAGATTTAGCAAATATGATAATGAGATGCAAATCTGCATTTAAAAATCAGAGCAATAATGTTTTTATTTAAAAATTTAGGATACTGTTGTGCTAGAAAAATATCCATTGCTTGGTTGCCACATACATAGGACTATTGAATGCTTTACTTTTTTGTCTTGTAAACACTCAGTGATTTCCCTGAGAGGCAGCTTCATTTTAGACAGATCTGCTCCTGGCATTTGCATTCTTAAAATCAACCAAACACTGACATAGTAGTGGTAGTCATTTCTCTTTGGGTTCACATATTTTCTTTGAACAGGTTTATAGCACTTTTATATTTTATTGTCCTCTGGATTTTTTTTTCTCTCTCCAGAAAATAAACACTTGGTAAATCCTCTTTCTCTTTCTGTACTTGTCTTAAAAGAAATGGTTAAGCTATTTATCACTTTGGCATTTTCAATAGATCTCAATTCTATTATTTCCTTTACCTTCATTGAAAAGACATTTCTTAACAGTATATGAGATAATATAACTTTATAGAGGTTATACACAGGATGTCAAAATTAAAACTATGCATTTTGTTTATTTTAGAAGCTATTTTTCCTGTTTTCTCCTCGGCAGCTGCTTGACTCAGTGTTTCAAGCACGTGAGCATGCTTGATGTTGCAGGTGTATTTGCTTTAGCAAAGTATTTTAAAAATACATGCTCTTGTAAGTTCTATTTTAATATGTTATACTCATATGTCACAATGCTATCCACCTCCATAAGAAGGAAATTCTGAAATATAAAGTTTTCAATATGGAATTCTTTATAAATTGAGAGCAAAACATTTAAAGTGATTTTTCTCATAGATGTCTAGCAAAATTTAGCCTTCAGGATGTTTTAGGATGAGTGACTGCATTTTCTGTGTCTTTCTTACCTACATGGAAATTATGGGGCTCTTTAAAAATATTGTGTACAAGGTACCCATATTAAAAGGCTGCAACTAATTTGGGTGTTTTGTGTCATGCTTGTAGTATTTTTTTTTTTTTTGCAGGATATAGAATTTAATTATCAAAGTAATGTCAGAGATAGAGCTAAGATTCTATTAGCTTCTTCTTAGCTACATAACATGTGACTATAACCTCAATGTATCAGAGATCAGAAGTGTACCCTTTGCTAATTCTAGAGAAAAGAAGCCCAGAAACGTTGTCAATAGGGAAAGCCCTCTGAGGCCTTCATAGAAAAATCTAACCCTTAATATTTCCATTTCTGAGAATTGTTTGAAGTGCTAGGCTTGGACACAGATCATTCCAATTTCAGTTTCACAGTCTTCTCCTTCAGTATCACTCCATTCTTCTGATTCTGTTACTTGCAAGTTACACTGAACCAGAGAAATCCAAGATGAGAGCCTCATCACAGAACAATTAAGAAATTGAGAAAATAATTCCCTTAACTAATAGTAGGACCCTAAGAGTATTGGACTACAAATATAGGTATAGAAATCATTTTCCAGCCCACCACAGTGGCCTAGTGAACATCAACTTCAAATGTGAATCATTTTAAGAAGGTATCAAATAGCATGCAAGTTTTGGCTTAGTTGAAGGGAGTTCTCTTTATGGCATCAAGAAAGAAAACAATGCCACACACTGATGTGAGCAACCAATGATTCTAGGACTCCAACTGATGTTTTTCACAGTAACTAAGTACCCAGATAAAACCAAAGAGAAGAGCAGTGTGAACTAATGTATATTGACTCAGTCTCAACTACTTAAAATAATATTTATAAATAGTATTTAATAATCCACACAATTCTCAATACAATTCTTTTGCTTTCTGACTAGTTGAATGAGAGAAATCTAGTTTGTGACTTAGAGATTTGGTAAAATTTTATTCCTAGTCGACAACTTTTTTCAACACTTAATGTGTTTGGATCCTGAGAATGAGAACCAAATTCATTAAATATGGATTAATATGTGGTATTTATTAAAATTATTAATTATATTAATTCTTACATATTTTTCAATAATAGGAATAGAAGAAATGTAAGTTCCTACTAAGCAATAATTACTCCTGAGCAAACCAAATACAAATATTTTATATGTTCCTTTGGATGAGGAATATAACTTTGAATTAATATCATTTCTGGACGCGGGACCTGAGACTGCTCTGGTTGGGGAGGCAGAAATCCGGCCTACTTAGGGCCACAAGCCTCTTCCGGTCAGAAAAGCACCAGGGTAGCTAGGGCGCAGGGTCGGCTGACACTCGCCAGCTACCCACAACACCTGCCACAGGATCTTAAGACTTCTGGTGAGTGGAACACAGCTCCTGCTCCAATCCAATTGCGCACGGGACCTGAGACTGCATTAGTTAGGGAAGCAGAAACCGGCCTGAGTAGGGCCACAGGCCTCATCCGGCCGGAACAGCACCAGTGTAGCTAGAGCACAGGGTCGGCTGACACCCGCCAGCTACCCACGACCCCCGCCACAGGATTTTGAGACTGCTGGTGAGTGGAACACAGCTTCTGCTCCAATCTTTAAACAGTGACAACGACAACAACTAACCCCAGAGATTACCAGATGGCGAAAGGTAAACATAATAATCTTACTAACAGAAACCAAGACCACTCACCATCATCAGAACCCAGCACTCCCACTTCGCCCAGTCCAGGGCACCCCAACACACCGGAAAAGCTAGACACGGATCTAAAACCATATCTCCTGATGATGGTAGAGGACTTCAAGAAGGACTTTAATAACACACTTAAAGAAATACAAAGGAACACTGGTAAACAGGTAGAAGACAATAAAGAGGAAGCACAAAAATCCATTAAAGAATTGCAGGAGAACACTGCTAAAGAGTTACAAATCCTTAAAGAAAAACAGGATAACCTAATCAAACAGGTAGAAGTCCTTAATGAAAAACAGGAAAACACATCCAAACAGATGATGGAAATGAACAAAACCATACTAGACCTAAAAAGGGAAGTAGACACAATAAAGAAAACCCAAAATGAGGCAACACTGGAGATAGAAATCCTAGGAAAGAAATCTGGAACCATAGATACCAGCATCAGCAACAGAATACAAGAGATGGAAGAGAGAATCTCAGGTGCAGAAGATTCCATAGAGAACATCGGCACAACAATCAAGGAAAATGTAAAATGCAAAAAGATCCTAACTCAAAACATCCAAGAAATACAGGACACAATGAGAAGACCAAACCTACGGATAATAGGAGTGGATGAGAATGAAGATTTTCAACTCAAAGGACCAGCAAACATCTTCAACAAAATTATAGAAGAAAACATCCCAAATCTAAAGAAAGAGATGCCCATGGACATACAAGAAGCCTACAGAACTCCAAATAGACTGGACCAGAAAAGAAATACCTCCCGACACATAATAATCAGAACAACAAATGCTCTAAATAAAGATAGAATACTAAAAGCAGTAAGAGAAAAAGGCCAAGTAACATATAAAGGCAAGCCTATCAGAATTACACCAGATTTTTCACCAGAGACTATGAAAGCCAGAAGATCCTGGACGGATGTTATACAGACACTAAAAGAACACAAATTCCAGCCCAGGCTACTATACCCAGCCAAACTCTCAATTAACATAGATGGAGAAACCAAAGTATTCCACGACAAAACCAAATTCACACATTATCTCTCCACGAATCCAGCCCTTCAAAGGATAATAACAGAAAAAAACCAATACAAGGACAGGAACCACGCCCTAGAAACAACAAGAAGGTAATCCCTCAACAAACCTAAAAGAAGACAGCCACAAGAACAGAATGACAACTTTAACAACAAAAATAACAGGAAACAACAATTACTTTTCCTTAATATCTCTTAATATCAATGGACTCAACTCCCCGATAAAAAGACATAGACTAACAAACTGGCTACACAAACAAGACCCAACATTTTGCTGCTTACAGGAAACTCATCTCAGAGAAAAGGATAGACACTACCTCAGAATGAAAGGCTGGAAAACAATTTTCCAAGCAAATGGCATGAAGAAACAAGCTGGAGTAGCCATTCTAATATCTGATAAGATTGACTTCCAACCCAAAGTCATTAAAAAAGACAGGGAGGGACACTTCATACTCATCAAAGGTAAAATCCTCCAAGAGGAACTATCAATCCTCAATATCTATGCTCCAAATACAAAGGCAGCCACATTCATTAAAGAAACTTTAGTAAATCTCAAAGCACACATTGCACCTCATACAATAATAGTGGGAGACTTCAACACACCACTTTCACCAATGGACAGAGCTTGGAAACAGAAACTAAACAGGGACACAGTGAAACTAACAGAAGTTATGAATCAAATGGATCTGGCAGATATCTACAAAACATTCTATCCTAAAACAAAAGGATATACCTTCTTCTCAGCACCTCATGGTACTTTCTCCAAAATTGACCACATAATTGGTCACAAAACAGGCCTCAACAAATACAAAAATATTGAAATTGTCCCATGCATCCTATCAGATCACCATGGACTAAGGCTGATCTTCAATAACAAAATAAATAATAGAAAGCCAACCTTCACGTGGAAACTGAACAACACTCTTCTCAATGATACCTTGGTCAAGGAAGGAATAAAGAAAGAAATTAAGGACTTTTTAGAGTTCAATGAAAATGAAGCCACAACATACCAAAACTTATGGGACGCAATGAAAGCATTTCTAAGAGGAAAACTCATAGCTCTGAGTGCCTCCAAAAGGAAACTAGAGAGAGCACACATTAGCAGCTTGACAACATACCTAAAAGCACTAGAACAAAAGGAAGCAAATTCACCCAAGAGGAGTAGACAGCAGGAAATAATCAAACTCAGGGGCGAAATCAACCAAGTGGAAACAAGAAGAACTATTCAAAGAATCAACCAATCAAGGAGCTGGTTCTTTGAGAAAATCAACAAGATAGATAAACCCTTAGCCAGACTCACTAGAGGGCACAGGGAAAGCATCCAATTAACAAAATCAGAAATGAAATAGGAGACATAACAACAGATCCTGAAGACATCCAAAACACCATCAGATCCTTCTACCAAAGGCTATACTCAACAAAACTGGAGAACCTGGATGAAATGGAGAAGTTCCTAGACAGATACCAGGTACCAAAGTTGAATCAATATCAGGTTAATGATCTAAACAGCCCTATATCCCCCAAAGAAATAGAAGCAGTCATTAATAGTCTCCCAACTAAAAAAAGCCCAGGACCAGATGGGTTTAGTGCAGAGTTCTATCAGACCTTCAAAGAAGATCTAATCCCAGTTCTTCACAAACTATTCCACAAAATAGAAACAGAAGGTACTCTACCCAACTCATTCTATGAAGCCACAATTATTCTGATACCTAAACCACAAAAAGACCCAACAAAGATAGAAAACTTCAGACCAATAACCCTTATGAATATTGATGCAAAAATCCTCAATAAAGTTCTTGCTAACCGAATCCAAGAACACATCAAAACAATCATCCATCCTGACCAAGTAGGTTTCATCCCAGAGATGCAGGGATGGTTCAATATATGGAAATCCATTAACGTAATCCAGTATATAAACAAACTCAAAGACAAAAACCACATGGTCATCTCGTTAGATGCGGAAAAAGCATTTGACAAGATCCAACACCCATTCATGATAAAAGTCTTGGAAAGATCAGGAATTCAAGGCCCATACCTAAACATGATAAAAGCAATCTACAGCAAACCAGTAGCCAACATCAAAGTAAATGGTGAGAAGCTTGAAGCAATCCCTCTAAAATCAGGGACTAGACAAGGCTGTCCACTTTCTCCATACCTATTCAACATTGTACTTGAAGTCCTAGCCAGAGCAATTCGACAACAAAAGGAGATCAAAGGGATACAAATTGGAAAAGATGAAGTCAAAATATCACTTTTTACAGATGATATGATAGTATATATAAGTGACCCTAAAAATTCCACCAGAGAACTCCTAAGCCTGATAAACAGCTTCGGTGAAGTAGCTGGATATAAAATTAACTCAAACAAATCAATGGCCTTTCTCTACACAAAGAATAAACAGGCTGAGAAAGAAATTAGGGAAACAACACCCTTCTCAATAGTCACAAATAATATAAAATATCTTGGCGTGACTCTAACTAAGGAAGTGAAAGATCTGTATAATAAAAACTTTAAGTCTCTGAAGAAAGAAATTATAGAAGATCTCAGAAGATGGAAAGATCTCCCATGCTCATGGATTGGCAGGATCAACATTGTAAAAATGGCTATCTTGCCAAAAGCAATCTACAGATTCAATGCAATCCCCATCAAAATTCCAACTCAATTCTTCAACGAATTAGAAAGTGCAATATGCAAATTCATCTGGAATAACAAAAACCTAGGATAGCAAAAACTCTTCTCAAGGATAAAAGAACCTCTGCTGGAATCACCATACCGGACCTAAAGCTTTACTACAGAGCAATTGTGATAAAAACTGCATGGTACTGGTATAGTGACAGACAAATAGACCAATGGAATAGATTTGAAGACCCAGAAATGAACCCACACACCTACGGTCACTTGATCTTCGACAAGGGAGCTAAAAACATCCAGTGGAAGAAAGACAGCATTTTCAACAAATGGTGCTGGCACAACTGGTTGTTAACATGTAGAAGAATGCGAATCGATCCATTCCTATCTCCTTGTACTAAGGTCAAGTCTAAGTGGATCAAGGAACTTCACATAAAACCAGAGACACTGAAACTTATAGAGGAGAAAGTGGGGAAAAGCCTTGAAGATATGGGCACAGGGGAAATATTCCTGAATAGAACAGTAATGGCTTGTGCTGTAAGATCGAGAATTGACAAGTGGGACCTCATGAAACTGCAAAGCTTCTGCAAGGCTAAAGACACCATCAATAAGACAAAAAAACCACCAACAGATTGGGAAAGGATCTTCACCTATCCTAAATCAGATAAGGGACTAATATCCAATATATATAAAGAACTCAAGAAGGTGGACTCCAGAAAGTCAAATAACCCCATTAAAAAATGGGGCTCAGAACTGAACAAAGAATTCTCACCTGAGGAATACCGAATGGCAGAGAAGCACCTGAAAAAATGTTCAAAATCCTTAATCATCAGGGAAATGCAAATCAAAAGAACCCTGTGATTCCACCTCACACCAGTCAGAATGGCTAAGATAAAAAATTCAGGTGACAGCAGATGCTGGCGAGGATGTGGAGAAAGAGGAACACTCCTCCATTGTTGGTGGGATTGCAAGCTTGTACAACCACTCTGGAAATCAGTTTGGCGGTTCCTCAGAAAATTGGACATAGTACTACCGGAGGATCCAGCAATACCTCTCCTGGGCATATATCCAGAAGATGTCCCAACCGGTAAAAAGGACACATGCTCCACTATGTTCATAGCAGCCCTATTTATAATAGCCAGAAGCTGGAAAGAACCCAGATGTCCCTCAACAGAGGAATGGATACAGAAATTATGGTACATTTACACAATGGAGTACTACTCAGCTATTAAAAAGAATGAATTTATGAAATTCCTAGCCAAATGGATGGACCTGGAGGGCATCATCTTGAGTGAAGTAACACAATCACAAAAGAACTCACACAATATGTATTCACTGATAAGTGGATATTAGCCAAAAACTTAGGATACCCAAGATATAAGATACAATTTGCTAAACGCATGAAACGCAAGAAGAATGAAGACCAAAGTGTGGACACTGTGCATCTTCTTAGAATTGGGAAGAAAACACCCAGGGAAGGAGTTACAGAGACAAAGTTCGTAGCTGTGATGAAAGGATGGACCATTTAGAGACTGCCGTATCCAGGGATCCATCCCATAATCAGCTTCTAAACGCTGACACCATTGCATACACTAGCAAGATTTTGCTGAAAGGACCCAAATATAGCTGTCTCTTGTGAGACGATGCCGGGGCCTAGCAAACACAGGAGTGGATGTTCACAGTCAGCTATTGGATGTTTCACAGGACTCCCTATGGAGAAGCTAGAGAAAGTACCCAAGGAGCTAAAGGGATCTGCAACCCTATTGTTGGAACAACATGATGTACTAACCAGAACCCCAGAGCTCTTGTCTCTAGCTGCATATGTATCGAAAGATGGTCTAGTTGGCCATCAAGGGAAAGAGAGGCCCATTGGACTTGCAAACTTTATATGCCCCAATATAGGGGAATGCCAGGGCCAAAAGAATGGGAATGGGTGGGTAGGGAAGTGGGGGGCGCTATGGGGGACTTTTGGGATAACATTGGAAATGTAATTGAGGAAAATATGTAATAAAAATATTAAAAATTAAAAAAAATATCATTTCTGAAGACAAATGCACTAATTATAAAGCATTATAAAGTTTTGATAGGCAAACATGTACTGTTGTCAAAATTATCTACAAACTTTGAGGATTTTGAAATTTTTTAGTCAGAAAATATGAAGCTATTAAATACAAAATGACTTTAAATTAGTGCAAAGCTCCATTTATTACTAAAATACTATTAATTCAATTGAAGTTCTGCTGCCTAAATTTTTATCAATATCTCTAATTAAATTGATTATGATTCAAAAGTTGAATAGAAGAACAAATTTAAAACATTTTTCAAAATTCTAAGTCTACCATGGGCTAACTTCTTAGTAGGATTCAACTTATATTAAAATGTGTTCTTTATACATGATATATGGTTTTCGTTTTATTGTATTATCCACGTAATTATCAACCAACTAAGATGAATTCATTTAACAAAACCATCACTTCTGTGGTGCATAGTGTTTTCTAAAAGTACTTTTCTACCTCTAGAGCACAATGTAGCTAAAACACAGAGATGAAAATCTGTCTTTCTATTAGGAGTGAGACAGACTCTCCCTATGGAATTTGTCATTTTGGAACAGTGTGTGAGGGAAATGTCTAGTGATCTATGTAAATCAGCCTCAGGCACCACCATCTCTCACCTGTCTTAAAACTTTTGTAAGCATATGGAACTATATTCTCATCATTTCCAGGCAGGAGAAATGAAAGTGAAACTTAATTTTAAGGTAAAATAATCTACCATTTGTCTACTGATACATGTTACATTAATTTTGTTGTTCTCACTGATGTAACTGTCCAATATGCTGCTTTTGTATCCTGTCCTCCTCCTGATGCCACAGCCTTATTTTGCATAGCACAGGTCTTATGAACCTTAGTTGTTTCTCAGTTGTGGTGCAACTCCTACTTTTGGTTCTCATACAATTTGATCTACTTTATCTAACCCAGAAACCCATATACAGATGATAGAGAAGGACTCAGGCCACAGTCGATTTAGTATCCATCCTTTAAAAAAAGTACAAAGGTCTTGTCAGGCCCCAATGGGAGTAGGTGTGCCTAGCCCTGTAGAGAATTGATATCCCAGAGAAAAGGGATTCCCCAGGAGTGGTGAAGCACCCACTCAGAGCCGAAGGGAAGTACAATGAGTTGGGAAACTCTGGGATGGGGTAGGAGGGGGCAACATTTGGGAAGTAAATAAATAAAATGATTTTTTAAAAAGATGAAGTATAAATGTTTGGACAAGATGACTTCACTTTGATCAAGTGGACCAAGTACAACAGAGCCAATTAATTTTTAATATTTATTTATTTATTTATTTATTTATTTATTTATTTATTTATTTATTTATGTATTTAGAGACAGGGTTTTTCCATGTAGCCCTGGCTGTCCTGGAACTCACTCTGTAGACCAGGCCAGCCTCGAACTCAGAAATCCACCTGCCTCTGCCTCTGCCTCAGCCTTCGAAGTTCTGGGATTAAAGGAGTGTGCCACCACTGCCTGGTATGCTCCTGTTCCTTTTCGTGCTGTGCTGACTGGGCCTGGATAGAGAACTCTGCTTAGACAAGCCACTGCACTGCTTCATTTTGGACAATTTCTCTTTGGATGGAAGGAAGTGGTTAAGAAAAGAGGACTAACCAGTACCCCGGAGCTCTTGTCTCTAGCTGCATATGTATCGAAAGATGGCCTAGTGGGCCATCACTGGAAAGAGAGGCCCATTAGACTTGCAAACTTTATATGCCCCAATATAGGGGAATGCCAGGGCCAAAAGAATGGGAATGGGTGGGTAGGGAAGTGGGGGGCGGTATGGGGGACTTTTGGGATAGCATTGGAAATGTAATTGAGGAAAATATGTAATAAAAAATATTAAAAATTTAAAAAAAAAGAAAAGAGGAAAATAATTGTTTCTCTGGTATCATACAGTTCAGTCCTAATATCCACTCTTTCCGGACTTCATGTTTTGACTTAGCAGTACATTTCCTTCTGCAACACTTTTGCAACAGCCTCTGAGTCTTGATTCTTTCTTCTAAATGAAATCTTCCTGGATACAGATGCCAGTGTTTATAGATTAAAAGGGTATATCAAATCTTCACCATTCTCTTTCCATAGCTTTATTTGTCTTAGTAACATAAACACTTAGTAAGTGGAATTATTTGTAAAAAATAAAAATACATAAAAACTACAATCAAACACTTTTATAATTAAGTAATGTGGGAGTTATGATTATAAAGATTGGAAAGAGGTAGTTTGCCTTTAGAAAGACTTTTATCTATCTGTCTATCTATCCATCTATCTATTTATTTAGTCATGGATAGCATACACGAGGCCTCATATATTCTAGAAAAGAATTCTAAAATTGATCTACAGCCCGAATTTCCACTAAGTGTTCTTTTTCAGGACAGATCTTACTAAGGTCCTCATTGACCTTGAACTCACTCTGTAACCAAGCAGGCCTTGGATTACTCTAGAGTAGCCTGGATTACTCAGCTGTGCTGCTGGGTCTGCCTTTTAAAAGGCACATTAATGATTTTCTCATGGCATTTATCAGTGGTAATATGTATTATATTTAATTCATAGGTGTGCCATCTGTCTTAGCAGGCAGTGAGAGCTTCAAGGGCAGAATCCACATAAATTGGCATTGTAACATCTTTCTTTCACAGCATGATCTTCACTAAATTGTATTTGAAAGCACAGCTGTGAAAAGAATTAAAAAAGAAAAGGCCAAAAGGGTGGGAAGTCAGCAAGCAAATAGAAGAAAAACAAATAGTAAAGAGAAAAAAATAGATTGTTAGGAGGAAGGAAAAGAAGTTAGGAGTAATAATGTAAGTGTGTATGAAAGGGAATTGTTGAATCCAGGTTATTTCCAAGGTGCTTCTGCACAGTAATTCTTATGTGCATATCATGCTACTACACAAATTTAGGAAGAAAGAATGTCAGCATACAGAAAACTTCCATTGGCTTTGAATGGAAAATATACGTATTATAAAGAGGTACCCTTTTGTCCAAACTTGAGCAAGTAGAAAGTTATACATAGAGACGGTATCAAGAAGAAAGTCTGTTTTACCATCACACATTCTCTGTAATGTGAAAATGAAGTTACCTTTAAAATGAGTAATTAGAATTAGACAGGAAATGACAGGGGTCTTTGGTAAATAATAAAAAGAGATAGTATGATCTATACATTGTAAGTTAAAGAAATTTCTTTTGTTTTCAAGCAAGCTTTGAGCACATTGTAATCATAATTAGGCACATTATAAAATGATGTTCATGAATATTATCATAAATATAAATCAATAAATTATTTCCAAGGTCCCAAATTAATTAATTAATTAATTAATTAATTAAGAATAGTTTTAAGATATTTCTGAGTCTTGTTTTCAATCTGATGAGCACTCTGTGGCACTAAGGGAAAATATGAATAAATATATATGACATAGTTCATTCCTTTTAAAAAATCTACTTGAAATGAACTTATTTAAAAACACACAGAGAAATAAAAATAAAATCCTATACTCAGAAGTAGGGGAAAGGAAACAATACTGTGATTTATGGGGTTACTAATGTTGCTGTTGTGAAGGGCAATTATCTGGACAAAGGTTTAAACCCGATATGTAAACATGTGGAGTTTGGATACATCATTTGCATTTTGAAATAATTATTTTAATAGCAACTAGACATCAAAATGACTTTTTCTGCATGTTTGTGTAATGAGCATGTATGTGTATGTAGGTCCACATGTGTTTTGCAACATATGTATATGCATGACCACACATGTATTTGAGAACATGTGCATTCAAATGTTTGCTTGTATATGTGGAAGCTGGTGAGTGACTCCTAGTGTCTTAATTGATTGCTTTTGATCATTAACATTGAAACAGCACCTCTCAATTCAACATTGACCTTCCCCTGTGTCTGTCTTCTGCCTTGTGACCTTACAGGAAAGACATTCTCAGGATTTATATAATTTCTGTGGATTACAACTGCAGTCATGACATTTGCAAGGCATATGCTTTACCTGTTGAGCTCTCTCTACAGTCACAACATGTCTCTTTTAATGTTGGTGTATTCTTACTCTTCACAGCTCTCTCCCTTTCTAAGTGTCTTTATCTCTATCTTTGTCTGTCTCTATATCTGAGTCTCTCTTTGTCCCTTTCTCTCTCCATTTCCTGTTCTCTGTCTGTCTTTCTGTCTCTGTCTCTATCTCTCTTTCTTTGCTCTAGTGGCTGTGGTGGTGGTAGTGGTGGTGTTTGTGTGTCTGTGTATGTGTGTGTGTATGTATGTTGTACAGTGGCATTATGGCAATATGGTTATTAGATGTCATATTATGGGTATCATTTCATCTACTATGCAGATTAACCATGATAATTATTAATAAGTAACAAATGCTATACTTTGTTCATATTTGAATTTATTTTTCCTGTTGGAATCCATAACGATGCTGCCATTGTTTCCTTACAAGGAAACTATTTTAAAATGCCAGCTGCAAAAGCCGTTAGATATGGTAGGTCAGAAGAAAGTTGCCTATGCAGAATAATCCTATTACTTGAAAAATCTATATAAATGAGCTGTTTGCAGGTCTAATACTGGGCAGTTACAGAATCTCAGAGCGCTGTCTGGAATCTATACTTAGTTTTAATGTGTAGTGCAAACGTTATTACATTCTTCTATTATGGTTTCTTCTGAATGGATCTACAATTTAATTGGCTACAGCAAATGTTTTGTTGTTGTTCTTTTTTATTGCATGACATGCATTAAATAACAATTATATAATTAGATCTAAAAGACACTTTGTCTTTTAACTAGTCTATTGATTTATAATCGTATTATCTTATCCATTCAACAGATGCTCATAAAATGATTATCATAAAATTACTTTTCATTCTCTAATATCATCTGTTCTTAGTGGGAATCAGCACAGCTTAACTCCGAGTTGTCTCTTCTCTTATCATCTACCTTATTTATGACGTATCATGCTCACTTGCCAATATATATTAACTATGAGCTCTTACTTAGGAAGACTTTTCATGGTCTACTGGGTGATGATAAAATAAATAATAGCAGTCTTCAATAAAAATATTGTCCCTAATTTCCATAGCAGCATTTTATACTGTGTGGATGGAAGGCATACCCAGGTGTATCTAAAAATTTTCAATGTCTGAGATGTAACAGCTGTTAACTACTAGTCTCTGCAATAAAAAGCAGATAGAGAGCACAGAAATCATCAATACTGATAAACACTGGATATTTGATGAAACAACAAACAAAACAATACTAAAATAAGAATTCCAGTGGCTGTATATAAACAAATGGCAAAGTAATAAGTTTGCAATTTGAAATGGCTCAACTACTTGAGGCCAGGCCTGATCATCTGAGTTTCACATGGTAAAGGGGGAAAATCAATGCCTACAATTTGTTTTCCAGCTGCAAGTGTTCACTGTGGTATACGCACACACAGACACACACACACACACACACACACACACTCACACACACACACACACTCACACTCACTCTCACACACACACACACACACACACACAAAGAAATATAGAATTTAAGTTATTTTGTAATAAATGATAATAATAATGATAGCAAGATATCTCCTATTGGATCACAAGCATACTGATGGCAGCAACTATGTGTTTATTAGGACTATTAAAAATAAGATAAAAATTGTCTCAAGAACCAAGGAAAACACTAGACAAAAAATGTAAGCAACGAAAAAGTCCCTTGCATGTCCCTCCTAATTATTTCCTTTTAACTTGAAGCATCTATTATCAGAGGACTGAAGAGAAAGAGACAGTCATTTCAAACAAATAACAGAACTATGGAACACTCGTATACAGAAATGGCACTTGCAGAGTGGAAATGAAAGGAAGCTTTTCCTGTTCTTATTTTTTGTTAGTAACTTTGAATCCATATACTTTTGCAATTAAAACTATAGGAATGTTTGTAAATAGTTTTTGAGCATCTAACTGAGAAATAATTACTTTTCAAAAGGCATTAAATAAATGTTGTATAATGAGGTTTTCTTTTCTTGACATACTTTACTGAGAAAACATAACAAGAATATTAAAAGTTGCTCTAAAGTAGTGTTTCAAATTTCAAATAAAAATCAAAGAAAGTGAGCACAAAATATACAAAAAAGAAAATTGTTATGTAACAACCCTTCAGAAATTACTGAATATTAACACATCAATTACAACAAGAAATATGTGGTCAGGGTCAAGACTCTAACTTGTACAATGAAAGAAGACACTTTTTTTCAAGAGATGTTGATATAAAAGATGTTGGTGCAGGAGATATTGATGAAAGATAGTAATATATGACAAACCAAGTGAATGAATGGAAGCATACTATCTTATAAAATACACATACATATTCATACACGTGCACACACACATGCACACACATGCACACACATGCACACACATGTACACACACATGCACGCACATTCATACACATGCATACACACATGTACATATATATATATGCACACACACATGCACATAGGTATGCACACACACGTGCACACACTTATGCACTCGCACACATACACTTGTACCCATGAACACACACACTCACACTTATGCACATACTCATGTACACAGACCACACACCTGCACACACACACATTCTCATACATGCACATACATGTCCATATACATGCACATTAAAACATTCACACACATGCACATACATTCACATACACACAAGGACATACTTCCACATACACACATGCACAAATATTCACACGCATGCTCACACACATGCACTTACCCATGCACTCACACACATGCACACATACATCCCCACACATGCACATATACATGCATACACACATTCGCTCTATACATGCACAGACACATAAACATGCACATAATCATAAATGCACACATACACACATAATGCATATACATGCACACATACATGCACATACACACATTCACACAGACATTCACACACATGGACATACACATGCACACACAAACTCACACACATGCACACACATCACGATACACATACACACCTACACACGTGCACACTCACATGTACAGGCACACACAAAAATGTTTAAATTTTCAATTGCACTTTGATCACATTCATCAATCTCCCTCAACTCCTTCCAGATCTATTCTAAACCCTCCAATTGTTGTCTTCATATTTTCAAACACATCATGTCCATTTGTACTGTTCAGCTACTCCTGTGTTTCAGGTCGTCCTCAGGAATATGGTTGACCTATCAGATTCACACTTTTAAGGAAAGCTATCAATTACCAACACCTATTCAGTTAATAGTAGAAAATCATGACCATCTACACCTTTTATATATTTTTTGTATATATTAATGTTGTACAGTTTTCCTGCATAATGGTACGATTTCAGTAAATTCAGTTGTGCAACACCTTTATTTATCAACAAAATAAAACAAACAAGCAAACAGCAACGAACACTGCTTAGTTGTAGCCATCAACTACTTTTGACTCTTACAGACTTTAAAACTCTGACTGCTCTTCTGCAATGATCCCTGAGACTTAGGAGGAGCGTCGGCAATATAAATGTCTCACTTAGAATCAAGCAAGCTGGAGTCTCTTATTCTCTCCATGTAGAGCAGATAATTGTGAACCTCTACATGAATTGCCATTGACTGAAAAGAAATATCTCTGACGAAGTTTAAAAGATATCTTAATTTATAGGTATACTGAAGAGTTAGTTATAACAAGTCAGTTTAATGCTATGCCCCCATTTACCAGAGTTAAATGAGTAGCTTCTGCTCTGAGGTCTAATATCCTGTCTACCCTCTGGATCTGGTATTAATAATGGTACCAATTTTAGGTTCTACATTGTGGAGCAAGCTTTAAGTCCAATCAGAACAATATACCCATGATATCTGTACCATTATTGCACCAATGAGGATGTCTTGCTAGGCTGATAGTTATTGTAGATCATCAGTTTTATCACTGGATAGCAGTGAAGATTACTTTATTCTTCCAACAGATTACATAGAACCTTACTGTTCTATTGAACTTAGGAAGTCAAGAAGAAGCGTCCAGGTTAGTACCATCTTCATTTCTACATGTTTTATGTCTCTACTATTTGTTATCTTCAGCAACTGGATCTTACTTTAAAGCTCTAGAGCAGCAGTTTTCAACCTGAGGGTCACTACCACTTTGTCAATCTTCTATCTCCAAAAATATTTACATTATGATTCATAACAGAAGGAAAACTACAGTTATGAAGTAGCAGTGAAAATTTTATGGCTGGGTGTCAACACAAGATGAGTAGCTGTATTAAAAGATCGCCATATTAGGAGTGTTGAGAACCAGTGTTCTAAAGAGTAACTAAGAGCAATGGCACTAGTCTGTGATATTTGGAAGTGTAGACTATGAGACAATAGCTGATGATTCCGGTAGAGCTAAACCACTACTGGAACTAGGCGTTGTTTGCTTTGGTTTTTATTTGCTCTGCTGTTGTGTATGATTGAGATATTGCTACCCAATTACAGGTAGCTTTCCTGGAAATCTTTTATATGTATATAAGGAAGGTTATGCAATAAAAGGTTTTCATTTTTTTTTAAACATCTTTAGGGTTACCTATCCCATCCTATATTCCTCTTCATTTTATCACCATTTATCTTCTATTGTTCCATATTCCCTTTCTACCCTTTTTATCACTATGTTCTGTTTTCCTTGCCACCCACTACTAATATTCTGACCTTTGACGGTGTTGCAAATGAAACAACATACCTCATAATTCAAAGCTCAATCTACAAATGAGAGAAAACCTCCCATATTTGGCTTTCTCAATCTGAATCCCTGCACTCAGAATTCTTGTATCCAATTCTATATCCATATACATGCAAATGTTGTAATTAATTTTTTCTTCTTATCTCAATTGTACAGATATATAACATTTGCATTAAACAATAATCCACTGATAGATATTTATGTTGTTTCTATGTCTTTGCCACTATTAAACAGTGCAGAACAAACGTGATTAAGTAATTAGTAATATATTGAGGCTTTGGCATATAAACCAAATAGGGGAATGTGTGTAAAATATTTTACAAATGACAACATGACTCTTGGAGTCACAGCCATGTTTCAAAATTAACTACTTTGGTAACTATTTATTAAAAGTATTATGTAAGATGAGAGAAAGAGGGGAAACAAGACTCCCCCAAAGTATCACTGCAGAATCCTGCCTTACAACATTTGAGTAATGAGTTGTTTGGCATAGGTGAAGTTTTCTCTATGATTCACTTGTATAATTAATACTATATGAAGCAAAATGATAACAAATTTACACACCACATTACTAGAGTATGTAATTTAGGACAGATATAAAAGGACACAGACAGACTTCTACCATAATCTATGAAGATGAAAAAAATCTGAATATGTCCTTTGTAGGACTGCTTCAGTGTGGAAGATACAATTCTATAAACAATTTCTATAAAGAAACATGCATATCATCTATACATTTGAAGGTATTCTGGTAACTATTCATTTTAAGTATCCAAAATCTTTAGAAACTTTATGAAAGATTGAAAGTAAACTTTGGTTATTAAAAATATTGTGTGTTGGGGCTGAAGAGATGGCTTAGCGGTAAAGAGCACTGACTGCTCTTCCAGAGATCCTAAGTTCAATTTCCAGCAACCACATGGTGGCTCACAACCATCTGCAATGGGATCTGGTGCCCTCTTCTGGTGTACAAACATACATCCAGGCAGAACTTTGCAAACATTTTTTCCTCTTTGCATTATCCAGCCTTGATATGAGGTATGTATGTAGACATATTATAACTTGTTATGCCATGTTTGGTTCATATCCCCAATAAAACACATGCTCTATTCAAAAGGGAAAGGAAGAAGTTTATTTGCAGAAGAGGGTAGGTTGAAGGAGGAGCTGTGAGGAGAATAGGAAGAGGAAAGTAAGGTCAGAATGTGATATATGGGAGAAGAAAAAAAAATAAGTAAATAAATTACAAATACTAAAAGCAAGGAAAAAACTTCTAGTTTGATGCTGATCTGTTGGAAAGCTAGACTCAAAGCAAGCAGTTTGCTCTCAGATGGCTATATGAACATTCGGAGACAATGGAAGGCAAGGGGAATGTATTAAGGACTTATGAGTAAAAATTTTTACATAAAAAGAATAAAGACAACTAAAAAAAGAAAAATTACATTATAAATTCAGGAAAGCAGTTGGTCTGACTTCATTATATGTCGTCTTATCCAAATGAAAGGCTTTTTCACCCTAGAGCTCTTTTATTTTCTACAAGAATGATTAAAAGGTAAAACAAAGAATGATGATAGTTTTAAAAAATCACATAGAAATATAGCCATACTGACTAGATTAAATTTAAACTCATCCTACAACTAAAATTTGAATTGTATGGGCAAAGCAGGTTCTTTACCTACTACAAGTTGCTATAACTATGACCTAATCATTTTTAAATAACATATGTTATGGTGGAAAAAAACAGTGATTGCACATTTTAGAGTAATATGCACCTGTGATGTTAACATAAGCCTGGCTCAACTGAAATTAAAGTAGGTTTAAAGCATGATGGTATACGGAAATGATATTCACTGAGGTTTTTAGAAATTCTATTCTCAATAACTTTCTGTTCTGTGTTCTTAAGAATTACAGAGATTATGTAAAATAAGATTGTGAGGACATGTGTATAAACTTTATCTTGATGATAGCCACATGAAGCCTATATTCACCTCTAATTTAATTAAAGGAAAAGAATATGTATGAAGCAGCAATTGTTGGTTGTTTTTAGTATTCTATCGTTTCTCAAAAAAATTCAAAATTATAACTTTAAAATACCCAAATAATAATGTAATACATATGTTTTATTATGCTTAAAAAATAATGTTTTCGATCAGCGCCAGGGTTGCTGGAGCACAGGGTTGCCTGACACCCGCCAGCTACTCACAACCCCCATCACAGGATTTTGGGACTGCTGGTGAGTGGAACACAGCTTCTGCTCCAGTCCAATCACGCGGGACCTGAGACTGCTCTGGTTGGGGAGAGAGAAATCCGGCCTACATAGGGCCACAAGCCTCTTCCGGTCAGAAAAGCACCAGGGCAGCTGGGGCGCAGGGTGGGCTGACACTTGCCAGCTACCCACAACACGAGCCACAGGATCTTAAGACTTCTGGTGAGTGGAGCACAGCTTCTGCTCCAATCCAATTGCGCGCGGGACCTGAGACTGCATTAGTTAGGGAAGCAGAAACCAGCCTGAGTAGGGCCACAGGCCACTTCCGGCCGGATCAGCGCCAGGGTTGCTGGAGCGCAGGGTTGCCTGACACCCGCCAGCTACCCACGACCCCCACTGCAGGATTTTGAGACTACTGGTGAGTGGAACACAGCTTCTGCTCCAATCTTTAAACAGTGACAACTATAACAACTAACCCCAGAGATTACCAGATGGCTAAAGGTAAACGTAATAATCTTACTAACAGAAACCAAGACCACTCACCATTATCAGAACCCAGCACCCCCACTTCGCCCAGTCCAGGGCACCCCAACCCACCGGAAAAGCTAGACAAGGATCTAAAAGCATATCTCCTGATGATGGTAGAGGACTTCAAGAAGGACTTTAATAACACACTTAAAGAAATACAAGAGAACACTGCTAAACAGGTAGAAGACATTAAAGAGGAAGCACAAAAATCCCTTAAAGAATTGCAGGAGAACACTGCTAAAGAGTTACAAATCCTTAAAGAAAAACAGGATAACATAATCAAACAGGGAGAAGTCCTTACAGAAAAACAGGAAAACACATCCAAACAGATGATGGAAATGAACAAAACCATACTAGACCTAAAAAGGGAAGTAAACACAATAAAGAAAACCCAAAATGAGGCAACACTGGAGATAGAAACCCTAGGAAAGAAATCTGGAACCATAGATACCAGCATCAGCAACAGAATACAAGAGATGGAAGAGAGAATCTCAGGTGCAGAAGATTCCATAGAGAACATCGGCACAACAATCAAGGAAAATGTAAAATGCAAAAAGATCCTAACTCAAAACATCCAAGAAATACAGGACACAATGAGAAGACCAAACCTACGGATAATAAGAGTGGATGAGAATGAAGATTTTCAACTCAAAGGACCAGCAAACATCTTCAACAAAATTATAGAAGAAAACTTCCCAAATCTAAAGAAAGAGATGCCCATGAACATACAAGAAGCCTACAGAACACCAAATAGACTGGACCAGAAAAGAAATACCTCCCGACACATAATAATCAGAACAACAAATGCTCTAAATAAAGATAGAATACTAAAAGCAGTAAGAGAAAAAGGCCAAGTAACATATAAAGGCAAGCCTATCAGAATTACACCAGATTTTTCACCAGAGACTATGAAAGCCAGAAGATCCTGGACGGATGATATACAGACACTAAAAGAACACAAATTCCAGCCCAGGCTACTATACCCAGCCAAACTCTCAATTAACATAGATGGAGAAACCAAAGTATTCCACAACAAAACCAAATTTACACATTATCTCTCCACGAATCCAGCCCTTCAAAGGATAATAACAGAAAAAAACCAATACAAGGACAGGAACCACGCCCTAGAAACAACAAGAAGGTAATCCCTCAACAAACCTAAAAGAAGACAGCCACAAGAACAGAATGCCAACTTTAACAACAAAAATAACAGGAAACAACAATTACTTTTCCTTAATATCTCTTAATATCAATGGACTCAACTCCCCGATAAAAAGACATAGACTAACAAACTGGCTACACAAACAAGACCCAACATTTTGCTGCTTACAGGAAACTCATTTCAGAGAAAAGGATAGACACTACCTCAGAATGAAAGGCTGGAAAACAATTTTCCATGCAAATGGCATGAAGAAACAAGCTGGAGTAGCCATTCTAATATCTGATAAGATTGACTTCCAACCCAAAGTCATTAAAAAAGACAGGGAGGGACACTTCATACTCATCAAAGGTAAAATCCTCCAAGAGAAACTATCAATCCTGAATATCTATGCTCCAAATACAAAGGCAGCCACATTCATTAAAGAAACTTTAGTAAATCTCAAAGCACACATTGCAACTCATACAATAATAGTGGGAGACTTCAACACACCACTTTCACCAATGGACAGATCATGGAAACAGAAACTAAACAGGGACACAGAGAAACTAAGAGAAATTATGAATCAAATGGATCTGGCAGATATCTACAAAACATTCTATCCTAAAACAAAAGGATATACCTTCTTCTCAGCACCTCATGGTACCTTCTCCAAAATTGACCACATAATTGGTCACAAAACAGGCCTCAACAGATACAAAAATATTGAAATTGTTCCATGCATCCTATCAGATCACCATGGACTAAGGCTTATCTTCAATAACAAAATAAATAATAGAAAGCCAACCTTCACGTGGAAACTGAACAACACTCTTCTCAATGATACCTTGGTCAAGGAAGGAATAAAGAAAGAAATTAAGGACTTTTTAGAGTTCAATGAAAATGAAGCCACAACATACCCAAACTTATGGGACGCAATGAAAGCATTTCTAAGAGGAAAACTCATAGCTCTGAGTGCCTCCAAAAGGAAACTAGAGAGAGCACACATTAGCAGCTTGATAACACACCTAAAAGCACTAGAACAAAAGGAAGCAAATTCACCCAAGAGGAGTAGACGGCAGGAAATAATCAAACTCAGGGGTGAAATCAACCAAGGGGAAACAAGAAAAACTATTCAAAGAATCAACCAATCAAGGAGCTGGTTCTTTGAGAAAATCAACAAGATAGATAAACCCTTAGCCAGACTCACTAGAGGGCACAGGGAAAGCATCCTAATTAACAAAATCAGAAATGAAAAAGGAGACATAACAACAGATCCTGAAGACATCCAAAACACCATCAGATCCTTCTACCAAAGGCTATACTCAACAAAACTGGAGAACCTGGATGAAATGGAGAAGTTCCTAGACAGATACCAGGTACCAAAGTTGAATCAAGATCAGGTCAATGATCTAAACAGCCCTATATCCCACAAAGAAATAGAAGCAGTCATTAATAGTCTCCCAACTAAAAAAGCCCAGGTCCAGATGGGTTTAGTGCAGAGTTCTATCAGACCTTCAAAGAAGATCTAATCCCAGTTCTTCACAAACTATTCCACAAAATAGAAACAGAAGGTACTCTACCCAACTCATTCTATGAAGCCACAATTACTCTGATACCTAAACCACAAAAAGACCCAACAAAGATAGAAAACTTCAGACCAATATCCCTTATGAATATTGATGCAAAAATCCTCAATAAAGTTCTTGCTAACCGAATCCAAGAACACATCAAAACAATCATCCATCCTGACCAAGTAGGTTTCATCCCAGGGATGCAGGGATGGTTCAATATACGGAAATCCATCAATGTAATCCAGTATATAAACAAACTCAAAGACAAAAACCACATGGTCATCTCGTTAGATGTGGAAAAAGCATTTGACAAGATCCAACACCCATTCATGATAAAAGTCTTGGAAAGATCAGGAATTCAAGGCCCATACCTAAACATGATAAAAGCAATCTACAGCAAACCAGTAGCCAACATCAAAGTAAATGGTGAGAAGCTTGAAGCAATCCCTCTAAACTCAGGGACTAGACAAGGCTGTCCACTTTCTCCATACCTATTCAACATTGTACTTGAAGTCCTAGCCAGAGCAATTCGACAACAAAAGGAGATCAAAGGGATACAAATTGGAAAAGATGAAGTCGAAATATCACTTTTTGCAGATGATATGATAGTATATATAAGTGACCCTAAAAATTCCACCAGAGAACTCCTAAGCCTGATAAACAGCTTCGGTGAAGTAGCTGGATATAAAATTAACTCAAACAAATCAATGGCCTTTCTCTACACAAAGAATAAACAGGCTGAGAAAGAAATTAGGGAAACATCACCCTTCTCAATAGTCAAAAATAATATAAAATATCTTGGCGTGACTCTAACTAAGGAAGTGAAAGATCTGTATAATAAAAACTTCAAGTTTCTGAAGAAAGAAATTATAGAAGATCTCAGAAGATGGAAAGATCTCCCATGCTCATGGATTGGCAGGATCAACATTGTAAAAATGGCTATCTTGCCAAAAGCAATCTACAGATTCAATGCAATCCCCATCAAAATTCCAAATCAATTCTTCAACAAATTAGAAAGTGCAATCTGCAAATTCATCTGGAATAACAAAAAACCTAGGATAGCAAAAACTCTTCTCAAGGATAAAAGAACCTCTGGTGGAATCACCATGCCGGACCTAAAGCTCTACTACAGAGCAATTGTGATAAAAACTGCATGGTACTGGTATAGTGACAGGCAAATAGACCAATGGAATAGAATTGAAGACCCAGAAATGAACCCACACACCTATGATCACTTGATCTTCGACAAGGGAGCTAAAAACATCCAGTGGAAGAAAGACAGCATTTTCAACAAATGGTGCTGGCACAACTGGTTGTTAACATGTAGAAGAATGCGAATCGATCCATTCCTATCTCCTTGTACTAAGGTCAAGTCTAAGTGGATCAAGGAACTTCACATAAAACAAGAGACACTGAAACTTATAGAGGAGAAAGTGGAGAAAAGCCTTGAAGATATGGGCACAGGGGAAAAATTCCTGAATAGAACAGTAATGGCTTGTGCTGTAAGATCGAGAATTGACAAGTGGGACCTCATGAAACTACAAAGCTTCTGCAAGGCTAAAGACACCATCAATAAGACAAAAAAACCACCAACAGATTGGGAAAGGATCTTCACCTATCCTAAATCAGATAAGGGACTAATATCCAATATATATAAAGAACTCAAGAAGGTGGACTCCAGAAAGTCAAATAACCCCATTAAAAAATGGGGCTCAGAACTGAACAAAGAATTCTCACCTTAGGAATACCGAATGGCAGAGAAACACCTGAAAAAATGTTCAACATCCTTAATCATCAGGGAAATGCAAATCAAAACAACCCTGAGATTCCACCTCACACCAGTCAGAATGGCTAAGATAAAAAATTCAGGTGACAGCAGATGCTGGCGAGGATGTGGAGAAAGAGGAACACTCCTCCATTGTTGGTGGGATTGCAAGCTTGTACAACCACTCTGGAAATCAGTCTGGCGGTTCCTCAGAAAATTGGACATAGTACTACCAGAGGATCCAGCAATACCTCTCCTGGGCATATATCCAGAAGATGTCCCAACCGGTAAAAAGGACATATGCTCCACTATGTTCATAGCAGCCCTATTTATAATAGCCAGAAGCTGGAAAGGACCCAGATGTCCCTCAACAGAGGAATGGATACAGAAATTATGGTACATTTACACAATGGAGTACTACTCAGCTATTAAAAAGAATGAATTTATGAAATTCCTAGCCAAATGGATGGACCTGGAGGGCATCATCTTGAGTGAAGTAACACAATCACAAAAGAACTCACACAATATGTATTCACTGATAAGTGGATATTAGCCCAAAACTTAGGATACCCAAGATATAAGATACAATTTGCTAAACGCATGAAACTCAAGAAGAATGAAGACCAAAGTGTGGACACTGTGCCCCTTCTTAGAATTGGGAACAAAACACCCAGGGAAGGAGTTACAGAGATAAAGTTCGTAGCTGTGATGAAAGAATGGACCATTTAGAGCCTGCTGTATCCAGGGATCCATCCCATAAGCAGCTTCTAAATGCTGACACCATTGCATACACTAGCAAGATTTTGCTTAAAGGACCCAAATATAGCTGTCTCTTGTGAGACGATGCCGGGGCCTAGCAAACACAGGAGTGGATGTTCACAGTCAGCTATTGGATGTATCACAGGGCTCCCAATGGAGAAGCTAGAGAAAGTACCCAAGGAGCTAAAGGGATCTGCAACCCTATTTTTGGAACAACATGATGTACTAACCAGAACCCCGGAGCTCTTGTCTCTAGCTGCATATGTATCGAAAGATGGCCTAGTCGGCCATCAATGGAAAGAGAGGCCCATTGGACTTGCAAACTTTATATGCCCCAATATAGGGGAATGCCAGGGCCAAAAGAATGGGAATGGGTGGGTAGGGAAGTGGGGGGTGCTATGGGGGACTTTTGGGATAGCATTGGAAATGTAATTGAGGAAAATATGTAATAAAAATATTAAAAATCAAAAAAAAAAGAATTATGACACCCATTTTCATGTTGTAGAAGTACTTTGAGGACAAACAGGTAAACTCAGAAGAGAACCTAGACTCAGTTCTAGGCATTTTCCTTTCTGGGTCATTAGTGTTTACAAGCTGTAATTAAATGTATATGTAGATATCAATAAATCTATGCATTCTCAATGGAAAAAAAAAACTAATGTTTTCAGTAACTTTTATCCAGTAGAGTACTAAAAATGTGATTGTGTTGCATAATTTGAAGAATAAGAAAATTTCAAAAAGAGGGCCTTGTTAAGCAGGGTTTATTATTTCTGGAGTAAACATGAGTATTAGGTAGCAAAAATTTGTTTTCCAATGAAATTGTAGAAGATATTAAGGGAACACATATTTACATAGACAGTATTTTAGTGGCATTCATAATTTTTATTCAATTATTTTGTTTGTTTACATTTCAAATGCCCCACTTCCAGTTCCCACTCACAGGGTTCTTCACCCAATCCTCCATCCCCTTCTCACCCAATTTTCTGTCCCCATCCCACCACACCCAGCACACTGCTTCATTGGGCCATCAAGTCACTACAGGATTAGGTGCATCCTCTCCCACTGTGACCAGACAAAGCAGCTTTCTGCTACATATGTGCCAGTGGCCATGGATTAGCCTATGTATGAGTTTAGTTGGTATTTTACTGTCTGGGAGCCCCCAGGATTCCTGATTAGTTGATACTAATGGTCATCCTATGGAGTTGCCACCCCCTTCAACTCCTTCAATCCTTCCCCTAACTCTAGAAAACTATATTTAAAATAACTTGTCTAAACTGTTCAATTGTTTAATGTTATTACTATAATCATTATACTGTGTAATGAGCATGCCACACTTCATGTGCTGATGTCTTTTATTAATTTGTATGTGGATATATTTTTACTTGTTATACAATATATGTGCTGTTTGTAAACCAATGATGAATAATTAAGAATAAACTTTTTAAAATACTATAGTCTACACTGCTTCAAATATTTCAAAAACTCTTTAACATACACTGAACTTGCAGATATTGCAAGTTTCATTTTTCTGCTACCTTAGGAAATTACTTTAGTTATAATCTTTAATATATAGTGAACATTTACTTGTCTATAATCTCTTTATTATTAAATTTAAGCACCTCTGCAGATGTATTTTAAGGACAAAACATGTAAAAAGCAGTATTTTTTTAATTAAGCTAAGTACATGTCATTTCAAAGCCACCATTAATTATTTTTGAGCATTTAGAACATACTCAGTTTGGAAGTGTCTGTCCCTGACTCATGAGGACACTGCAAATATGAGGATGTTTTGTATCACTTATCTACCTACTCATATCAATGTACTTTGCCAATAACCATGCTGTACCTGTTGCTGTGAAAGAAATGGCCTTTGTGGTCACAAAACATTCTCTCCAGTACAGACATGTGTAATTAAATGGGGATGAAAGAATGAGTGGTCATTTTTATCTGACAGAAAATTAATAATAGTATTTGGGTGCCAAAAGTTAATTAGACATTTTCTAATCTGACAAGAATTAGAAGAGAATTTTAAGCGGAAGGTACAACATGAGTGACAGCGTAGATACTTGGACATCCAATTAATCATGTCTATTTAGCATCTTCTCGGGGTTCATGACACTTCCACTGTTAAGGGGAATAGAGACTGTATATAACACATTGACAAAACAACAATGTTTCCCACATTGTCATGAATAGAAGTTTTATTTCCTTACTGAAATTTATTGAGAATAATCATAACACCATTATTGAAACAAGCAGAACTTTTCCAAAGAGCATTCGACAAGCCAAGCACAAAAAGTTATCAAAAATAACCATATACTTCATTGAATTCAAATCATCACTGTCACCAGAATTTGGCCTTCTATTCAATTGCAACTAAATAAATAGAACAATATAAGAATGATAAACTGTGGCATAGAAAAACATACATTTCCTATAAATACCACCCATTTTGCATTAATGAGTAGCAGTTACATTTCTCTATTTAGACATGACAACTGGGTAACTCTGGTAGCTCATCTATTTCATTTTCAATGTCTCACCCTGCTGTTTCATGGAAAAAGGGAAAACAAAATACTTGCATGAAAATCCTTTAGAGAAAATCCTAGACTAATCCTTAAACACAGTTATTTATATTTAGTATTTAAATTTTTCAAAATTAAGTTTATTTTGAAAATTGTGTGAATATTTAAAATATTCCCAGTAAAGATTTTTTTGCTATATTTTAAAACAGCCACACATATCTTGTATCCCAAGTCCCAAAGAGACCAGTCTGCATAGGAGAGCAAACAGGCAGCAGAAGCAACATAGCTTCTGTGACAGGGTCCCTTTTGGGCCTACATCTTCAGCCAGGAAGCAGAGCTTCCAGAACTCTGTTCACTTGCCTGCAGAGAGTACTCTGACAACTGAGACTCTGGAAAGAGTTGGACTCACAGGAGTGCTGACTGAGGCTAGCAGAATCACAGGAGGAACAAGCACTAGCCAGAGACAGCCATACCAAATAACACCAGAGATTACCTGACGGTGAAAGGCAAATATAACAATCTTACTAACATAAACCAAGGCCACTCACCATCATCAGAACCCAGCACTCCCATCACAGCAAGTCCTGGATAAGCCAACATATCTGAAATATAAAATTGGATATAAAATCATATCTCATGATGTTGGTACAGGATTGTAAGATGGATATTAATTACTCACTTAAAGAAATACAGGAGAACATGGCTAAACAGGTAGAAGTCCTTAAAAAAGAAACACAAAAATCCCTTAAATAATTACAGGAAAACACAACCAAACAGGTGATGGAATTAAAAAAAAAACATCCAGGCACTAAAAATGGAAGTAGAAACAATAAAGAAAAGCTAAAGGGAGACATCTTTGGAGATAGAAACCCTAGGAAAGAAATCAGGAACCATAGATGTGAGCATCAAAAACAGAATACAAGAGATGGAAGAGAGAATCTCAGATGCAGAAGATTCCATAGAGAACATGGACACAACAATCAAAGAAAATGCAAAATGCAAAAATATCCTAACTCAAAGCATCCAGGAAATACAGGATATAATGAGAGGACAAAACCTATGGATAATAGGAGTAGATAAGAATGAACATTTTCAACTTAACTGGCCAGTAAATATATTCAACACAATTATAAAAGAAAACTTCCCTAACCTAAAGAAAGAGATGCCCATGAACATACAAGAAGTTTTCAGAACTTCAAATAGGCTGTACCAGAAAAGAAACTCCTCCTGACACATAATAATAAGAACAACAAATGCACTAAATAAAAAAAGAATACTAAAAGCAGAAAGGGAAAGAGGACAAGTAACATATAAAGGCAGACCTATTAGAATTACGTCAGACTTCTCACCAGAGACTATGAAAGCCAAAAGATCCTGGACAGATGTTATACAGACCCTAATGAACACAAATGCCACCCCAGGCTACTATACCCAACAAAACTCTCAATTACCATGGATGGAGAAACCAAAGTATTCCATGACAAAGCCAAATTCGCACAGTATCTTTCCATGAATCCAGCCCTTTAAAGGATAATAAAGGGAAAACATGATTATGCCCAACAAAACCAACAACATAATACTTCAACAAACCTAAAAGAAGAAACCTGCAAGAACAGAATCCCAACTCTAACAACAAAAATAGCAGGAAGCAACAATTATTTTTCTTTAATATCTCTTAATATCAATGGACTCAATTCCCCAATAAAACAGACATAGAATAACAAACAGGACCCAATATTTTGCTGCTTACAGGAAACCCACCACAGGGAAAAAGACAGACACTACCTCAGGTTAAAAGGTTGGAAAACAATATTCCTAGCAAATGGTCTGAAGAAACAAGCTGGAGTAGCCATTCTAATATCGAATAAAATTGACTTCCAACCCAAAGTTATCAAAAAAGTCCAGGAGGGGCACTTCATACTCAACAAAGGTAAAATCTTCCAAGATGAACACTCAATTCTGAATATATATGCTCCAAATGCAAGGGCAGCCACATTCATTAAGGAAACTTTAGTAAACCTCAAAGCACACATTAAAACTCACACAATAATAGAGGGAGACTTCATTCTCATCAATGGACAGATCTTAGAAACACAAACGAAACAGAGACACATTGAAGTTATGAAACAAATGGATTTAATAGATATCTACAGAAATTTTATTCTAAAACAAAAGAATATAACTTCGTCTCAGCACCTCATGTTACCTTCTCCAAAACTGACCATATAATTGGTCACAACAGGCCTCAACAGATACAAAAATATTGAAATTTCCCAGGCATCCTATCAGATCACCACAGGTTAAGGCTGATCTTCAATAACAATATAAATAATAGAAAGCCAACATTCACATGGAAGCTGAACAACACTCTGCTCAATGATAAGTTGGTCAAGAAAGAAATAAAGAAAGAAATTAAAGACTTTTTAGATTTTAGTGAATATGAAGCTACAACATAGCCAATCTTATGAGACACAATGAAAGCAGTCCTAAGAGGAAATCTCATAGCTCTGAGTACCTCCAAAAAGAAACTAGAGAGAGAATACACTAGCAGCTTGACAGCACACCTAAAAGCTCTAGAACAAAAGGAAGCAAATACACCCAAGAGGAGTAGATGGCAGGAAATAATCAAACTCAGGGCTGAAATCAATCAAGTGGAAACAAAAAGAACTAGCCAAAGAAGCAACCAAACCAGGAGCTGGTTCTTTGTGAAAGTCGACAAGATAGGTAGACCCTTAGCCAGAGGGTACAGGGACAGTATTCTAATTAACAAAACCAGAAATGAAAAAGAAGAGATAACAACAGAATATTAGGAAATAAAAAAAAATCATCAGATCCTACTACAAAAGCCTATATTCAACAAAACTGTAAAACCTGGATGAAATGGACAAATTCCTAGAGAGATACCAGATACAAAAATTAAATCAGGATCAGATCAATGATCTAAACTGTTCTATATCCCCTAAAGAAATAGAAGCAGTCATCAATAGTCTCCCAACCAAAAAAAGCCCAGGACCACATGGGTTTAGTGCAGAGTTCTATCAGACCTTGAAAGAAAACCTAAGTCCAATTCTCCTCAAACTATTCCACAAAATAGAAACAGAAGGTACTCTACCCAATTCATTCT
The DNA here is from genome assembly GCF_978045245.1 of Mus caroli. Taxonomy (NCBI): domain Eukaryota; kingdom Metazoa; phylum Chordata; class Mammalia; order Rodentia; family Muridae; genus Mus; species Mus caroli. Next base: position 76,835,865 of record NW_028227261.1, read on the forward strand.
ATGAAGCCACAATAACTCTGATACCTTAACCACATAAAAACCCAACACAGGAAGAGAACTTCAGACCAGTTTCCCTTATGAATATCAATGCAAAAATACATAATAAAATTCTCACTGACTGAATCTAAGAACACATCAAAATTATAATCCTTCATGATCAAGTAGGCTTCATAGCAGGGATGCAGGGATGTTTTAATAATGAAAATCCATCAATGTAATCCACTATATAAACCAACAAAAGACAAAACCACATGATCATCTTGTTAGATCCTGAGGAAGCATTTCACAAAATCCAACACTCATTAATGATAAAAGCATTGGAAAGATCAGGAATTCAAGGCCCATACCACATCATAATAAAAGCAATATACTGCAAACCAGTAGCCAACATCAAACTAAATGGAGAGAAATCTGAAGCAATCTCACTAAAATCAGAGACTAGACAAAGTTGCCCACTTTCTCTTTTCTTTTCTTTCTTTCTTTCTTTCTTTCTTTCTTTCTTTCTTTCTTTCTTTCTTTCTTTCTTTCTTTTTTTCTTTCTTTTTTTTTTTTTTTTTTGAGACAGAGTTTCTCTGTAAGGCCCCAGCTGTCCTGGAGCTGTCTCTGTAGACCAGGCTGGCTTCTAACCCATAAAAAATGTCTGCCTCTGTCTCCCAAGTGCTGGGATTAAAGATGTGTGCCACCACCACCTGGCATGCCCACTTTCTCCTTACCTATTCAATATAGTACTTGAAGTTCTAGCCCGAGCAATGAGGCAACAAAAGGAGCTCAAGGGGATAGAAATTGGAAAGGAAGAAGTCAAAATTTCACTGTTTGCAGATAATATAATAGTATATATAAGTGACCCTAAATATTCCACCAGGGAACTCCTAAACCTGATAAACAGCTTCAGTGTAGTATCTGAATATAAAATTAACTCAAACAAATCAGTGGCCTTCCTTTACACTAGGGATAAACAGGCTGATAAAGAAATTAGGGAAACAAGAACTTTCACAATAAAAACAAATAATATAAAATACATTGGTGTGAATCTAACTAAGGAAGTGAAGATCTATATGATAAGAACTTCAAGTCTCTGAAGAAAGAAATCAAAGATCTCAGAAGATGGAAAGAGCTCCCATGCTCAGGGATTGGCAGGATTAACATAGTCAAAATGTCTGTCTTGCAGAAAGTACTTTACAGATTTAATGCAATTCCCATAAAAATTCCAAGTCAATTCTTCATTGTGTAAGAAAGTCCAATTTGCAAATTCAACTGAAATAACAAAAAACCTAGGATGGCAAAAACTATTCTCAACAATAAAAGAACCTCAGGTGGAATCACCATGCCTGATCACAAAATGTACTACAGAGAAATTGTGATTAAAAACTGCATGGTACTGGTACAGGGACAGACAGGTAGATCAATGGACAGGTAGATCCAGAAATGAACCCACACACCTATAGTCATTTGATTTTTGACAAGGGAGCTAAAACCATCCAGTGAAAAAAAGACAGCATTTCCAACAAATGGTGCTGGCACAACTGGCAGTTATCATGTAGAAGAATGTGAATTGATCCATTCTTATCTCCTTGAGCAAAGCTCAAGTCTAGGTGGATCGAGGAACTCCAAATAAAACCAGAGACACTGAAACTTATAGAGGAGGAAGTGGAGAAAAGCCTCAAAGATATAGGCACAGGGGAAAAATTCCTGAACAGAACAGCAATGGCTTGTGCTGTAAGATCAAGTATCAACAAATGGGATCTCATATAGTTGCAAAGCTTCTGTAAGGCAAAAGACACTGTCAAGACAAAAAGGCCACCAACCGATTGGGAGAGGATCTTTACCAATCCTAAATCAGATAGGGGACCAATATCAAATATATATATAAAGAACTGAAGAAAATGGTCTCCAGAAAATTAAATAACCCTATTAAAAGTGAGGTACAGAACTAAACAAAGAATTCTCAACTGAGGAATACCGCATGGCTGAGAACACCTGAGAAAATCTTCAACATCCTTAATCATCAGGGAAATGCAGATCAAAACAACCCTGAGATTCTACTTCACACCAGTCAGAATGTCTAAGATCAAAAATTCAGGTGAGAGCAGATGCTGGAAAGGATGTGGAGAAAGAGGAACACTCCTCCATATCTGGTGGGGTTTGCAATCTGGTACATCCACTCTGGAGATCAGTGTGGTGGTTCCTCAGAAAATTGTACATAGTACTACTGAAAGACCCAGCAATACCTCTTCTGAGTGTATACCCAGAAGATGTTCCAACTTGTAATAGGGATGCATGCTCCCCTATGTTCATATAATAGCCAGAAGCTGGACAGAACCCAGCTGTCCCTCAAAAGAGGAATGGATACAGAAAATGTGGTACATTTAGAGGATGGAGTACTACTTAGCAATTAAAAACAATGAATTTATGAAATTCTTAGGCAAATGGATGCATCTGGAGAATATCATCCTGAGTGAGGTAATCCAGTAACAAAAGAACACACATGATATGCAGTCAATGGTAAGTGGACATTAACGAAGAAACTTAGACTACCCACGAAACAATTTGCAAAACACAAGAAAATCAAGAACAAAAACCAAGGGGTAGATATTTCGTTCCTTCCTAGAATGGGGTGCAAAATACCCATGGAAGGAGTTACAAAGACAAAATTCGGAGCGGAGATGGAAGAAAGAACCATCCAGAGAATGCCCCACCTGAAGATCCATCACATATACTACAACCAAACTCAGACACTATTGCATATGCCAGCAAGATTTTGCTGACAGGGCGCTGATATAGCTATCTCTTGTGAGGCTATTCCAGTGTCTGGCAAATACAGAAGTGGATGCTCACAGTCATCTATTGGGTGCAACACAGGGCCCCTAAAGAAGGAGCTAGAGAAAATACCCAAGGAGCTAAAGAGGTCAGCAACCCTATAGGAGGATCATTATGATCTAACCAGTACCCTTGAGAGCTGAGTCTCTAGTTGAATATGTAGCAGAGGATGGCCTAGGCGCCATCAATGGGAGGAGAGGCCCTTGGTCTTGGGAAGATCATATGGCCCAGTACAGGGGAATGCCAGGGCCAGGAAGTTGGAGTGGGTGGGTTGGAAAGCATGGCAAGGGGAGGGTACAGAGAACTTTCGGGATAACATTTGAAATGTAAATGAAGAAAATATCTATAAATAAATAAATAAATAAATAAATAAATAAATAAATAAATAAATAAAATAGCCACACATATATTATGCTATAAAAAAATTATGTGAAAATTGTAGACTAAGAAACTTTCATTCAGACATAAAATAAAAAACAACCAAGGGTGCATCGAGCCTCCAAATACAACTTTAACCTGGGGAGGGGGAAAGATGAATGCGATTATCATAGAGGTAAACATGAACTAAAATACTATATCCAGTTTATAGCTCAGAAGCTTGTTGGATTCATATTTAAAATTCTGCAACATTGTTAAAGTATAAAATGCACTTTTTAATCTGAAAATAAAATTAGAGAGGTAAAATACTTTTTATTATCCAATCCATTATGCTTATTTCCTTCTCATAATATAGATTTCTTTCTTGAAGACTATAAATTTTCTTGTTTTTTTTTCTCAAGAAATATAGCAAAATTAATTACTAAATTTTTTCTTTTATCCTGTGGTAGGGCCAATGCTGTCTTGTATGTCATTGGCTGGATTGACTGGCTTGAGGTCTTACTGGCCCATCTAGTTAAGCTCAACATTGTTTTTAGTGTTTCTCTGTGAAGTAGTAATACATGTGACATTGCTTATACAATCCCTGTTCTTGTACTGTAAAAAATAGAATCAATCTACCTCATGATGTAGCTATACCACTCTTTGGCATATGCTCAAAGATGTTTATCTTGCCAGAGAAAAGCTTGTTCAAACATGTTCACTGATTTTCTGTTCATAATATTCGGGAATTGGAACTGACCCAGATTCCCTTCCACATATCAATGAATAAAGAATTGTGGTACATTTATACAATTGAATATTACTCAGACACTGGGGGGCAGCGGGGAGGAGAGGGCAGAAGGATGAGAGACTTGGGTGGGAGAGTGGAGGGGGAGGGGAAAACAGGAACATGATCATTGGGGGATGGTGTGTGGAAGAAACAGGACTGAAGCCCTGAGGGCAAGCAAAAAGAATGGAAATAGGCAACCTTGGGAGGTGGGAGGTTGGGGAGGAGGAATGGGATGAGGAGTAATTGGAGAGCAGACAGGAAGGGTGATATTAACTGGACTGTAGTAAAAGATAAAAGATAATAAAATAAAAATGGAAAAATCAGCCGGGCGTGGTGGCACACGCCTTTAATCCCAGCACTCGGGAGGCAGAGGCAGGCGGATTCCTGAGTTCGAGGCCAGCCTGGTCTACAGAGTGAGTTCCAGGACAGCCAGGGCTATACAGAAAAACCTTGTCTTGAAAAACCAAAAAAAAAAAAAAAAAAAAAGGAAAAATCTACAATACAATTCACAAAAAAAATGCAAGAAAAAAATTCTTGCTTCTGTTCTGTTCAGAAGCAAAAAAAAAAAAAGAAAGAAATATTAAGAAACATAGTTCCTGGTCATTTTTCTTATTTTCATCAACTTTATATAGCTGCTGATTTGTGGAGGTATTATATAGCCCCATCCACTGGAAAGGGTAGGAGTCATGAAGCCAAGACAGTTCCTTGACACTGTTCCAGCAAAGCTGAGCTGATTGTTGCAGTTGTTGCCCATCTGTTTTTAACTTAGGTTTGGTCTCTGTGTGTTGCAATCTTGGGAACTTTCTGCATTATGATTTATTTTATGTCCTTTCCTAAGAAAATTATGCCTGAGTCTTTTTTAGAAGTATCTTAATATTAACTTCATCTGGTCACTACTTGGAAGTCTTCCTTATGCCCTGGAGATCTTTTGCACAGATGAGCATATAGTTAGATGAGGCAATTACACCAAGAATCTTCTTGGGTTATCTTTCCCTGAGCAAACTCAAACAGTATAATTGGTGCAGGGTAAACAGAGACAACTGGCAAGCTCTGACTGGCCAGGAGAAAAGGTTACAGATTCAAGGCCTTAAAAAAAAAAAAAAAGTCTATGTTTAGAGCTCATTGAAGATGAAGCTTAAAGATAGGGATTCATGCAGGCAGGGTATACCCCTGGAGGAATTGAACTCAGTAAATAAGATAGACTAAGATGATGAAACATGAAGTAAAAGAAGTTAGGTATTAGTATTTACTATTCATAAAAAGATCTGTTCAGATATTTTCTGTTTGTCTAAGGTGCTTTCAAAGTACAAACACTTTCAGCCTAAAAGCAGACTATCATATTACAAATGTGTTTGCTTTGGAGGAGTCTTTCTGTAGATTCTTTAAGTTGGAGTTATAGGGCTGATAATAAAAATAAAATCTTTTCTGTTTGTATTTTCTAATTGTGACTGAACTTGTAACCCTAGACATGTAATGAAAAATCAAACACATAATCTGTACTTCCTGGAAAATCATTAGTCTGTCTTTGTTCTATGAAACCTGAATAAATAAAGAAACACCTGGTTGCTAGAGATGTGAGATTCCCCTAAGCACCATCTCCTGACTCAATCCTCCCTCCCAGAGCAGACTTTTTATCTCCTCTGCAGGGAGCTGGCCTGTCAGCTAGGACTCTCACAGAGGAATGACCCCTACAGAGGTGTGCCCAGAACTCCAGTCCACATAATCAGTAAGGAGAGGAACAAGGACAGCTCACAACAGGATCAACATGAATGACAGGCATACCCTGTGTCTCAACATAATTTCTCTCCTAAATGCTCTACACATGTCCTGAACAGGCAGACCATTGGTGTCCTATCTCTATGATCCACTCTGTTTCATGGCAGCTCTGCTTGATTTTTTTCTCTTAAGTTGTCTACCTATAGAATCATAAAAATAAAACCTCCATGTGTAAACAAATTTTCCCTATGAACTATGAAATTCATGCATCAAATATGTAAGACAGCTGAGAGAAAATCCTAGCCTCAGTGGATGCTTTGTGTGATTATGAGACTCCAGCACTCTAAGTCCTGAGTTAAATCCCCTCAAGCTTGAATGCCTCCATCACACACAAAGTTCCCACTTCTCATCAATTCTGAAATAAGTGAGTATCCTTGTGCATACCATGAAATTAAATTCTTCATTCATAATGCATATTAAAATTAATTTTCATAATTGGAAAAACCTTAAATGTATATAATTGGTGAATGGTTGAACAACTCCATAGTACATCAACAATGGTTCTAAAGTCATAGTTAACTCATCAATACCTTGTAATACATTGTCCACCATATAATATCTTTAATAGATGCATGACTATTATCTATAAGGAAAAAATTATACTATGTGAAGTAGCCAGGCATAAAAGTCATTTGTGTAATCTCAATCACAGAGATTCTAAAACATATAAAATTGATAGGGATTTTTTTTCATTTTTTTATTAGGTAGTTTCTTCATTTACATTTCAAATGTTGCTATGCCCATTCCAGTGAAGTCTGCTTAACAGGCTGAGAGGCCTGGAAGCACTCAGGAGGCAAAGAGTTTCAAGGAAACTATGCCTCCTGGAAACTTGGCATTCCCAAAGCCCGTATACTCAAACCTTATCCCCGTGTTAGTCTGGTGCATGGATCCACGTGCTCTCTTTCAGCATTGTTTTATTATAAGTGCCTTTAAGGATTGATTTCTTGACATAGCTAAGCCTTCGCCATTATTCCAATGTCCTAGAAAATCCTTCAACCCCATGAGCTTGGAATTCAGTAGCAATTCAGTAAGAATGTTACCTATTCAGTAACATTCAAATTTACTTCTAGTAGAGAAACTAATTAGGCATTACAAAGAACAGAAGTAGAATAGCTCTGGGATAGTCTGCCGATCAGTTACTTAGGATAGTAGCAGAGTCTCACCCAAACAAGGGAATATACAATGGCCTAGTAAATAGATTGGTTTACCATGAAAGAGTTAGGGAATCCCCCTGAGACTGGTTTCTTCACTAGCCCCAAAGGAACAGCAAAATCAGGCATTTAATAAGAAACCCTGGTGGTGGGCTTAACAATAGACTAGCATTACACCTGGCTCCCTTCTAAGTGGTAAACAAGGCCTGCTCCCCATCATCTTTTGATGTATGCAGTCCTTTTGTTTTGTGTCACTGTACCTTAGCAGGTGTGTTTGCCTGGTTTCTTATTATTCTTCTGTATAAAAAGTCTGATGCTCAATTTGACAAATTACACTCAGATTCAACATGCTCTCTCATGTTTTCTCTGTCACCCACGTTCACAGACTCCTTTGCCCACCTGCAACCAGAGACCCATTCTGCACAGATAGGTGACCCCAAAAGGGGTTCGTCTGTGGCAAAATGTTATCCTGAATGTCCCCTATACCCTCCCCCCGCCCTGCTCCCCAACCCACCCACTCCCGCTTCCTTGCCCTGGCATTCCCCTCTACTCAGGCATATGATCTTTGCAAGACCAAAGGCCTCTCCTCCCATTGATGGCTGTCTAGGCCATCCTCTGCTACATATGCAACTAGAGACACAGTTATGTGGGGTACTGGTTAGTTCTATGCCAGTGCCTGGCAAATACAGAAGTGGATGCTCACAGTCTTCTATTGGGCCCCTTAAGAAGGATCTAGAGAAAGGAACCAAGGAGCTAAAGGGGTCAGCAACCCTATAGGAGGATAGTTTGTTGTTGTTGTTGTTGTTGTTTCTGTTTTTTGTTTTGGAACACATCATTAAATGTTGGTGATTGGTTTATAAGAACATGAGCAAAATTTTTAGTTTGTTGGTCGTAAGAATTTTTCAAAAAAAAAAAAGGAATTTTCTTTTGGCAGGCTGAGAATCTTAAACTTTAAACTCTGAAGAAAACTAAAAATACTACAAAGAGGCACAAAATAAAATTTTATATGACCTTCTGTTACATAGCCCACCAACCTCAAGATATCAAGACCTAAAGGCAGATGTATCACAAATTTGTCCCAACCTCCATCGGATTTTTATCATCTAGGAAAAACCTGAAGTGTATAAACAGCAAAATCTGGATTCAATTTCAGTAAAGGATAATGTCTTTATACTGGGATTGTTTAAATCCTAAAGAGAATCCATTACAAGTCAATATCTGACTCTGGGAACATTTGTTTCTAGAATAATAATCATCCTTTAATAATTTATAACTTCCTTGTTTTAAGAAAGTCTGTTTGCATACTTGGTTTGTGAGAACTGTATTCTATCATTACTGCTACAAATGTAATGTATTTTTGTACATTTTCTTCAATTAATCATTCACAATTTATTTCAGTGTGGAAAGAATACTGTGTGTCCTGCTCTGAATTACTTCACACAGTATAAAAGAGTGCCTTTCAGTCTGCCTAGCTCAGAGATTCTGTAAAGCTTGTTTGTGCAAATAAGCAACCAACATCTCTCCAGGGCAAACTTTGGCCCAGTCTTATAGATAAGTTATTCAGGGAAATAAAATATTAATATCTATGGGTTTATCATATTAAGTTAGGAGCAAATCAGTAGACGGTTGTCACAAAACCATATCAGAAAATTCAGGTTCCTGAAATTAGCAAAGACAACAGAGCAAATGATGCACCCCTCCTTTGAGTCAAACACACAGAGGTACATTTCATACTGTGATATGCTGGCCGCTGCCAACCTGTCATCAGACTAACTGGTGCCTATATCATAAGAATTACAAAGACAAAACACACACATTCTTTCTCACCAGAGCTTCAGCTCAGCAAGATCACTCACTTGATTTCTCCATCTCCAACTAGATCCATCTTTGGTGAGCTCTGTGCCTTGAACCACATCTGCCTTGGAAATGACTCAGGATTGAAAGGGGAATCTCTGAGGACATGAGGGTCTTACCCCGTAATCAGCATGAACCCTTTTAACAGGAAAGCAATGATTTAAATGTAACTAGTAGCTGAGTAGAGTGTTTCAATTTTGCCATTTTTGACTTTCTAAATATTTATTTTGACTTTCTAGATATCAATTTTGACTTTCTAGAAATCTCACTGAAGACACCACTTATAGAAAAGAATATGTCCACAGCTCATTATACAACCCCAATATCTTCTGGTTTCACTATATCAGATTATAATTCCAAGCAACAAATCCCCAGAATAATCAATAATATTTTTTTAATCAGAGAGAAAAAAAAAAAAAACATGTCTTTGGTGATATAACTTTGAGCTACTCATACAATGAATCCTGAATACTGTGTGTGTGTGTGTGTGTGTGTGTGTGTGTGTGTGTGTGTGTGTGTGTATACTTAAACCATTATTCTAACTCTGGACTTGCCATAAGTAGCCCTCGTCCCTATACAAGTATATTATTTTTTACAGCACTCTCTTGGAGACATCTGTAGCTGTGTTCTTGGGTATGCTTTTATTTTCTTCCTGAGTGCCTTTTGAACAACTTCCATTGAATCTCAAATTTCTTTATACTAGCTATTCCTGAAATTATTTTCTGTGTCAAAGTTATAGATTTGTCTCAGTCAAGGTCTCTAAGAGATTAGGGTCCTCCTCGGCCTGCTGAGAGGAGTGTGAAGTTTTGATGCCCCTCCCTTGCTGATTGAACTAGATCTGATCACATCTCAGAGAAACATTTTGGCAGATTCCTTAACATCATATATAAACACTTGCCTGCATCAATGGTCTCTACAACTATGTCAGCTTTGTGTTCTTGCTTTCAGTAAGCTGCACTTGAGCACCGAATCCTCTTTAACTATTTTGTTGAATTCTATAGCAATGTAACACACAAATGTTATTTTATAAAACATATTGTGTAATATGATAATATTAATTATTAATACTAGAATAACAAGATTAGGATAGCAAGATTTATTTAGCATTATAGTTTTATGTTCTTGCTTTCAGTAAGCTGCACTTGAGCACCAAATTCTCTTTAATTATTTTGTTGCATGATATAGCAATGTAACATACAACTTTTATTTTATAAAATATATTGTGTGATATGATATTAGTTATTAATATTATAATAATAAGATTAGGATAGCAAGATTTATTTAACATAATAATGACTTGTGATTCTTTCTGACCCTGTCAACCAGATCAAATCAGTAGTGCTTGGCAGATTAAAGTCCACAAAATTGATATTGCTTAATTTATTATTATTCTACTGATCCTAAAACTGTATATTAAACAAGCACAACTTTCTGTATCTTTGACGTCACAAACTCAAATCTTGGAAAAGCAGAGTTCCTATAGACTAATGAAAGAAAATATTCATTAATATCTTAGATTCAAATTATAAGTATTTCTTCTTTAACAACAGTCACTATAATCCTTTGTGAATAAAATATTTGAATTGGCCAGTAGAAGGTCTTTGCTTTCAAAATGACAGCCACATAATTCAAGAGGACTATTGCAGTGCAGTTTATGTTGTTTTTTTGACCTGATAGTTTATGCTCTGAATTTTTTATTAATGTTTTGCATTTTGTTTAGATTGGTTCACACTCTCCAATTCCCAGAATCTAACTACCTGCTGCCTTTCTACTGTTTTTTGAGTTAATATTATCTGTAACCATTGAACAATTTGATATTATAAAAAAGTCTAAATTGCAATTATGTTCCTCTGTAAATAGAGGTTTCAAGAATTTCTTAAGTGTTAAATCTTATATGTTATTTGATTGAGACAAGACTATGTAGAAATCACCTTAAGGCATTAAATATTCTACCATCCATCTGTATCTCAGAGGGCATGCTACTGACAACTCTAACACCATACAATGTCCATTGCAGGTCTGGTATCACCTTACCAGCTTCAGTCAGTTGACCCTTTGGGTCTCATTGCACGACATTTGTCCATAACACACATTTCCTGTATTTAGTTGCTTTTAAAAAACAGTCTTAAACCTTCCATGCCTGTAAAACCAATACCATATAGAAAATGGCTCCCAGTTATTTCACCTGGTCTGTAGGCAGTTGTGCCCTTGAACCATAGTTTTATCAGCTTCTATGTGCTGACCTTAGGACACATTTCTCTAAGAGCCGTGCTCAAGGTCTGGGGCTAGTCAGTAGATTCTGTGGTTGTGTTTAGGTAGGCTCTCTCTCTCCAAATTAATTTGCAATTTCACAAAATTGGGCCTTTAGTGGGTGAGACATTTTCTTTATGACACCTGTGCTGTTGCTCTAGTACCATAATTCCTATAGTTCCTTGATTTTTCTTTTCCTTTTTTTTTTTGCCCATTTTTGTACTGGGGCTAATCTCTTCAATATTTACTAATGCTTTTAAACTTATTGTTTACAAGCTAAAATTATTTATACTCTGTTTTTCATATAAGTGTGAACTTTATTCTTATGCTTCAGACATGTTCACTCATTGTGAAGATATAGATGAAAGCAGAAAACAGTAGCTCTTCTGTATCCTGAATCCTATGCTATTTACAAAGTTCCTTGAAAAAATACAATAGTCCATCATCTTAATTCACTCTCATGGATGCGCTCAGCTCTAAATTTCCTAGATTCTGTGCAAAGGTATTATGTAGAAAATGAATTGTCCAGTCCTACATAGATTCTCTGTTCTATGAAATCTCATGGGTGCAGTTTGCACTATCTGTATTTCTCTAAGCATTTCTATTTTCTAAGCTCTTACAAAAATGTCACATTAAGCTTTCTTGTGGTATCAAACAACTTTTCTAGTCCAAAGGTCTAAACTATTCTACATCTTTCTCTCAAAAACCAGCTCAGGTATTGAAAGAACTACATGAGACGTACCAGTTTTCTCTGTGAATTCCAAGTATTAGTTATTTTTTTTTGATTGTTGTGACAAAATATATGATAAGAAATGAATTAATAACAGCAGAGACTTGAGGTAGCTGGTCATATTGCCTCACAGGTAAGAACCAGCGTGCAGCATACTCCTCTCTGTCTTTCTCTGTCTCTCTCTCAATCCATGGAATAATGTCACTCAGAAGTAAAATGAAGCTTCCTACATTAAGTTACATGTCCTATTTTAATTTTTAGTTGCTGTGATTAAACACTGAAGAAAAGTGACTGGCATTGGGCATGTTGTATTTAACATTACACTTTCCCATCACAGTGAATCACTGAAGGATACCATAGTAAGAACTCAAGATAATAAACTGGAGAAAAGAACTGAAGCAGTGACCTAGAGGAATATCGCTTCTTGTGAAAATTTTTGCTACTTTCTTATGTAGCCCAATACTACCTTCCCAGCAGTTCTACCTCCTACAATAAACTGGGACCTCCTAAGTCCATCATTAATCAAGAAATGGCCCATAGGCATGTTCAATTAACAGTCTGAAGGAAGCTTCCTCAATCATGATTTTCTCTTCCAAAGAAGTCTAGTTTGTGTCAAGTTTAACAGAAACCAGTACCTGATCTAATTATAATAATCCCCTTACAGGTTTTTTCAGAAATTCATCTGCTACGTCTCATCAACCTGGAAATTTTTCTTAGCCATCTCAAATCCTTAAAGAATTTTCTAGTCACCCATGCCTCATTTCTTTCTGGAACACCAATTTCTCTGATGTATTCTGAATTGGTATAGGAAATCTAATAAATGTAGGTGATACAGTCCTGTTGTTAAGCAATAATTATTGTTTTGAGCAATCTCCTAGAGTGGAGTGGTCAGTCATTGTAAGATGATCTGCTGGATATCAAATAATTTTGACAATGGCATCCATTTTGCAAAGTTCTTCATACATATTTTCATGACTTAGACTGGGAGGTAATCTTATGCTCAGCCAGAATCTAGTTGTTTTTCTCAGTTATATAAAGCTTGTAAACACAATTAGGATATGTTTTCTTGGGACAATTCAATGAGTCAAAGATCATTTAGAGAAACCTAGTGAAATTTTATCCTCAATGTCTTGGTTAACTCTTGAGTAGGCAAGCTTATAGCTTCTTCTGTGCTTATTTTCTATGTCTAAGAATATAAATCTTGAAAAATTTACCAGTAGTCACGCTATAGAGGTGATCATTAAAAGGGGAAAAACAGGAAAATTGAGGCCCAACTAAAGAAAGAGGTATATTTTACCGAATCATTTGAAACTCTTAAATATAGCCACATGAGAAAAAAATTATAATTTTAAGTTTTACCATCTACTCTGTAGCCAATTTCTAAATCTTAAAATTCAAAAGATTATATAACTCACATTATAACCTTCCATGTAAATGCTAAGGTCATTTTGAGGTCGTATGAGATTATGCTTTTGCACAATTGACAAAGCTGTTACATGAGGAAAAGCCAGTGCTCCAATGCTGAGCAGTCTCTAGACATGAACATCTCAAAAAAAAAAAAAAAAAAAAAAAAAGAAAAAGAAATAATCTGCCACAATAGCAAGGTAGAAATCAAAGTTAATATGGATCCCACCATCAAGAGGTTCCAAAGTAAAATTCAAAAGTTTGTTTTGTTTTGTGTTTGTTTTGACTCTATTGAGATGGTTGCGTGCTTTTTTTCTTTTAGTTTATTTATATAGTTGATTATGTTGATTATTATGATGATTATATTGAATCTCCCCTGCATCCCTGGGATGAAGAAGGTTATTTGATCATTGTGGATGTTGTATTTGATGTATTCTTGCATTCAGTTTGTGAATAATTTATTAACTAATTTGGCATCAATGATCATCAGGAATATTGTTTTGAAATTATCGTTCTTTTTTGAATATTTGTGTGGCTTATGTTTCAGAATGAATATGGTCTCATAATATGAGTTTGATAGTGTTCCCTCTGTTTCAATTTTTGTAGAATACTTTGAGGAGTATTGGCATTAGTTCTTCTTTGAAAATCTGGTAGAATTGTACATTAAAACCTTCTGGACCAGGACGGTTTTTTGTTTTTTGGATTGAGAGTCTTTTAATGGTGGCTTCAATTTCCTTAGAAGTTATAGGGATATTTATATGGTTTACCTGATCTTTATTCACATTTAGTCATTTGTATATATCTAATAAATAGTACATTTTATTCAGATTTTCCAATTTTGTGGACTATGTGTTCTTGAAGTAGTTCCTAAAGATTCTTTGAACTTTCCTAGTGTCCATTATTATGTATCTCTTTTTATTTCTGAGTATGTTAATTTGAGTACTGTCTCTTTGCTTTTTAGTTAGTTTGGCTAAATGTTTGTCTAACTGTTGATTTGCTCAAAACAAACAAACAAACAGAAAAACAGCTCTTGGTTTCATTGATTCTATTATTCTCTTTGTTTTGATTTGTTTTGGCCCTGAGTTTGATTAATTCTTGCCATCTCCTCCCAAAGGGGCATATTTGCTTCTTTTTTCTTAATAGGTTTAATTATTAATTAATTAATTACCTTTTTACACACCAGATTTTAAACCCCACCCCCTGTCTCCACAACAATGTCTCTACTACCTACTGTTCACCCAACCAGGCCTCTAAACTCCCTGAACCCTCCAGTCTCTTTAGTGTTAGGTTCTCATGGAACACATACCTGGAAGTCCTCTGATCTACATGTGTTGGGGGCCTTGTATCATCTGGTTTATGCCGCTTGGTTGGTGGTCCAGTGTTTGAGAGATCTTGGGGTCAAAATTAATGGAGACTGCTTGTCCTTCTACAGGTTCATCCACCTCCTAAGCTTCTTCCAGCTTTTTCATAATTCAACCACAGTGGTCAACAACTTCTGTCCATTGGTTGTGTGCAAATAGCTGGATCTGACTCTTTCAGCTGCTTGTGAGTTTCAGAGAGCAGTCATGATAGATCCATTTTTTGTGAGTACTCCATAGCCTTTGTAATAGTGTCAGGCCTTCAGAATTCCCCTTGAGCGGAATCCCACTTTGAGCCTTCTTTTCCTCAGCTCCTCTCCATTCCCATCTCTGCAGTTATTTCAGGAAGGAACAATTATGGGTCAGAGTTTTGTCTGTGGGATGGCAACCCCCTCACTCCCTTGATAACTTGTCTTCCTGCTGAAGGTGGGCTTTGTAAGTTCCTTCTCCTAACTGTTGTGCATTTCACATAAGGTCCCTACCTTTGAGGTCTGAGAGTCTCTCACTTCCGAGATCTCCAGTGTATTCTAGAAGGCCCCCTCCCCTCAACCCCCTACCTCCAGAGGTTGGCTGTTTCCTTTTTTTGTTTTTTTGTTTTTGTTGTTGTTGTTGTTTGTTATTTTGGTTTTTTGGTTTTTGGTTTTTGGTTTTTGGTTTTTGTTTTATTTTTTTTGGTTTTTGGTTTTTGGTTTTTGTTTTTTGGTTTTTGGTTTTTGTTTTTTGTTTTTCGTGACAGGGTTTCTCTGTGTAGCCCTGGCTGTCCTGGAACTCACTTTGTAGACCAGGCTGGCCTGGAACTCAGAAATCCGCCTGCCTCTGCCTCTGCCTCCCAAGTGCTGGGATTGAAGGTGTGTGCCACCACCACCTGGCGGCTGTTTCCATTCTTTCTGCTGTTCCTCAGAGCTTCAGCCTTTTCCCTTAGCCAATACCAGATCAGGTTGCCCTCCCCTAACCCCCTCCCCACATCCACTTTTCTTCCCAAGTCCATCATTTCCTCTCTATTTGTGATTCCTTTCTTCTCCCTCCCATGTGGGACCGAGATATCCTCAACTTGGCCCTTGTCAGTTTTTGACATTTTTGAGTTCTGTAGACTGTATCTTGGATATTCTGTACTTTTTTTTTTTTTTTTTTTTTTGCTAATATCCACTTATATGTGAGTACATACAATACATGTCCTTATGGGTATAAGTTACCTTGCTCAGGATGATATTTTCTAGTTCCATCCATTTGTCTGCAAAACTCAGGATGTCCTTTTCCTTAATAGCTGAGTAGTATTCCATTGTGTAAATTAACCACATTTTCTGTATTCATTCTTCTATCCTGGAACATCTAGGTTGTTTCCAGCTTCTGGCAATTGCAAACATGGCTGCTGTGAACATAGTGTAACAATGACCCTGTGGAATTGTGGGACATCTTTTAGCTATATTTCCAAGAGTGGTATTGCTTGGGTCTTCAGGTAGATCTATTTCCAATTTTCTGTGGAACCTCCAGATTGATTTCCACAGTGGTTGTACCAGCTTGCAATCCCACCAGCAATGGAGGAGTGTTCCAATTTCTCCACATCCTTGTCAACATGTGTTGTCACCTGAAGTTTTGATCTTAGCCATTTTGATTGGTGTAAGATGGAATCTTAGTGTCATTTTGATTTCCATTTCTCTGATCCCTAAGAATTTTGATCATTTCTTTAGGTGATTTTTCAGTCATTCCAGATTCTTCTTTTGTGAATTCTTAGTTTAGTTCTACACTATATTTTTTTTTGGGGGGGGTTAATTTTTTGGGAGGTTAACCTCTTGAATTTTTTATATATTTTGGATAATAGCCTACTATCAGATGTGGAGTTAGTGAAGATTTTTTCCGCAATCTTTACTTTACAGATTTGTCTTTTGACTATATCCTTTGCCTTACAGAAGCTTTCCAGTTTCATGAGGTCCCATTTATCAATTCTTGATCTTAGAGCATGAGCCATTGGAGTTCTGTATAGAAAATTTCCCTCTGTCCCAATGAGCTCAAGGTTCTTTGTCACTTTCACTTCTATTAGATTTAGTTTATCTGTTTTTTAAGTTGAGGTCCTTGATCCACTTATATTTGAGCATTGGCAATATGACAAATATGGATCTATTTTCATTTTTGTATATACTTATTGCCAGTTAGATCAGCACCATTTATTGAAGTTGCTTTCTTTTTTCCATTGCATATTTTGGGCTTCTTTGTCAAAAATTAAGTGTCCTTAAGTGTGTTTTTATTTCTAGGTCTTTAATTCTATTCCATTTATCAACGTGTCTGTCTCTGCACCAATACCAGGCAGTTTTTATCACTACTTCTCTGTAGTAAAGCTTTAGGTCAGGGATGGTAATTCTTTTATTGTTAAGACATATTCTCACTATTCTGGGATTTTTGCCTTTCTAGATGAATTTGAAAATTGCTTTCAATGTATTTGAAGAATTGTGTTGGAATTTTGATGGGGATTACATTGAATTTGTAGATTACCTTTGGTAAGATAGTTACTTTTACTAGGTTAATTCTGCCTATTCATGAGCATGGAAGATCTCTCCATTTTCTGAGACCTTCAGTTTCTTTCTTGAGAGACTTGAAGTTATTGTCACACAAGTCTTTCACTCATTTGGTGAGTTACCCCAAGATATTTTATATTATTGGTGGCAATTGTGAAGAGAGTTGTTTCCCTAATTTCTTTCTCAGCCCGTTTTTACTTTATATAAAGGAAAGCTACTGATTCATTTGAGTTAATTTTATATCCAGCCAATTTGTCGAAGTTGTTTATCAGCCATAGAAGATCTTTGGTAGAACTTTTTTTGGTTGCTTATATATACTATCATTTCATCTTTAAGTAGTGATAGTTTTTTTCTTCTTTGATATTTTGTATCCCCTTGATCTCTGTTTGTTGTCTTATTGATCTAGCTAGCACTTTAATACTATATTAAATAGATATGGGGAGAGAGGTCCTGCTTTTCTTGTGCCCGAATTTAATAGGATTGCTTCAAGTATGTCTCAGTTTTATTGGATATTGGCTGTTGGTTTGCAGTAGATTGATTTTATTATATTTAGTTATAAGCCTTGAATTCCGGATCTCTCCATTATGTTTACATGAAGGGGTATTGTATTTGTCAAATGTTTTTTCTGCATCTAAGAGATAATCATGTAATTTATTTTTCTTTCTTTACATAGTAACTGATATGTTAACAGATTTTAATATATTAAAATAACCTTCCATCCCTGGGATGAAGCCTATTTGATTGAGGTGAATGATTGTTCTGATGTGTTCTTGGATTCGGTTTGCAAGAATTTTATTGAGTATTTTTGCATTTATATTCATAAGCAAAATTGGTCTGAAGTTCTATCTTTTGGTTGAGTCCTTGTGTGGTTTAGGTATCAGAGTAATTGTGGCTTAATAGAATGAGTTAGGTCGTGTTTCTTTTGTTTCTGTTTTATTGAATAGCTTGAGGAATATTGATAAGAGGTCTTCTTTGAAGATCTTCATTGTGGATAGCCTTGGGGCTAATTATATTTGATGTTAATTCCATTCTCCTGTGAGTGGTTGTGGAAATAGGAATGAGTCAGCACTCAGGTGATTTCCTGTAAATCTGCTTATCACCTTAATTTGTAAAATAAAGGAGAGCTAATGATTGGGCAGATTAAAAAGGAAGGTGGAACCTAAGGTGGGAGAGAGAAGAAGAGAAAATTGGACGAGGGAGAGGATGCAGAGGAGGAGGACTAAGAAGAAAAGTAGAGCATAAGCGCATGGCCTAGAGAAACTGCAAGTTTTAAGGAGTCTCATAAGCTGTGGAAGATGGTACTATAGTGGTAGATCTGCCTAATCTAGGCATACAGCATGTATTCATTTTAGCTGTGTCCCATTTTCTTTTCTGGGGCATATTTGGGAGGAGATATGCCTCAACAGGTCTGGTAGAATTCTACACTAAATCCATCTGGCCCTGGGCTTATTTTGGTTCAGATGTTTTTAATGACTTCTATTTCTTTCTGCAATATAGGCCTGTTTAGATAGTTTATCTGCTCTAGATTTAACTTTGTTATGTGGTATCTCTCTAGAAAAACATCTATTTCATCTTAATTTTCCAGTTTTGTTGAGTATAGGCTTTTATCATAGCATGTGATGATTTTTTTGAATTTCCTCTCTTTCTGTTGTTTATCTCTCTCTCTCTCTCTCTCTCTCTCTCTCTCTCTCTCTCTCTCTCTCTCTCTCTCTCTCTCTCTCTCTCATTTAGGATACTGCCTCTGGGCCCTTTCATTAGTTTGTCTAGAGGTTTATGTATCTTGTTGATTATCTCAAAGAAACAGCTTTTGGTTTTGTTGACTGTATTGTTTTCGTTGTTTTGATTTGGTTGATTTCAGCCCTGAGTTTGACTATTTTCTGCCCTCTACTCCTCTTGGGTAACTGTGCTTCTTTTTATTCTAGAGCTCTCAGGTGTGCTGTTAGGTTGCTAGTATAAGATCTGTCCAGTTTCTTTACATGGGTACTTAGATATTTTCCTCTTAGCACTGCTTTCATTTTGTTTCATAAGTTTGGGTATGATATGACAACATTTGCATTAAATTCCAGGAAATTTTTTATTTCTTTATTTCTTCCTTGACCAAGTTATCATTGAGTAGAGAGATGTTCTCTTTCCATGTGTATGTTGGCTTTCTTTCTTTTTCTTTTTTTGATTTTTTTGGGGGGGGGGTTGGTTTTTTTTATTATTTTTTATTTTTTTTGGTTTTTCAAGACAGGGTTTCTCTGTGTAGCTCGGGCTGTCCTGGAACTCACTCTGTACACCAGGCTGGCCTTGAACTAAGAAATCTACCTGCCTCTGCCTCCTGAGTGCTGGGATTAAAGGCGTGTGCCACCATGCCCGGCTCTATGTTGGCTTTCTATTGTTTTTTGTTGTTATTGAAGACAAAACTTAGGTTATGGTGATCTGATAAGATGCATGGGATTATTTCATTCTTCTTTTATCGGTTGAGCATTGTTTTGTTACAAATTATATGGTTGATTTTGGAGAAATTACCATGAGATGCTAAGAAGAAGGTGTATTCTTTTGTTTTGGGGTGAAATGTTCTGTACATATATGTTAAATATATTTGATTCAGAACCTCTACTAGTTTCACTGTGTCTCTGTTTACTTTCTGTGTCAATGACCTGTCCATTGGAGAGAGTGGGGTGTTGAAGTCACCCACTATTATTGTGTGGGTTTCACTGTGTGTTTTGAGCTTTAGTAAAGTTTGTTTTTTGAATATGGGTACCCTTGCATAGATGATCAGAATTGAGACTTTCTCTTGTTGGATTTCCCCTTTGATAAATGTGAAGTGTCCTTCCATATCACTCTTGATAACTTTTGGTTGAATATATATCTTATTGGATATTAGGATGGCAACTCCAGTATTTTTCTTGGGACCATTTGCTTCCAAGATCTTTTTCCATCCTTTTACACTGAGATAGTGACTCTCTTTGTTATTGAGGTGTGTTTCTTGTATGCAGAAAAATGCTGGATCCTGTTTGCATATCCAGTTTGTTAACTTATGTCTTTTTATAGGTGTTTGTGCTTGGTTCTCTCCTTTTGGCTTTGTTGTGAGATGCTTAATATCTTGTCTTTTCTTTGGTGTAGATACCTTCCTTGTGTTGAAATTTTCATTCTAGGATAATCTGTAGCACTGGATGTGTAGATAGATACTGTTTGAAATTGGTTTTGTCCTGAAATATTTTGTTTTCTCCATCTGTGTTGAATGAGAGTTTTGCTGGGTTTAGTAGCCTTCGCTGGTATTTGTGTTCTCTTAGAGACTGCATGGTCTCTGAAAAGATTCTTCTTGCTTTCATAGTCTCTCTTGAGAAGTCTGATGTAGTTCTGATAGGTCTACATTTGTTTGTTACTTGGCCATTTATCCTTGCAGCTTTTAATATTCTTTGTTCGGTGCATGTTGTGTTTTGATTATTACGTAAAGAGAGGAATTTCTTTTCTGGTCTTAATTTGGTGTTCTATAGGCTTCTTCAGTCTTTCTAGTTCTTTCTATACTCTGCATGGCTTGTTCTGGCTTAAACATCTCTTCAAGATGACTTATTCAAACTGGTTTCTTTCAGCTATCACTAAATTTTTCTGCTTGAAAAAAACATTTGAATGCCTTGAACTGAACTGCACTCTTTGCATTGAGTTCAACTCCACTGCAATGCCTGAACTGAACTGAACGGAATGGCACTCATTGATGCTCCCTCCACTCCTGATTCACTCTGCACTGCTCTTTAGTAGCTTTTATTTTCTGTTTGTTCTCGTGCATATCCTAAATCTACCTCATTCTGTCAAATCATTATTGGATATGTAACTTTGTCTACTTCTCAGTTTGTAGTTGTACTTACAAACATGCCTACTTCCTTCTAGAAACTAACTTTACCTTTATTGTTTGGTATTACAAGTGTGTAGTAAAAGCATGTATTGTTTTCCAGACTGAGGGAATAAAGGTGTGTTATTCCTGCTGCAAAAAACAGCCCTTGAAGGTTTTTGGATTTTATCTCTTAGGAGAGCAGCCATGTTGCTGGATTAAAATTTCTCTATAGTTGGCTCAGAATACTGATTGATATTGATAGTTACAGTATTTTTTGTAGTAGTTACCAACAAATAGTTTTTTGTTCCTGAATTTCTCACAGAGGAAAGATTGAAAGTTGCTGTGTGTGGAAATGCTGATTGTTATTGATAGGCATAGTACTGTCTGCAGTAGAGACCAACAAGTAATTTTTTCGTTCCTAAATTTTTCTCAAAGGGAAAATCTTAGTTGCCTTACATAGTGAAAGGAATAATGACTTTTTCTGTGTCCTGACAGATGGTAGTAATCCTTTCAAAGTCTAATTCTAAATGCATTGGCTAATAGGTCTTTAATGTGAACAGCTTTATTTAAGTGTCAGTCAGACCTTGACAAAAGGGTTTGATAACTGAATTCGCCTTTGGTTGATTTTGATAAGAGAGTTCTGTATAAATTCCAAGAAAGAGTCAAATTCATATAAGAAGATATATTGAAATATACTGAATATGAAATTCTTTATACAGAACCTGACCAAAGGAAAACAAAGAAATATAACAGGACAGTAGCAGCTAGAGAGTCACTTCTTCTCAGGAAACATTTTACTCTCATTCATGAGAGGAAGACATATGTTAATTTGTTGATGAGAATGATTGAAACATGGATAAATTTGTTTCAGAAAACATTATCAATCTCAGAAAAACTGGAAAACAATAACTCTAATTAATGAGAGAATTAGGATCTATTGCAAAAGAACAAGAAGGCCCTTGACTAGGAACATTTAGTGCATGATATACTTGGAAGGCTGAAGAGGTGGTAGTATATATTGCAATGGATATTGATATGAGGGATTACCTCCTAAAGGAAACCACAGAAATACTCTTTGGATTTGTATGGAAGAACTTAAGTAATTTTAGTAAATCATTCTGAATCTTATACAAATAATTTTACATTTTTGTTTGTTTGTTTGTTTTGAGACAGGGTTTCTCTGTGTAGCCTTGGCTATCCTGGAACTCACTTTGTAGACCAGGCTGGCCTAGAACTCAGGAATCTGCTTGCCTCTGCCTCTGTCTACCAGGTGCTGGGATTAAAGGCATGTGCCACCACTGACTCACTAATTTTAGTTTTTACAATCAAACAGTATAAAGAAGAGTTTCCTTGTATGCTGTTTCAATACAATAGCAAAGTATGTGCTATATTTTGGGAATTAGAAGACTTACAATTAATAATTAAATAAAATGTATAAAGAAAAGATGATTACTTTCAATGTTCTCTGTAAGAATTTAAAAGAAATTAAAATATACAATGAAATATAACAAGCCAATTATTGGTGTAAAAATTACTACTTCTATTTCAATTAGTCTATTTCAATAATTTCTTTTTTTAAAGTTTTTTGAAGTTTTATTGAAAATTATATTTAGATATGTATCCTATTACCAGTTCTTTTTTTTTAATTTTTAATAAGGTATTTTCCTCATTTACATTCCCAATGCTATCCCAAAAGTCCCCCATACCCTCCCCCCCACACTCCCCTACCCACCCACTCCCACTTCTTGGCCCTGGCGTTCCCCTGTACTGAGTCATATAAAGTTTGCAAAGCCAAGGGGCCTCTCTTTCCACTGATGGCCCACTAGGCCATCTTCTGATACATATGCAGCTAGAGACATGGGCTCCAGGGGGTACTGGTACTGTGTGTGGAAATGCTCCACCTTGCTGTTCCACCTATAGGGTTACAGATCCCTTTAGCTCCTTGGATACTTTCTATAGCTCCTACATTGGAGGCCCTGTGATCCATCCAATAGCTGACTGTGACCATCCACTTCTGTGTTTGCTAGGCCCCAGCATAATCTCACAAGAGACAGCTATATCAGGGTCCTTTCAGCAAAATCTTGCTAGTGTATGCAATGGTGTCTATGTTTGGTGGCTGATTATGGGATGGATCCCCAGATATGGTAGTCTCTAGATGGTCTATCCTTTTGTCTCAGCTCCAAACTTTGTCTCTGTAACTCCTTCCATGGGTGTTTTGTTCCCAATTCTAAGAAAGGGCAAAGTGTCCACACTTTGGTCTTCATTCTTCTTGAGTTTAATGTGCTTTGTATCTTGTATCTTGGGTATTCTAAGTTTCTGGGCTAATATCCACTTATCAGTGAGTACTTATCATGTGAGTTCTTTTGTGATTGGGTTACCTCACTCAGGATGAGGCCTTCCAGGTCAATTCATTTGCCTAGGAATTTCATAAATTCATTCTTTTTAATAGCTGAGTAGTACTCCATTATTTCTATTTCAATTATTGGCAGTTTTTGTGTGTCAACCTGGCATAAGGTGGAGTTATCACAGAGAAAGGAGCCCCTCTTGAGGAAATGCCTCCATGTGATCCAGCTGTAAGATATTTTCTCAGTTAGCAATCAATGGGGGAAGTCCCAGCCCATTATATGTGATGCCATCCCTGGGCTGGTAGTCCTGGGTTCTATAAGAAAGCAAGCTGAGCAAGCCAGCAGAAACAAGTCAGTAAGTAACACCCCTCCCTGGCCTCTGCATCAGCTCCTGCTTCTTCAGTTGCTTAAGTTCCAGTCCTGACTTCCTTTGATGATGAAGAGCAATGTGGAAATGTAAGCTGAATAAATCCTATCCTCCCCAACTTGCTTCTTGGTCATGATATTTGTGCAGGAATATAAACTTGGACTAATACAACTTCTGATAATTCATTTTAAATCATGCAATCCTACATATTTTTATATTCATGGATGAAAAGTCACTGACATATCACACACAAACACACACACACACACACACACAAACACACAACTCTCTCTCTCTCTCTCTCTCTATATATATATATATAATATATATAATTAAATAAAATGTATAAAGAAAAGTTTTTTGAAGTTTTATTGAAAATTATATTTAGATATGTATCCTATTACCAGTTCTTTTTTTAATTTTTAATAAGGTATTTTCCTCATTTACATTCCCAATGCTATCCCAAAAGTCCCCCATACCCTCCCCCCCACACTCCCCTACCCACCCACTCCCACTTCTTGGCCCTGGCGTTCCCCTGTACTGAGTCATATAAAGTTTGCAAAATTATATATATATATATATAATTATTATATAATTATATATATATATATATATATATAGAGAGAGAGAGAGAGAGAGAGAAATTATATCATAGATATTAAGCTTGTTTCTAACAGATTTCTTTTTTTTTTTAAGTAATACAAGGCTAAGTTCTTGTGCAGGCCAACAAATATGGATCTATTTGCGTCCTTCTATAGCAGACATCCAGTTAGACCAGTACCATTTGTTGAAAATGTGCTCCCTTTTCCATTGTATGGTTTTGGCTTCTTTGTCAAAAATCAATTTTCCACATTTCTATGCATTTATTTCTTTTATTTTTTTTTTAAATTTTGATTCCATTGATCTTCCTGTCTGTTTCTATATTTCTTTTTTCCATTCTATTGTAAATTTTCTTTTATTTATCTTTTCTTTTTACAGTCCAGCCATTGTCTTCCTCACAGTTCCCCATCTCATAGTTATTCACCCATTCCTCCTCAGAAATATAAGACTAAATCATTGTGAACCTAAGTTCCCAGGAAAGTTTCTCTCATTTTGGTGCTAGTTTTCTTTAAGCTATACTGTATTCCCAACAAAGTGTTTTGGGTTACATTTATTTCTCTTGCATTCAACTTTTTTCTTCTCTCTTCACATCTGAGCAAATCTTCCTCATTTTATAGCAGTGCAAAGTGACCTCAGAGATATTGCAGAATATCATTCTGCAGATAGGATACATCAGACTCTTTATTTTCCACTGTACTGATTTCCTTCAAGTCACTACATCAAGTACTCTGTAAAATTATTTTTCTACCTTGGGTTCACACTGACTGTTGATGCTGTGGGTGACAGCAGTTGACAGGAAATTTTTTTGTCAGTGAATCTGTTTCTTTCAGTTTTATTCATAGACAAAGTGTCAAACAAACCCTTCACTGAGTTATTTTCCCATTACTGAAAATATGCTCGATTTCGACAACCAAGAAATTAAATTGTTTAAATAAAATGTAACTTACTCCTGTTTAAGGCACTTCTAAAAATTGTTTGGTGTCTGTAGTTGAAATGTGTAAATAACATATGTATGTGTGCATATATGTATGTATGAATGCATGTATGTATGTTCATGGATATATGGGCAAATGTTTGCCAGAGCATAGTAGTCAGAAGATAATCTGGTGCCAGGCTTGTTCTTCTACCTTATTTGAGACAGAATATCTTATTGCTTGATACTTCTTAAACAAGTCTAGACTGGAAGATTTTAGAGCTTTTCCTGTCTTCATACCACATATTTACATAGGAGATAAGGGGTTGTTGCTGAGTGCTATTGTCCCTGGCTTTATATAAGTTCTGAGGCTTCAAATCCAATTCTTAATACTTGGAAGTATTGTGCTTACTCACATATCCATGCTTGTACCCCTAGTTTTCAAAATACTTCTAATGTTGTTTAGCCCATATTATATGTACATCAGCTATATTCTTAAATATAAAAGAGCAAAAGAAGATGATCTTTTTGAAGTACATATTTATAAAGGAGAAAATAAAATAATATTTAAAGATAAAGTGTAAATATATAAACATCTTTTTGAGATGTAGAATCCTTAGCAGGTAGACAGGTTTCCTTTTCTTAAACTGAGATGGAATCTTCATTGATCTGCTTAGGAGAAAAGTTGATTTTTATTTTATTGATTGATATTTCTAATTTGAAAACATAAAAAGACATTTTCTAAAATTTTCTTTAAATTTTAATAAGAAAAGTCTGTGTAATATATATATATACTTTTAAAACTGATTCTAAAGAAAAAGTCATTAAAAATGTTAAAATTTCAAGTAGCAGATTAGTACTAACTTACACATTTAGACCTTTCATACAAAGGAATTGCAGTTTGCCTTTTCTTTGCAATAAAGTCATGTTTGTGATAGTATGCCATGATGGTTTTAGCCATGGAGAAAACCATTTTAACATATTAGGTGAAGATACTGTTACAGACTTTTCCTTGGGAGACACAGCACACATGACTATTCACTGCAGAAATGAAACCTACCACAAGCCAATGTAATGACTTCAGCAATGTTCCGTTTGGTGAACCAATAAGTATTATGAGTCTTACTAAAGATACTTGCGTGAAGGATTACTTTTGAAAAGCAGTGATAATTCAAATTCAACAGCATTACCACAAAGCCTACACAACACAGGTGTAGAATCATAAAACCTTCACCCCGGAGCTCTCTTCTTGTTTTTTTAGGTATCATATCTTCAAGAAATTCTTGTCACTTATACTGGTCTGAGTCTCCTTTCCAAGTTGCTGTTTACTTATGTTTGAAATGTTGAGCATGGAAACATGAGAATCTTTTATGCTTCTGTTTATCCAGATATGGGACTTGTCTTTTCCCTCATGGAATTTCTGTGGAGAATATATCAGTTCAGAAGAAATGACATACAGTAGAAGATAATAGAAAAGCAACCTATGGAGATAACCCGGCCTGATCAGGGGCACAAGTCCCTTCTCGTCCACTGCAGCACCAGGTTCCTTGCCCACTGAGTCTCCAGATACCGGCAAGGACCCACACAGGATCCCCCACGGGGTCCTAAGACCTCTGGTGAGTGGAAAACAACTTCTGCCAGGAGGCAGGTTCGAACACCAGATATCTGGGCACCTTCCCTGCAAGAGGAGAGCTTGCCTGCTGAGAGTACTCTGACCACTGAAACTAAGGAGAGAGCTGGTCTCCCAGGTCTGCTGATAGAGGCTAACATAATCACCTGAGGAACAAGCTCTAACCAGAGACAACTATAACAACTAGCTCCAGAGATTACCAGATGGCGAAAGGCAAACATAAGAATCCTACTAACAGAAATCAAGACCACTCACCATCATCAGAACGCAGCACTCCCACCCCACCCAGTCCTGGGCACTCCAACACAACCGAAAAGATAGACCCGGATTTAAAAGCATATCTCATGACGATGGTAGAGGATATCAAGAAGGACTTTAATAACTCAATGAAAGAAATACAGGAGAACACTGCTAAAGAGTTACAAGTCCTTAAAGAAAAACAGGAAAACAAAGCCAAACAGGTAAAAGTCCTTGAAGAAAAGCAGGAAAACACACCCAAACAGGTGATGGAAATGAACAAAACCATACTAGACCTAAAAAGGGAAGTAGACACAATAAAAAAACCCAAAATGAGGCAACCCTGGAGATAGAAACCCTAGGAAAGAAATCTGGAACCATAGATGCGAGCATGAGCAACAGAATACAAGAGATGGAAGAGAGAATCTCAGGTGCAGAAGATTCCATAGAGAACATCAGCACAACAATCAAAGAAAATACAAAACGCAAAAGGATCCTAACTCAAATCATCCAGGAAATACAGGACACAATGAGAAGACCAAACCTACGGATAATAGGAGTTGATGAGAATGAAGATTTTCAACTTAAAGGGCCAGCAAATATCTTCAACAAAATTATAGAAGAAAACTTCCCAAACCTAAAGAAAGACATGCCCATGATCATACAAGAAGCCTACAGAACTCCAAATAGTCTGGACCAGAAAAGAAATTCCTCCTGACACATAATAATCAGAACAATAAATGCACTAAATAAAGATAGAATATTAAACGCAGTAAGGGAGAAAGGTCAAGTAACATATAAAGGAAGGCCTATCAGAATTACACCAGACTTTTCACCAAAGACTACGAAAGCCAGAAGAACCTGGACAGATGTTATACAGACACTAAGAGAACACAAAAGCCATCCCAGGCTACTATACCCAGCCAAACTCTCAATTACCATAGATGGAGAAACCAAAGTATTCCATGACAAAACCAAATTCATACATTATCTTTCCCCAAATCCAGCCCTTGAAAGGATAATAACAGAAAAAAACCAATACAGGACAGAAATTATGCCCTAGATAAAGCAACAATGTAATCCCTCAACAAACCAAAAAGAAGACAGCCACAAGAACATAATGCCAAATCTAACAACAAAAATAAAAGGAAGCAACAATTACTTTTCCTTAATATCTCTTAATATCAATGGACTCAACTCCCCAATAAAAAGACATAGACTAACAAACTGACTACACAAACAGGACCCAACATTCTTCTGCTAACAGGAAACCCATCTCAGAGAAAAAGACAGACACTACCTCAGAGTGAAAGGCTGGAAATTTTTTTCCAAGCAAATGTTCTGAAGAAAAAAGCTGGAGTAGCTATTCTAATATCAAATAAAATCGACTTCCAACCCAAAGTTATCAAAAAAGACAAGGAGGGACACTTCACACTCATCAAAGTAAAATCCTCCAAGAGGAACTCTCAATTCTAAATATCTATGCTCCACATGCAAGGGCAGCCACATTCATTAAAGACACTTTAGTAAAGCTCAAAGCACACATTGCACCTCACACAGTAATAGTGGGAGACTTCAACACACCACTTTCATCAATGGACAGATCGTGGAAACAGAAACTAAACAGGGACACATTGAAACTAACAGAAGTTATGAAACAAATGGACTTAACAAATGTCTACAGAACATTTTATCCTAAAACAAAAGGATATACCTTCTTCTCAGCACCTCATGGGACCTTCTCCAAAATTTACTATATAATTGGTCACAAAACAGGCCTCAACAGATACAAAAATATTGAACTTGTCCCATGCATCCTATCAGACCACCATTGACTAAGGCTGATCTTCAATAACAAAAAATAATGGAAAGCCAACATTCAAGTGGAAACTGAACAACACTCTTCTCAATGATAGGTTTGTCAAGGAAGGAATAAAGAAAGAAATTAAAGACTTTTTAGAGTTTAATGAAAATGAATAAACAACATACCCAAACCTATGGGACACAATGAAAGCATTTCTAAGAGGGAAACTTATAGCTCTGAGTGTCCCCAAAAAGAAACTTGAGAAAGCACACACTAGCAGCTTGACAACAGATATAAAAGCTCGAGAAAAAAAGGGAGAAAATTCACCCAAGAGGAGTAGATGGTAGGAAATAATCAAACTCAGGGGTGAAATCAACCAAGTGGAAACAAGAAGAGCTATTGAAAGAATTAACCCAAAGAGGAGTTGGTTCTTTGAGAAAATCAACAAGATAGATAAACCCTTAGCTAGACTCACTAGAGTACAAGGGGACAAGATCCTAATTAACAAAATCAGAAATGAAAAGGGAGACATAACAGAACCTGAAGAAATCCAAAACACTATCAGATCCTTCTACAAAAGGCTATACTAAAAAAAAAAAAAAACACTGGAAAACCTGGACGAAATGTATGAATTTCTATACAGATACCAGGTACCAAAGATAAATCAGGATCAAGTTAACGGTCTAAACAGTCCCATATCCCCTAAAGAAATAGAAGCAGACATTAATAGTCTCCCAGCAAAAAACAAACAAACAAATTAAAAAAAACAAAACAAAACAAAACAAAAACAAAAACACAGGACCAGATGGTTTCAATGCAGAGTTCTACCAGACCTTCAAAGAAGATCTAATTCCAGTTCTGCACAAACTATTCCATAAAATAGAAGTAGAGGGAACTCTACCTAACTCATTCTATGAAGCCACAATTACTCTGATACCTAAAACACAGAAAGATCCAACAAAGATAGAGAACTTCAGACCAATTTCCCTTATGAATATCGATGCAAAAGTACTCAATAAAATTCTCACTAAACAAATCCAAGAACACATTAAGGCAATCATCATCCTGACGAAGTAGGTTTTATTCCAGGAATGCAGGGATGGTTTAATATCCGGAAATCCATCAATGTAATCCATTATATAAACAAACTCAAAGACAAAACCACATGATCATCTCCTTAGATGTGGAAAAAGCATTCGGCAAGATCCAACACGCATTCATGATAAAAGTTTTAGAAAGATCAGGAATGCAAGGCCCATACCTAAACATGATAAAAGCAATCTACTGCAAACCAGTAGCCAACATTAAAGTAAATGGTGACAAGCTTGAAGCAATCCCACTAAAATCAGGGACAAGACAAGGCTGCCCACTTTCTCCCTACCTATTCAACATAGTACTTGAAGTCCTAGCCAGAGCAATTCGACAACAAAAGGAGATCAAGGGGATACAAATTGGAAAAGATGAAGTCAAAATATCACTTTTTGCAGATGATATGATAGTATATATAAGTGACCCTAAAAATTCCACCAAAGAACTCCTAAACCTGTTAAACAGCTTCAATGTAGTAGCTGGATATAAAATTAACTCAAACAAGTCAATGGCCTTTCTCTACACAAAGAATAAACAGGTTGAGAAAGAAATTAGGGAAACAACACCCTTCTCAAAATAATATAAAATATCTTGGCGTGACTCCAACTAAGGAAGTGAAAGATCTATATGATAAAAACTTCAAGTCTCTGAAGAAAGAATTTAAAGATCTCGGAAGATGGAAAGATCTCCCATGCTCATGGATTGGCAGGATCAACATTGTAAAAATGGCTATCTTGCCAAAAGCAATCTTCAGGTTCAATGCAATCCCCATCAAAATTCCAACTCAATTCTTCAACAAATGAGAAAGAGCAATCTCCAAATTCATCTGGAATAACAAAAAACCTAAGATAGCAAAAACTCTTCTCAAGGATAAAAGAACCTCTGGTGGAATCACCATGCCTGACCTAAAACTTTACTACTGAGCAATTGTGATAAAAACTGCATGGTACCAGTATAGTGACAGACAAGTAGAACAATGGAATAGAATTAAAGACCCAGAAATGTACCCACACACCTATGGTCACTTGATCTTTGACAAGGGATCTAAAACCATCCAGTGGAAAAAAGCTGGCACAACTGGTTGTTATCATGTAGAAGAATGTGAATCGATCCATTCCTATCTCCTTGTACTAAGGTCAAATCTAAGTGGATCAAGGAACTTCGCATAAAACCAGACACACTGAAACTTATAGAGGAGAAAGTGGGGAAAAGCCTTGAAGATATGGATACAGGGGAAAAAAAATCCTGAATAGAACAGCAATGGCTTGTGCTGTAAGATCGAGGATTGACAAATGGGACCTCATGAAACTGCAAAGCTTCTGCAAGGCAAAAGACACAATCAATAAGACAAAAAGGCCACCAACAGTTTGGGAAAGTATCTTTACCTACCTTAAATCAGATAGGGGACTATTATTCAATATATATAAAGAACTCAAGAGGGTAGACTCCAGAAAATCAAATAACCCCATTAAAAAATGGGGCTCAGAGCTAAACAAAGAATTCTCACCTGAGGAATACCGAATGGCTGAGAGGCACCTGAAAAAACATTCAACATCCTTAATCATCAGAGAAATACAAATCAAAACGACCCTGAGATTCCATCTCACACCAGTCAGAATGGCTAAGATAAAAAATTCAGGTGACAGCAGATGCTGGCGAGGATGTGGAGAAAGAGGAACACTCCTCCATTGTTGGTGGGATTGCAAGCTTGTACAACCAGTCTGGAAATCAGTCTGGCGGTTCCACAGAAAATTGGACATAGTACTACGTGAGGATCCCACAATACCTCTGCATAGTATGGGCATTACTGGCCATACAAGTTGTATGAAACTGAATATGAGACCCAAAGTTTTCTGACATGTGAAAGAGGGAGTATTAATGCAAGTACACAGCTTTCACCTCAAAAAAGATGAGAGACTTTAATCTGGAGCTAAATGTGAGTGAACACAGGCCAGGACATCAGAATTAGGATTTACTCAAAATTCCATATCCAACACAGCAGTACTTGTATAAACTTTTCCAAGTAATAGAAGAATGAAATTCATAAATCAAGATGTTTTGAAAGGCATTGGTAGAAACCTTTGGGTTATACTGAAGGAGACATGTTAACTGTCAGTCTCAGATGCTGGATAATGATGCAAACTCTTTGGCCCTTTCATTGGTGTAAAAGTATGGTTTTGTTTCCTTGGTCAATTTCACTTTCTTTCTTTTTTTTTTTTTTTTTTTTGTATCTGGTAGGCTGTTAGATCAACCTCTATGTTTGGGATGGAAAATTAACATGACAAAGAGTCAGGTGGGGGATGGCTGTTCAGAAGGCTAAAGGTAGCCTAAAATAAACTGTAATTAGGCTCTAGGCCTGGAAATTTCCATTTTCTCCACATCACTGAAGTTTTAATCAGTCTAATCAGCTAATCATCCTTTACCAACACAGCCTGTTTCCAGGAATTCTTATTCACATGAATATGACTTAATAACAAAATTTTAAAAAATACATCAATGCATGCTGAATTAGTGCAATACAGTATTATAAGTAATTTACCTATCACTGAGGGCTTCAGCATTTTTAAATTTTGTTACATAAATATAAAATTCTCAAGGTTAAAATTAATAAAAGATTCTAATAAGTAAAATTTTATTTCAAAGGTTCATTTTCATATGTAATATATAAGTTTTAAAGTAAATATCATATCCTATTAAAGATTAAGATAAGTATACTGTTAGTAAATATATTTTGATTGAATATCTGAAATTACATGTCAAATTTTTAGAGCTATAGGTTACTGCACTGTCTTCATAAAATCTACTGTGCTGAGAGGAAAATATTGCAGGGAACAAACCTGTATGTATAGTACAAATCAACCTATGACGTAATATTTTTGCAATGAGTGCTTCTAAAAATACTACCTTTTCTGTACCAGCCAGCATTCCTCTACTTTGGACATGCACTTTAGCTAATAAAGCTCTATTTTGTAACTCTTTTTTAGTATGTCATGTTTTAGAACAAAATAACCAAATCTGAGTCCTGTATAAAGAATATGTGCTTATTTGTCTTGTGATTCTGATTATGTGGCAGTTGGCTCTGGTAACATCAGAGCATGGAGAAGAGTAGAATGTCTGCAATCTGTGTGGGACAAAGGCATGGAGCATCTTCTCTCATTTTTAATTTTTATCAGCTTATTATTTGATAAAACTAAAATGTGCATAACCCATTACCGTTTATTATTGTTTTGCAATAATGTGGTCACTGATACCATATTTTCACTATAGCTTTAGATAAAATCTTATACTCAAACATTTACTTTCATGTTACAGTTTTATATAGAATGGACAAAATAGTATGATATTCAGTCTTATGGCAGGGAGCAGTATGGTCTACCATCTACTCAACATAGGCAACAATCAATCATCTAGGTTTGTATAGGTGCTTGGTTTTACATATGATTATTTTAAGCATAATTAGCATATTTTATACCTCCTTCTCTATCTTAGAGTCAAAAGAGAAATACATCAAATATGTTCAAGAAAGTAGCATAGACAACAAAAATTTCTATAGGAGTCAATTCATAAAACCATGCCAATGGAAAAACTTAAACATTCGATATTGTTTTAATTAATTTCAGATACCAGTTAAAAATATGTGCGGGTTTTATGTTACAATGGCACCCATTTAATTTAAACAGAGAACTGAAATATTCTAACAATATAATACAGAAATTTGTGCTTTTAAAAGAAAATTTTCTTAGAGCAAGAAATCAAACTTAAGAGATAAATGAAATATCTAATCTTAAGCATTTCTGGTGAGTAAAGCTTCACGAATTTCTTAGAAATTCAATTGATTATACAACAAAAGTCACCAAGAACTAGACGTCTTGTTTATCTTGTAGGTGCATGTATTTGTTTTTTTCTGTAGCCAAACCTTTTTGGGGCTTTGGGATAATGTGAGGTTGAATTATACTAGGGAAAATGAAACAGCTCTCTAGATAGGATTGGTAACATGGGTCAAGCTTAGCTTTGAATACTTACTTTATTGTTCTGTTGCATGCATTCCTTAGAGAACAATAACAATGTGGTACATCCTTGTTAAGATGCATTTTGCATGGTGTTCCTAGTGGTTAAAATTTTATCTTCAGTATTTTTTTTTTTTTGAGGTCAAGGGAGTTTTGAGATGAATCACAAGAGATAAACAAAGGAACACTGAATGATTACCATGTTCAGTGAGCTCTATTAGCTCCCAGCATACCCATACCAAATCTGGTCTAGCAATGCTTGCACCATGGCTTTGAGGTAGTATACCTTGGAGATCAGTTTTACCTCTAGACTTGACTTTGTCAATGAAATTCTGTGTTCATCTCTCATTTTTCACATTATAAGAATTAGAAGCTGACAAACACTTTTCTATCTCTCATCCTTATGACTTTTATCAACATGATAATCTAAGAACATTTTTTGCTCTCCCTAATATTATCATTGATTAGCAACACTTTAAAAAATTGAATTAATAAACGCAAATCAAGGGAACATGAAAAACTAGACAATCATTAAAAATAAGCAATGTGTGGCTTTAATGCCTGAATGTGAATGTAGATAGCCTGTGGATATAGGAAGATTCTCTCTGCTTAAATGTGAAAGCATGGATGGAAAAAATAGTTTCAGACAACTGAAACAGATATTGTCTTCTCCATAGATCCAGAGATACAGGTGACTCTCAGCTTGGTTGTGTCATGTTAGGTGAACAAAAAATCTGTGTGTTAGCTTCAATAACATGTTACCAAGATTGAGGATATTTCTTGCACATATATCTAGAGCTTAATTAAAGAGAAAAAAAAAAAACAGCAAATAGCCCCTATCAGGCCCGTTGTTAACACTAATGTCACTCTTCTTTCCATAATCATCCATTGCATCTTACTGATGAAAATTACAAGAAAATGTAATCTGTCATATCTTAAGATAATTTTACAAATTTAGAAAAAAAATGAGAAATAGTTACATTACCTGGAAGAAACCATCTGAATTTACAACAGTGCATTTTCCAACTTCCTTTTTTTTTGAAGTATACATATCAAAGAAGGCTATTTATATATATATATATTTATTTATTTATTTATTTACGTTGAGTGAGGGAAATGAAGGCACAGGAAGAAAAAGGAGACCGGATTAGAAATATTTTAGGCTATTTTTCCCAAAATGCCTCACCTATAATTTTTAAACAATAATTTTTGTCAGGAAGAACACAAAAGACAATGTGTAAAAATAATGAGTATAACATTTTACCAAATACTTTATAGGCAAGATAACCTATAGGCTACAGTCACATAACAAATGTTTCATTAATCAGAAAGTTCAGCTGTCTAGGTCAGTGTCCTAACTCTGGACATTTGATCCTAGTCCCTGATATAGACCAAATACCTTCCTACTAGATCTTTAAGTTGGAACACTTCAGAAAGCTCTTCATTCATGACAAGCAGTCAAGATACTAAAAATAGAAAAAAAAAACAAACAATGGAAAAAAGACCATGAATATGACAATAAAATTGGCAAATTTAAAATTGGAATGTAGCGATGATACTTTATTATATTCTGAAGAACTGTAAATTACACATGCACACACACACACACATCTCCAAAAAGACCCAAAAGTTATGGATATTGGGAATAAAACTAAAATACAAATTAAATATGAGATATGAGATATACTTTGTCTTTATCAGTAGATTAGAATGTTGTGCGCTTTGTTGTTGTTGAATATATATATCCACAGGATTCAAGAAAACACATCATTAACAACCTACAATATGTCGAGACACATACTATCACTTCAAGGTTGGACAAGGCAGCCCAGTAGGAGGAAAAAGGTCCCAAAAGCAGGCAAAAGACTTAGTCACAGCGCTTGTTCCCACTGTTAGGGTTCCCACAAGAGCTACAAGCTACTCAACCATTACATATATGTGCAAAGAACTTAGGTTAGACACCTACAGGCTCCCTGATGTCTATGAGTCCTCTTGAATCCATATCAGTTGATTCTGTGCTCAATGTTCTCTTGGTATATCCCTGACTGTTCTGGTTCCTCAGATCCTTTGTCCCCCTCCTAAGCAGAACCACCTGATCTCTGCCTAATGTTTGGCTGTGGAAATCTCTGCTCCCATCAACTGCTGGATGAAAGTTCTCTGATCTCTTTAATGATGATACTTCTAGGCTCTAATCTCAACACACTTTGCAAGTAGGATGAACTGCAGAATTGTCTGAGTTAGGGTCCCAATCCATCACTTGAGTCCTTACCTGCTTACAGAAGATGGCTACCTATTGCCTTCTTGAGGAGTTATTTCTTAGTAGTACTGAAGTAATTCTGCAGAGTGGGTTTTGCTGGTTCCCATGTTATTGCTGTTACTCAGCTACCAGGAAACTGACTTTATACATTATAATCCAGTAAGCGTGTATGCATAAAACAACAGCCTCTACTCTCAGCCTTTATGAACTGCTCATTGTCTAAAGCTCCATCAAAGAATCCATAGAATACATATTTACCTAATATGTATTATTAGGTTCAAACTTTGTCTCTGTAACTCCTTCCATGGGTGTTTTGTTCCCAATTCTAAGAAAGGGCAAAGTGTCCACACTTTGGTCTTCATTCTTCTTGAGTTTAATGTGCTTTGTATCTTGTATCTTGGGTATTCTAAGTTTCTGGGCTAATATCCACTTATCAGTGAGTACTTATCATGTGAGTTCTTTTGTGATTGGGTTACCTCACTCAGGATGAGGCCTTCCAGGTCAATTCATTTGCCTAGGAATTTCATAAATTCATTCTTTTTAATAGCTGAGTAGTACTCCATTATTTCTATTTCAATTATTGGCAGTTTTTGTGTGTCAACCTGGCATAAGGTGGAGTTATCACAGAGAAAGGAGCCCCTCTTGAGGAAATGCCTCCATGTGATCCAGCTGTAAGATATTTTCTCAGTTAGCAATCAATGGGGGAAGTCCCAGCCCATTATATGTGATGCCATCCCTGGGCTGGTAGTCCTGGGTTCTATAAGAAAGCAAGCTGAGCAAGCCAGCAGAAACAAGTCAGTAAGTAACACCCCTCCCTGGCCTCTGCATCAGCTCCTGCTTCTTCAGTTGCTTAAGTTCCAGTCCTGACTTCCTTTGATGATGAAGAGCAATGTGGAAATGTAAGCTGAATAAATCCTATCCTCCCCAACTTGCTTCTTGGTCATGATATTTGTGCAGGAATATAAACTTGGACTAATACAACTTCTGATAATTCATTTTAAATCATGCAATCCTACATATTTTTATATTCATGGATGAAAAGTCACTGACATATCACACACAAACACACACACACACACACACACAAACACACAACTCTCTCTCTCTCTCTCTCTATATATATATATATATAATATATATAATTAAATAAAATGTATAAAGAAAAGTTTTTTGAAGTTTTATTGAAAATTATATTTAGATATGTATCCTATTACCAGTTCTTTTTTTAATTTTTAATAAGGTATTTTCCTCATTTACATTCCCAATGCTATCCCAAAAGTCCCCCATACCCTCCCCCCCACACTCCCCTACCCACCCACTCCCACTTCTTGGCCCTGGCGTTCCCCTGTACTGAGTCATATAAAGTTTGCAAAATTATATATATATATATATAATTATTATATAATTATATATATATATATATATATATATATAGAGAGAGAGAGAGAGAGAAATTATATCATAGATATTAAGCTTGTTTCTAACAGATTTCTTTTTTTTTTTAAGTAATACAAGGCTAAGTTCTTGTGCAGGCCAACAAATATGGATCTATTTGCGTCCTTCTATAGCAGACATCCAGTTAGACCAGTACCATTTGTTGAAAATGTGCTCCCTTTTCCATTGTATGGTTTTGGCTTCTTTGTCAAAAATCAATTTTCCACATTTCTATGCATTTATTTCTTTTATTTTTTTTTTAAATTTTGATTCCATTGATCTTCCTGTCTGTTTCTATATTTCTTTTTTCCATTCTATTGTAAATTTTCTTTTATTTATCTTTTCTTTTTACAGTCCAGCCATTGTCTTCCTCACAGTTCCCCATCTCATAGTTATTCACCCATTCCTCCTCAGAAATATAAGACTAAATCATTGTGAACCTAAGTTCCCAGGAAAGTTTCTCTCATTTTGGTGCTAGTTTTCTTTAAGCTATACTGTATTCCCAACAAAGTGTTTTGGGTTACATTTATTTCTCTTGCATTCAACTTTTTTCTTCTCTCTTCACATCTGAGCAAATCTTCCTCATTTTATAGCAGTGCAAAGTGACCTCAGAGATATTGCAGAATATCATTCTGCAGATAGGATACATCAGACTCTTTATTTTCCACTGTACTGATTTCCTTCAAGTCACTACATCAAGTACTCTGTAAAATTATTTTTCTACCTTGGGTTCACACTGACTGTTGATGCTGTGGGTGACAGCAGTTGACAGGAAATTTTTTTGTCAGTGAATCTGTTTCTTTCAGTTTTATTCATAGACAAAGTGTCAAACAAACCCTTCACTGAGTTATTTTCCCATTACTGAAAATATGCTCGATTTCGACAACCAAGAAATTAAATTGTTTAAATAAAATGTAACTTACTCCTGTTTAAGGCACTTCTAAAAATTGTTTGGTGTCTGTAGTTGAAATGTGTAAATAACATATGTATGTGTGCATATATGTATGTATGAATGCATGTATGTATGTTCATGGATATATGGGCAAATGTTTGCCAGAGCATAGTAGTCAGAAGATAATCTGGTGCCAGGCTTGTTCTTCTACCTTATTTGAGACAGAATATCTTATTGCTTGATACTTCTTAAACAAGTCTAGACTGGAAGATTTTAGAGCTTTTCCTGTCTTCATACCACATATTTACATAGGAGATAAGGGGTTGTTGCTGAGTGCTATTGTCCCTGGCTTTATATAAGTTCTGAGGCTTCAAATCCAATTCTTAATACTTGGAAGTATTGTGCTTACTCACATATCCATGCTTGTACCCCTAGTTTTCAAAATACTTCTAATGTTGTTTAGCCCATATTATATGTACATCAGCTATATTCTTAAATATAAAAGAGCAAAAGAAGATGATCTTTTTGAAGTACATATTTATAAAGGAGAAAATAAAATAATATTTAAAGATAAAGTGTAAATATATAAACATCTTTTTGAGATGTAGAATCCTTAGCAGGTAGACAGGTTTCCTTTTCTTAAACTGAGATGGAATCTTCATTGATCTGCTTAGGAGAAAAGTTGATTTTTATTTTATTGATTGATATTTCTAATTTGAAAACATAAAAAGACATTTTCTAAAATTTTCTTTAAATTTTAATAAGAAAAGTCTGTGTAATATATATATATACTTTTAAAACTGATTCTAAAGAAAAAGTCATTAAAAATGTTAAAATTTCAAGTAGCAGATTAGTACTAACTTACACATTTAGACCTTTCATACAAAGGAATTGCAGTTTGCCTTTTCTTTGCAATAAAGTCATGTTTGTGATAGTATGCCATGATGGTTTTAGCCATGGAGAAAACCATTTTAACATATTAGGTGAAGATACTGTTACAGACTTTTCCTTGGGAGACACAGCACACATGACTATTCACTGCAGAAATGAAACCTACCACAAGCCAATGTAATGACTTCAGCAATGTTCCGTTTGGTGAACCAATAAGTATTATGAGTCTTACTAAAGATACTTGCGTGAAGGATTACTTTTGAAAAGCAGTGATAATTCAAATTCAACAGCATTACCACAAAGCCTACACAACACAGGTGTAGAATCATAAAACCTTCACCCCGGAGCTCTCTTCTTGTTTTTTTAGGTATCATATCTTCAAGAAATTCTTGTCACTTATACTGGTCTGAGTCTCCTTTCCAAGTTGCTGTTTACTTATGTTTGAAATGTTGAGCATGGAAACATGAGAATCTTTTATGCTTCTGTTTATCCAGATATGGGACTTGTCTTTTCCCTCATGGAATTTCTGTGGAGAATATATCAGTTCAGAAGAAATGACATACAGTAGAAGATAATAGAAAAGCAACCTATGGAGATAACCCGGCCTGATCAGGGGCACAAGTCCCTTCTCGTCCACTGCAGCACCAGGTTCCTTGCCCACTGAGTCTCCAGATACCGGCAAGGACCCACACAGGATCCCCCACGGGGTCCTAAGACCTCTGGTGAGTGGAAAACAACTTCTGCCAGGAGGCAGGTTCGAACACCAGATATCTGGGCACCTTCCCTGCAAGAGGAGAGCTTGCCTGCTGAGAGTACTCTGACCACTGAAACTAAGGAGAGAGCTGGTCTCCCAGGTCTGCTGATAGAGGCTAACATAATCACCTGAGGAACAAGCTCTAACCAGAGACAACTATAACAACTAGCTCCAGAGATTACCAGATGGCGAAAGGCAAACATAAGAATCCTACTAACAGAAATCAAGACCACTCACCATCATCAGAACGCAGCACTCCCACCCCACCCAGTCCTGGGCACTCCAACACAACCGAAAAGATAGACCCGGATTTAAAAGCATATCTCATGACGATGGTAGAGGATATCAAGAAGGACTTTAATAACTCAATGAAAGAAATACAGGAGAACACTGCTAAAGAGTTACAAGTCCTTAAAGAAAAACAGGAAAACAAAGCCAAACAGGTAAAAGTCCTTGAAGAAAAGCAGGAAAACACACCCAAACAGGTGATGGAAATGAACAAAACCATACTAGACCTAAAAAGGGAAGTAGACACAATAAAAAAACCCAAAATGAGGCAACCCTGGAGATAGAAACCCTAGGAAAGAAATCTGGAACCATAGATGCGAGCATGAGCAACAGAATACAAGAGATGGAAGAGAGAATCTCAGGTGCAGAAGATTCCATAGAGAACATCAGCACAACAATCAAAGAAAATACAAAACGCAAAAGGATCCTAACTCAAATCATCCAGGAAATACAGGACACAATGAGAAGACCAAACCTACGGATAATAGGAGTTGATGAGAATGAAGATTTTCAACTTAAAGGGCCAGCAAATATCTTCAACAAAATTATAGAAGAAAACTTCCCAAACCTAAAGAAAGACATGCCCATGATCATACAAGAAGCCTACAGAACTCCAAATAGTCTGGACCAGAAAAGAAATTCCTCCTGACACATAATAATCAGAACAATAAATGCACTAAATAAAGATAGAATATTAAACGCAGTAAGGGAGAAAGGTCAAGTAACATATAAAGGAAGGCCTATCAGAATTACACCAGACTTTTCACCAAAGACTACGAAAGCCAGAAGAACCTGGACAGATGTTATACAGACACTAAGAGAACACAAAAGCCATCCCAGGCTACTATACCCAGCCAAACTCTCAATTACCATAGATGGAGAAACCAAAGTATTCCATGACAAAACCAAATTCATACATTATCTTTCCCCAAATCCAGCCCTTGAAAGGATAATAACAGAAAAAAACCAATACAGGACAGAAATTATGCCCTAGATAAAGCAACAATGTAATCCCTCAACAAACCAAAAAGAAGACAGCCACAAGAACATAATGCCAAATCTAACAACAAAAATAAAAGGAAGCAACAATTACTTTTCCTTAATATCTCTTAATATCAATGGACTCAACTCCCCAATAAAAAGACATAGACTAACAAACTGACTACACAAACAGGACCCAACATTCTTCTGCTAACAGGAAACCCATCTCAGAGAAAAAGACAGACACTACCTCAGAGTGAAAGGCTGGAAATTTTTTTCCAAGCAAATGTTCTGAAGAAAAAAGCTGGAGTAGCTATTCTAATATCAAATAAAATCGACTTCCAACCCAAAGTTATCAAAAAAGACAAGGAGGGACACTTCACACTCATCAAAGTAAAATCCTCCAAGAGGAACTCTCAATTCTAAATATCTATGCTCCACATGCAAGGGCAGCCACATTCATTAAAGACACTTTAGTAAAGCTCAAAGCACACATTGCACCTCACACAGTAATAGTGGGAGACTTCAACACACCACTTTCATCAATGGACAGATCGTGGAAACAGAAACTAAACAGGGACACATTGAAACTAACAGAAGTTATGAAACAAATGGACTTAACAAATGTCTACAGAACATTTTATCCTAAAACAAAAGGATATACCTTCTTCTCAGCACCTCATGGGACCTTCTCCAAAATTTACTATATAATTGGTCACAAAACAGGCCTCAACAGATACAAAAATATTGAACTTGTCCCATGCATCCTATCAGACCACCATTGACTAAGGCTGATCTTCAATAACAAAAAATAATGGAAAGCCAACATTCAAGTGGAAACTGAACAACACTCTTCTCAATGATAGGTTTGTCAAGGAAGGAATAAAGAAAGAAATTAAAGACTTTTTAGAGTTTAATGAAAATGAATAAACAACATACCCAAACCTATGGGACACAATGAAAGCATTTCTAAGAGGGAAACTTATAGCTCTGAGTGTCCCCAAAAAGAAACTTGAGAAAGCACACACTAGCAGCTTGACAACAGATATAAAAGCTCGAGAAAAAAAGGGAGAAAATTCACCCAAGAGGAGTAGATGGTAGGAAATAATCAAACTCAGGGGTGAAATCAACCAAGTGGAAACAAGAAGAGCTATTGAAAGAATTAACCCAAAGAGGAGTTGGTTCTTTGAGAAAATCAACAAGATAGATAAACCCTTAGCTAGACTCACTAGAGTACAAGGGGACAAGATCCTAATTAACAAAATCAGAAATGAAAAGGGAGACATAACAGAACCTGAAGAAATCCAAAACACTATCAGATCCTTCTACAAAAGGCTATACTAAAAAAAAAAAAAAACACTGGAAAACCTGGACGAAATGTATGAATTTCTATACAGATACCAGGTACCAAAGATAAATCAGGATCAAGTTAACGGTCTAAACAGTCCCATATCCCCTAAAGAAATAGAAGCAGACATTAATAGTCTCCCAGCAAAAAACAAACAAACAAATTAAAAAAAACAAAACAAAACAAAACAAAAACAAAAACACAGGACCAGATGGTTTCAATGCAGAGTTCTACCAGACCTTCAAAGAAGATCTAATTCCAGTTCTGCACAAACTATTCCATAAAATAGAAGTAGAGGGAACTCTACCTAACTCATTCTATGAAGCCACAATTACTCTGATACCTAAAACACAGAAAGATCCAACAAAGATAGAGAACTTCAGACCAATTTCCCTTATGAATATCGATGCAAAAGTACTCAATAAAATTCTCACTAAACAAATCCAAGAACACATTAAGGCAATCATCATCCTGACGAAGTAGGTTTTATTCCAGGAATGCAGGGATGGTTTAATATCCGGAAATCCATCAATGTAATCCATTATATAAACAAACTCAAAGACAAAACCACATGATCATCTCCTTAGATGTGGAAAAAGCATTCGGCAAGATCCAACACGCATTCATGATAAAAGTTTTAGAAAGATCAGGAATGCAAGGCCCATACCTAAACATGATAAAAGCAATCTACTGCAAACCAGTAGCCAACATTAAAGTAAATGGTGACAAGCTTGAAGCAATCCCACTAAAATCAGGGACAAGACAAGGCTGCCCACTTTCTCCCTACCTATTCAACATAGTACTTGAAGTCCTAGCCAGAGCAATTCGACAACAAAAGGAGATCAAGGGGATACAAATTGGAAAAGATGAAGTCAAAATATCACTTTTTGCAGATGATATGATAGTATATATAAGTGACCCTAAAAATTCCACCAAAGAACTCCTAAACCTGTTAAACAGCTTCAATGTAGTAGCTGGATATAAAATTAACTCAAACAAGTCAATGGCCTTTCTCTACACAAAGAATAAACAGGTTGAGAAAGAAATTAGGGAAACAACACCCTTCTCAAAATAATATAAAATATCTTGGCGTGACTCCAACTAAGGAAGTGAAAGATCTATATGATAAAAACTTCAAGTCTCTGAAGAAAGAATTTAAAGATCTCGGAAGATGGAAAGATCTCCCATGCTCATGGATTGGCAGGATCAACATTGTAAAAATGGCTATCTTGCCAAAAGCAATCTTCAGGTTCAATGCAATCCCCATCAAAATTCCAACTCAATTCTTCAACAAATGAGAAAGAGCAATCTCCAAATTCATCTGGAATAACAAAAAACCTAAGATAGCAAAAACTCTTCTCAAGGATAAAAGAACCTCTGGTGGAATCACCATGCCTGACCTAAAACTTTACTACTGAGCAATTGTGATAAAAACTGCATGGTACCAGTATAGTGACAGACAAGTAGAACAATGGAATAGAATTAAAGACCCAGAAATGTACCCACACACCTATGGTCACTTGATCTTTGACAAGGGATCTAAAACCATCCAGTGGAAAAAAGCTGGCACAACTGGTTGTTATCATGTAGAAGAATGTGAATCGATCCATTCCTATCTCCTTGTACTAAGGTCAAATCTAAGTGGATCAAGGAACTTCGCATAAAACCAGACACACTGAAACTTATAGAGGAGAAAGTGGGGAAAAGCCTTGAAGATATGGATACAGGGGAAAAAAAATCCTGAATAGAACAGCAATGGCTTGTGCTGTAAGATCGAGGATTGACAAATGGGACCTCATGAAACTGCAAAGCTTCTGCAAGGCAAAAGACACAATCAATAAGACAAAAAGGCCACCAACAGTTTGGGAAAGTATCTTTACCTACCTTAAATCAGATAGGGGACTATTATTCAATATATATAAAGAACTCAAGAGGGTAGACTCCAGAAAATCAAATAA
This sequence comes from Mus caroli, assembly GCF_978045245.1. Lineage (NCBI taxonomy): Eukaryota > Metazoa > Chordata > Mammalia > Rodentia > Muridae > Mus > Mus caroli. Next base: position 76,880,474 of record NW_028227261.1, read on the forward strand.
CCCCATTAAAAAATGGGGCTCAGAGCTAAACAAAGAATTCTCACCTGAGGAATACCGAATGGCTGAGAGGCACCTGAAAAAACATTCAACATCCTTAATCATCAGAGAAATACAAATCAAAACGACCCTGAGATTCCATCTCACACCAGTCAGAATGGCTAAGATAAAAAATTCAGGTGACAGCAGATGCTGGCGAGGATGTGGAGAAAGAGGAACACTCCTCCATTGTTGGTGGGATTGCAAGCTTGTACAACCAGTCTGGAAATCAGTCTGGCGGTTCCACAGAAAATTGGACATAGTACTACGTGAGGATCCCACAATACCTCTGCATAGTATGGGCATTACTGGCCATACAAGTTGTATGAAACTGAATATGAGACCCAAAGTTTTCTGACATGTGAAAGAGGGAGTATTAATGCAAGTACACAGCTTTCACCTCAAAAAAGATGAGAGACTTTAATCTGGAGCTAAATGTGAGTGAACACAGGCCAGGACATCAGAATTAGGATTTACTCAAAATTCCATATCCAACACAGCAGTACTTGTATAAACTTTTCCAAGTAATAGAAGAATGAAATTCATAAATCAAGATGTTTTGAAAGGCATTGGTAGAAACCTTTGGGTTATACTGAAGGAGACATGTTAACTGTCAGTCTCAGATGCTGGATAATGATGCAAACTCTTTGGCCCTTTCATTGGTGTAAAAGTATGGTTTTGTTTCCTTGGTCAATTTCACTTTCTTTCTTTTTTTTTTTTTTTTTTTTGTATCTGGTAGGCTGTTAGATCAACCTCTATGTTTGGGATGGAAAATTAACATGACAAAGAGTCAGGTGGGGGATGGCTGTTCAGAAGGCTAAAGGTAGCCTAAAATAAACTGTAATTAGGCTCTAGGCCTGGAAATTTCCATTTTCTCCACATCACTGAAGTTTTAATCAGTCTAATCAGCTAATCATCCTTTACCAACACAGCCTGTTTCCAGGAATTCTTATTCACATGAATATGACTTAATAACAAAATTTTAAAAAATACATCAATGCATGCTGAATTAGTGCAATACAGTATTATAAGTAATTTACCTATCACTGAGGGCTTCAGCATTTTTAAATTTTGTTACATAAATATAAAATTCTCAAGGTTAAAATTAATAAAAGATTCTAATAAGTAAAATTTTATTTCAAAGGTTCATTTTCATATGTAATATATAATTTTTAAAGTAAATATCATATCCTATTAAAGATTAAGATAAGTATACTGTTAGTAAATATATTTTGATTGAATATCTGAAATTACATGTCAAATTTTTAGAGCTATAGGTTACTGCACTGTCTTCATAAAATCTACTGTGCTGAGAGGAAAATATTGCAGGGAACAAACCTGTATGTATAGTACAAATCAACCTATGACGTAATATTTTTGCAATGAGTGCTTCTAAAAATACTACCTTTTCTGTACCAGCCAGCATTCCTCTACTTTGGACATGCACTTTAGCTAATAAAGCTCTATTTTGTAACTCTTTTTTAGTATGTCATGTTTTAGAACAAAATAACCAAATCTGAGTCCTGTATAAAGAATATGTGCTTATTTGTCTTGTGATTCTGATTATGTGGCAGTTGGCTCTGGTAACATCAGAGCATGGAGAAGAGTAGAATGTCTGCAATCTGTGTGGGACAAAGGCATGGAGCATCTTCTCTCATTTTTAATTTTTATCAGCTTATTATTTGATAAAACTAAAATGTGCATAACCCATTACCGTTTATTATTGTTTTGCAATAATGTGGTCACTGATACCATATTTTCACTATAGCTTTAGATAAAATCTTATACTCAAACATTTACTTTCATGTTACAGTTTTATATAGAATGGACAAAATAGTATGATATTCAGTCTTATGGCAGGGAGCAGTATGGTCTACCATCTACTCAACATAGGCAACAATCAATCATCTAGGTTTGTATAGGTGCTTGGTTTTACATATGATTATTTTAAGCATAATTAGCATATTTTATACCTCCTTCTCTATCTTAGAGTCAAAAGAGAAATACATCAAATATGTTCAAGAAAGTAGCATAGACAACAAAAATTTCTATAGGAGTCAATTCATAAAACCATGCCAATGGAAAAACTTAAACATTCGATATTGTTTTAATTAATTTCAGATACCAGTTAAAAATATGTGCGGGTTTTATGTTACAATGGCACCCATTTAATTTAAACAGAGAACTGAAATATTCTAACAATATAATACAGAAATTTGTGCTTTTAAAAGAAAATTTTCTTAGAGCAAGAAATCAAACTTAAGAGATAAATGAAATATCTAATCTTAAGCATTTCTGGTGAGTAAAGCTTCACGAATTTCTTAGAAATTCAATTGATTATACAACAAAAGTCACCAAGAACTAGACGTCTTGTTTATCTTGTAGGTGCATGTATTTGTTTTTTTCTGTAGCCAAACCTTTTTGGGGCTTTGGGATAATGTGAGGTTGAATTATACTAGGGAAAATGAAACAGCTCTCTAGATAGGATTGGTAACATGGGTCAAGCTTAGCTTTGAATACTTACTTTATTGTTCTGTTGCATGCATTCCTTAGAGAACAATAACAATGTGGTACATCCTTGTTAAGATGCATTTTGCATGGTGTTCCTAGTGGTTAAAATTTTATCTTCAGTATTTTTTTTTTTTTGAGGTCAAGGGAGTTTTGAGATGAATCACAAGAGATAAACAAAGGAACACTGAATGATTACCATGTTCAGTGAGCTCTATTAGCTCCCAGCATACCCATACCAAATCTGGTCTAGCAATGCTTGCACCATGGCTTTGAGGTAGTATACCTTGGAGATCAGTTTTACCTCTAGACTTGACTTTGTCAATGAAATTCTGTGTTCATCTCTCATTTTTCACATTATAAGAATTAGAAGCTGACAAACACTTTTCTATCTCTCATCCTTATGACTTTTATCAACATGATAATCTAAGAACATTTTTTGCTCTCCCTAATATTATCATTGATTAGCAACACTTTAAAAAATTGAATTAATAAACGCAAATCAAGGGAACATGAAAAACTAGACAATCATTAAAAATAAGCAATGTGTGGCTTTAATGCCTGAATGTGAATGTAGATAGCCTGTGGATATAGGAAGATTCTCTCTGCTTAAATGTGAAAGCATGGATGGAAAAAATAGTTTCAGACAACTGAAACAGATATTGTCTTCTCCATAGATCCAGAGATACAGGTGACTCTCAGCTTGGTTGTGTCATGTTAGGTGAACAAAAAATCTGTGTGTTAGCTTCAATAACATGTTACCAAGATTGAGGATATTTCTTGCACATATATCTAGAGCTTAATTAAAGAGAAAAAAAAAAAACAGCAAATAGCCCCTATCAGGCCCGTTGTTAACACTAATGTCACTCTTCTTTCCATAATCATCCATTGCATCTTACTGATGAAAATTACAAGAAAATGTAATCTGTCATATCTTAAGATAATTTTACAAATTTAGAAAAAAAATGAGAAATAGTTACATTACCTGGAAGAAACCATCTGAATTTACAACAGTGCATTTTCCAACTTCCTTTTTTTTTGAAGTATACATATCAAAGAAGGCTATTTATATATATATATATTTATTTATTTATTTATTTACGTTGAGTGAGGGAAATGAAGGCACAGGAAGAAAAAGGAGACCGGATTAGAAATATTTTAGGCTATTTTTCCCAAAATGCCTCACCTATAATTTTTAAACAATAATTTTTGTCAGGAAGAACACAAAAGACAATGTGTAAAAATAATGAGTATAACATTTTACCAAATACTTTATAGGCAAGATAACCTATAGGCTACAGTCACATAACAAATGTTTCATTAATCAGAAAGTTCAGCTGTCTAGGTCAGTGTCCTAACTCTGGACATTTGATCCTAGTCCCTGATATAGACCAAATACCTTCCTACTAGATCTTTAAGTTGGAACACTTCAGAAAGCTCTTCATTCATGACAAGCAGTCAAGATACTAAAAATAGAAAAAAAAAACAAACAATGGAAAAAAGACCATGAATATGACAATAAAATTGGCAAATTTAAAATTGGAATGTAGCGATGATACTTTATTATATTCTGAAGAACTGTAAATTACACATGCACACACACACACACATCTCCAAAAAGACCCAAAAGTTATGGATATTGGGAATAAAACTAAAATACAAATTAAATATGAGATATGAGATATACTTTGTCTTTATCAGTAGATTAGAATGTTGTGCGCTTTGTTGTTGTTGAATATATATATCCACAGGATTCAAGAAAACACATCATTAACAACCTACAATATGTCGAGACACATACTATCACTTCAAGGTTGGACAAGGCAGCCCAGTAGGAGGAAAAAGGTCCCAAAAGCAGGCAAAAGACTTAGTCACAGCGCTTGTTCCCACTGTTAGGGTTCCCACAAGAGCTACAAGCTACTCAACCATTACATATATGTGCAAAGAACTTAGGTTAGACACCTACAGGCTCCCTGATGTCTATGAGTCCTCTTGAATCCATATCAGTTGATTCTGTGCTCAATGTTCTCTTGGTATATCCCTGACTGTTCTGGTTCCTCAGATCCTTTGTCCCCCTCCTAAGCAGAACCACCTGATCTCTGCCTAATGTTTGGCTGTGGAAATCTCTGCTCCCATCAACTGCTGGATGAAAGTTCTCTGATCTCTTTAATGATGATACTTCTAGGCTCTAATCTCAACACACTTTGCAAGTAGGATGAACTGCAGAATTGTCTGAGTTAGGGTCCCAATCCATCACTTGAGTCCTTACCTGCTTACAGAAGATGGCTACCTATTGCCTTCTTGAGGAGTTATTTCTTAGTAGTACTGAAGTAATTCTGCAGAGTGGGTTTTGCTGGTTCCCATGTTATTGCTGTTACTCAGCTACCAGGAAACTGACTTTATACATTATAATCCAGTAAGCGTGTATGCATAAAACAACAGCCTCTACTCTCAGCCTTTATGAACTGCTCATTGTCTAAAGCTCCATCAAAGAATCCATAGAATACATATTTACCTAATTCACACACACACACAAACACACACACACACACACACACACACACACACACACACATATATATATATGTAGTGTGTATCTGTATGTGTACTGTTCACTGTGTGTGTACAATCACCAAATCATATGGAAACATTGACATTGACTAACTTTTCTTTGATGAGTGAGTTCTATTTTCTCTTTATCCCTGAACTTCAGACCCACAATTTTCCTAGTCCAGAGAAAAGTTCAACAATGTTGAATCCATCTTCAAAACACAATTTCCTTTCTCTGAGATTTATCATCTCCTCTGAGAGAAAGAAGAAGCAGTTCTTCTCTTCATTGACACTCATGCCCACTCAACTGAGATAGAGATTCTCTAGGGTTCAAACAAAAGGACTATAAAGCAGGCCATGTGTTTTGAAACTCTAGGGCTTAGAGAATATTGTATTATTTGTTCTCACTGTGTAATATGCCAGAAATAATTGCAGCTAAGTGTTCACCATTTGTTTAGCTCACAGGAAAATAGCCTTCCATTTCATCTGAGTCTGATCTGATGCTTAATTTCTGGAGTTGTGTTTATTAGCCCCAGTTTTTCTTTTCAGAAGGCTTTTCAAGATCTTGACCGGTTGAAGATGCATTACTGATAGTGATCCCAAGAGTTATCAATACACCAGAAGAGGTGAGTGAATTTTTGCATCCCAGACCTTATGGTTTATATTCTTGTCCTTCTGTACAGTTTATCACTAATTCATAATGATGGCTAAGGACTGAATATGTCCCTGATAATGTTAAGAGCTTACCATGATGTTATAAAGGGAGGAGACCTTTAATGTGTTAGGATCCTAAAAAGCCAGGTGAGATACCTCAGAAAATGTACATCTATACATCTTCCTATTTGGAGTTGTGTGCCCTTACCATAAAATTCATTGTTTTCTGAATTGAATTTTAAAATGTAAATGCTATAGAGAAATTCTGCCAATAAATAAACACCTTTAATAAATCTGCTAAATGTCCCTTTCATAAAAATGAATCACAATAAATAATTAATTGGAGAACTACATGATAGAAAGGAGATGATGAGACTAATTTATTTGGATTTAGTGAATTTTACACAAAATTATTTTAAAATCACTGTGGATTTTATGGTTAGTAAAATGTTTTGCAACTTTAATCCCAGCACTTGGGAGGCAGAGGCAGGTGGATTTCTGAGTTCGAGGCCAGCCTGATCTACAAAGTGAGTTCCAGGACAGCCAGGGCTATACAGAGAAACCCTGTCTCAAAAAAAAGAAACAAAAAAAAAATAATACTCCAAAATCAGTAGCAAAAGAAACAAGTTCTTATAGTTACTGAACTCTAGTATTAACAAAACTGTCAGACTGGAAAATATAGAATAAATATGGTAAGGTATTGAAATCTTAAAAAAATACAATAAATACCATTATTATTAGATTTCAATTAAAAATTTTACATCCAAGAATATTATTTAAAATTAACAATACATTTCAAGCAATTACATATTTCTAGTAAACTGAAAATGACCTCACATATTTTGTATGAAATTCTCAAATAATTTTTATGTGTTTATGACTGAAACAAAAGAAAATAAAATGTTTTCAGCAGTATCATAAGTATATGAATTCACCCTACCTGATAAAACAGTTATAATTTTAGTGCAAGTCTAAACAAAATAAAATCTGTCTACATGAAATGTAGAAAAAAAGTATATGATGCTTAATAGATGACAGAAGAAAGATAGGTGTTTAAATTGGGTTCTTTGAAGCAATGTTTCTGAGTATTATCTTGTTTGATAATTACTATTTTCCTGGGATTTAAAACACAGATATTAAAAAAAAATAGTTTTTGTAAATTATAGCTATATTATGAGTCCAAGAGAAACTTCAAGGGTTTGATAAGATGCTTGTGGTTTGATACATGACACATGCCATATAACACATGACTCACGGCACGGGGCACATGGCACAAGGCACAGGGCACATGGCAAATGGCAGGAAACAACAAGATGGAAATTAAGAAGTGTTAACGTGTAGAGTACTGTAATTTTCTCAAATTGAAATTTATGTTGCACTGGTATTCCTATTAAAAGAATAGTAGTAAATCTTTGCATATGGCATAGATAAAATTATTTTGGGAAGAGTAATGAATAAAATGGTGAAACTATCTGAAAAGAAGAAAGTTAGAAAATGTATTAGTCCACCCAATTTCAAGTTGTTATGTATAAACATCAGCCATGATTGTGTGACATTGACAGAGGGATATGGAACCAGAAAAATAGCAACAGAAGAGAGAACCCAAAAGAATCTAAGAAATATGCCCATAATTTTAATAAATGATTATAGAAACAATTTTGGCATTTCACTATCAGAAGATGGCCTAGTCGGCCATCATTGGGAAGAGAGGCCCCTTGGTCTTGCAAACTTTATATGCCCCAGTACAGGGGAATGCCAGGGCCAAGAAGTGGGAGTGGGCAGGTAGGGGAACAGGGCGCGGGGAGGGTATAGGGGACTTTAGGGATAGCATTTGAAATTTAAATGAAGATAATATCTAATATAAAATTGAAAAATAAAAAGACACAGAAATATTATAAGTATGCATTTTTGTTTTAATCCTAGGTGAGCCATGTGGGGCTGCTTCAGATTGCCCATAACAGCTGAGTATGACTTGCCTCCTTCTCTAGCAGGGGTGTGATTTGCCAGCAGCAGATAAATTCTGGGATTATGTGATGACTGGAATGCTGGGTATTTTTCAAAAGATTCATAAATGCAATGGTTGTTGGTTGTTGGTTGTTGGTTGTTGGTTAGTTGCTTTTTGTTTGTTTGTTTGTTTGGGTTTTTTTGCTGTTGGTTGCTGGTGGTCATGGTTTGTTAAATAGTCATGTGCAAGATTTTGCTGAAAGGACCCAGATATAGCTGTCTCTTGTGAGACTATGCCGGGGCCTAGCAAACACAGAAGTGGATGATCACAGGCAGCTATTGGATGGATCACACGGCCCCCAATGGAGGAGCTAGAGAAATTACCCAAGGAGCTAAAGGGAACTGCAACCCTATAGGTGGAACAACATTATGAACTAACCAGTACCCCGGAGCTCTTTTCTCTAGCTGCATATGTATCAAAAGATGGCCTAGTCGGCCATCACTGCAAAGAGAGGCCCATTGGACTTGCAAACTTTATATACCCCAGTACAGGGGAACCCCAGGGCCAAAAAGGGGGAGTGGGTGGGTAGGGGATTGGGGGTGGGTGGGTATGGGGGACTTTTGGGATAGCATTGAAATAGTTCTCATATCTAAATGTAAAACCTAAACTTGAGATTGTAACGGAAAACTGGATGAGTCATTAGGCTGAATGAAATTGAAAAGAAATACTGGAAAGAAGAAAGATTGGTGCATCAGGTTTTAGAGGAAAATACAGATCTCATTAGACATTAAAGAGACATTGACAGATATTTTGGCTAGGGTTATGTTTTTTTCTGCATATATCCTGAGAACTGGACCAATGTATAATTTAAAATTAATATAATAAATTTTGTAGGGAAGAGGTTTGAGTAAGCTTAGAGTTTCAGATAAGGAGCATGAAACTACAATAGCAGCTGTAACCTTAAAAAGATTGGCACCATTAAAGAAACTTGCCATTGTGCACTCTGCCAATAGGGAAAACTCCTTGAGTTTAGTACCTCAAGCAAAGGCTCCAACTTGAAAAGAAATTTTAGAAAGTCAGAAGCCTTAGCTATGGAAGCAGCTGTGAATGTTGGGTACTCTGCCTCTCAGAGCAACTTCATAGGAAAGACTGTCTACAGGGTCAGCACATGAAGCTGATTCACCTCGGGCTTTGGTGACAGTAGAACTTGCTTACATGGTATTTCATCAAGGGATGAAAGATACAAGGCTGAGAGCATTAAGGGATCTTACTTCATGTATGGAGAAGGCTGTTAATGTCAGGAAGTATATGGAAAACAGGGTTTTCTTAAGGAATCACTGAAAAACTTTTGTTTGACCTTGTGTAAGAGAAACTAAGTTTCAATAGGGATCCCAGGACTTAGAGATGACAGAAGTGTGAGACATTTAGGAGAAAGAGATGTAGTTGCAGAATGGTTCCATTCCAGGGAGGCTACAGGTAATGAAGGTGGCAGCAGTACTCAAGGCACAGAGATACCCAGCTCTTTAAGGTTCAGTCAGCTTTCATCATTAAATATAAATGCTGCAAATATAGCAACAGGAGTTGGTGCTTGACTTGGAAGATCTTTATTTGGCTTTATTCTCATCACTCTTTGCTTTGCTCTAAATCTTTCCTTGTGAAATAAAAATGTTAATTGCTTGTCCTTGTACATGTAGGAAGCATATAGCATGCTTTTGATTTTTACACAAAATCAGAGTGAAGAGACTTCTAAAATAGTTTTGTTAGAGTACTTGATTGGAGAAAACTCACCTTTACTGTAAGTGGACCATCTGTGGGTAAGACTACTGTCTTTGTACCTTGAATTTTTAGCAAAAATAAGGTTATTTTTGAATTAAGTTCTTCTTGCCAGAGTATGCTAAACAGCAGTAGGTAAGTAATTAAGATACTCATACTTTGTAGAACAGAATACGAATAATGCCATTTTTTTTTTAGATCTCTTAGTTAAAACTAGTACAAAACTCTTAGAAATATCAGTAGTTGGATTTTTGAATATTGATTCTAAACAAATGATTTCATTTTCACAAACAGTTCTCTCTTCACATATTTTTAGAAGTTAATACATTTTAATTTTTTTATTTAACTATTTATTTTTGCCCTCTTGAGGTTTCTCTGTGTAGCCTGGGCTTCCAAGACAGTCTTGGAACCCCTATAGATCAAACTGGCCTTGAATTCAGAGATCCACCTGCCTCTGCCTCCTGAGTAGAATCAAAAGCATGCAACCAACCCCCTGAATTGAGTATATGTTTAATACCTTTAATCTAGAAATAAACCAGAGAATGATCGACTGTATATGGTTTCGCCAATAGAGGCATATACATTTCGTGACTATCATTAATTTAGAAATTTTATGGCTATTTATGAAGTCAACAGCTTGGAAAAAATTTCAGAAATGTTTGCTTAGATAAAATGTTGAATTCCAGAGCATTCTTCAACCATTTCATAACATGTAACTTCATTTATATAACATTCTTGAAATGATGTAAATGTTTCATACATGTAACACAAGTAGGAGACATGAGTAAGTGATTATTAAAGCACAACCTGAGCAGAGCAGCTGGGACAGGGCCCTATGAGCCTACATCTGCAGCCAGGAGGGTGAGCTGATCCTCAGTCCTCTACGTACCTTCCCTGTCAGAGGAGAGCTTGCCTCCAGAGAGGGCTTTGACCCAGGGACTCAGATGAGATTGCCATTATTTCTTTGATGACCCTCTAAGACAGGTCTACTCAGGAGAGCACAGGCTGTGGAAGCAGCAGAGCATCTGGGACAGGGTCCTACTGGCCTACATCTGCAGCCAGGAGGTGGGGCTGTTCCATAGCCCTCTGTGCACTGGTCTTGCCAAGAGAGAGCTGGTCTCCCAATAGTGCTGACACAGGCTTACAGTCTCAAAGGAGGAACAAGCTCCACTCAAAGAGAGCAAAAACGTCTAACACCAGAGATTACCAGATAGGGAAAGGCAAATGCAAGAATCTTACCAAAAGAAACCAAGACTACTTGGCATCATCTGAACCCAATACTTTTACCACAGAGAGTCCTGGATACCCAAACACATCGGAAAAGCAAGATTCAGATTTAAAATCATATCTCATGATGCGGGTAGAGGATTTTAAGAAGGACATTAATAACTCAATTAAAGAAATATAGGAGAACACAGCTAAATAGGTAGAAGTGTGTAAAGAAGAAACAGGAAAATCCTTTAAAGAATTACAGGAAAACACAACCAAACAGGAAATTGAACAAAACCATCCAGGGTCTAAAAATGGAACTAGAAATAATAAAGAAAAGATAAAGGGAGACAACTCTGGAAATAGGAATCCTAGGAGAGAAATCAGAAGACATGAATGCAAGCATCACCAACAGAATACAAGAAACGGAAGAGAGAATCGCAGGTGCAGAAGATCCCATAGAAAACATGGACACAACAATCAAAGAAAATGCAGAATGCAAAAAGATACTAATTCAAAACACCCAGGAAATTCAGGACACAATGAGAAGACCAAACCTAAGGATAATAGGTATAGATGAGAATGAAAATTTTAAACTTAAAGGGCCAATATATATCTTCAACAAAATTATAGAAGAACTCTTCCCTAACCTAAAGAAAGACATGCCTATGAACATACAAGAAGCCTACAGTCCAAAGACTGGACCAGAAAAGAAATTCCTCCTGTCACATAATAATCAAAACACCAAATGCACTAAAGAAAGATAGAATATTTAAAGCAGTAAGGGAAAAATTTCAAGTAACATATAAAGGCAAACCTATCAGAATTACACAAGACTTCTTGCCAGAGACTATGAAAGCCAGAAGATCCTGGGTAGATGTCATATAGACCCTAAGAGAACAAAAATGCCAGCCCAGGCTACTATACCCACCAAAACTCTCAATTTCCATAGACAGAGAAACCAAGGTATTCCATGAAATACAAAATTTACACAATATCTGTCAACAAGTTCAGCCTTTCAAAGGGGAATAAATGGAAAACTCCAACACAAGGAGGGAAGCTACACCTTAGAAAACAGCAAGAAAATAATCTTTTTTTTTTTAACAAACCAAAAAAAATATAGCCACATGAACATAATTACATCCCTAACTTCAAAAATAATATGAAGCAACAATCACTGTTCCTTAAAATCTCTTAATATCAATGAACTCAATTCCCCAATAAAAAAGCCATAGACTAAAAGACTGGCTACGTAAACAGGACCCAGTATTTTGCTGCATACAGGAAACCCACCTCAGGGACAAAGGTAGGCACTACCTCAGAGTGAAAGGCTGGAAAACGTTTTTTTTTTTTTTTTTTTTTTTCAAGCAAAAGGTCCCAAGAAACAAGCGGGAGTAGCCATTCTAATACTGAATAAATTCAACTTTGAACCTTATCAAAAAAGTTATCAAAAAAGCCAAGGAGGTACACTTCATACTCATCAAAGGTAAAATCTACCAAGACAACTTCTCAAATCTGAACATCTATGCTCCAAATGAAAGGACATTCACATTCATTAAAAAAAATCTTTATTGAAGTTCAAACACACATTGCACTACACACAATAGTAGTGGGAGAAGACAGCACAGCACTCTCATAAATGGACAGATCCTGGAAACAGAAACTACACAGAGACACAGTGAAACTAACATAAATTATGAAACAAATGGATTTAATAAATATCTACAGAACATTTTATCCTAAAACAAAAGGATATACCTTCTTCTCAGCACCTCATGGTACCGTCTCCAAAATTGACCATATAATTGGTCACAAAACAGGCCTCAACAACTACAAGAAGATTGAAATAGTTCTATGCATCTTGTCAGATAAGCACAGACTAAGGCTGATCTTCAATAACAACATAAATAATAGAAAGCCTGCAGACATGTGGAAGCTGAACAACACTCTATTCAAAGATACCTTGGTCAAGGAAGAAATAAAGAAATAAAAGACTTTTTAGAGTTTAATGAAAATGAAGCCACAGCATATCCAAACTTATAGGACCCAATGTAAAAGTTCTATGAGGAAAACTCATAGCTCTGAGTGCCTCCAAAAAGAAACTGGAGAAAGCATACTCTAGCATCTTGACAGCACACCTAAAAGCTCTACAACAAAAGGAAGCAAATTCACTGAAGAGGAGTGGATGGCAGGAAATAATCAAATGAAATCAACCAAGTAGAATCAAAAAGATCTATAGAAAGAATGAACCAAACCAGGAGTTGGTTCTTTGAGAAAATAAGCAAGATAGATAAGCCCGTAGCCAGACTTACTAGAGGACACAGGGACAGTATCCTGATTTACCAAATCAGAAATGAAAAGGGAGACATAACCACAGAAATCTAAAAAATCATCAGATCCTCCTACAAAAGGCTATACTCAACAGAACTGGAAAACCTCGATGAAATGGACAATTTTCTAGACAGATACTAGGGACCAAATTAAATCACCATCAGATTAATAATCTAAACAGTCCCAAATTCCCTAAAGAAACAGAAACAGTCATTAATAGTCTCACAACCAAAAAATGCCCAGTACCATATGAGTTCAGTGCAGAGTTCTATCAGACCTTCAAAGAAGACCTAATTCCAACTCTCCTCAAACTATTCCACAAAATAGAAACAGAAGGGACTCTACCCAATTCATTCTAAAGAGCCACAATTTTTCTGATACCTAAACCACACAAAGACCCAACAAGGATAGAGATCTTCAGATGAATTTCACTTATGAATATGGAAGCAAAAATACTCAATGAAATTCTCCCAAACCAAATCCAAGAACACATCAAAAGGATCACCCATCATGATCAAGTAGGCTTCATCTCAGGGATGCAAGGATGGTTCAATATATAGAAATCCATCAACATAATCCATTATGTGAACAAATTCAAAGACAAAAACCACATGATCATCTCATGCTGAGAAAGCATTTGACAAAATCCAACACACTTTCATGATAAAAGTCTTGGAAAGTTCAGGAATTCATGGCCCATACCTAAACATAATAAAAGCATTATACAGAAAACTAGTAGCCAACATCAAACTAAATGGAGAGAAATTTGAATTAATCCCATTAAAAATCAGGGACTAGACAAGACTGCCCACTCTCTTCCTACCTATTCAATGTAGTACTTGAAATCCCAGCCAGAGCAATTAGGCAAGAAAAGGAGATCAAAGGGATACAAATTAGAAAGGAAGAAGTCAAAATACCACTACTTGAAGACGATATGATAGTATACTTAACTGACCCCAAAAATTCAACCACAGAACGCCTAAACCTGATAAACAATTTCAGTGAAGGAACTGAATATAAAATTAACTCAAACAAATCAGTGGCCTTTCTATACACAAAAGGTAAACAGGCTGAGAAAGAAATTAGGGAAACAACACCCTTCACAATAGTCACAAATAATATAAAATATCTTGGTGTGACTCTAACTAAGTGGATGATCTGTATGATAAGAACTTAAGTCTCTGAAGAAAGAAATCAAAGAAAATCTCAGAACATGAAAATATCTCACATGCCCATGGTTTAATAGTAAAAATGACTTTCTTTTCTAAAGCAATCTATAGATTCAATGCAATCCCCCTCAAAAATTCCAACTAAATTCTTCACAGAGTTAAAAAGTAAAATTTACAAATTCATCTGGAATAACAAAAAACCTAGGATAGCAAAAACTATTCTCAACAATAAAAGAACTTCTGGTAGAATCACCATCCCTGATCTCAAGCTATACCATACAGAGCAATTGTGATAAAAACTGCATGGTACTGGTACAATGACAGACAGGTAGATTAGTGAAAGAGAATTGAA